>NW_028270183.1:9056895-9406478 GCF_037043375.1 Chiloscyllium plagiosum
CTGGTAGGTGTAGGGAATGAATGCTAGATAACTCGAGAAATTGAGTGTTTCGTTAAGAAAAAGAAGGAAGCATTTGTCAGGTATAGACAGGATAAATCGAGTGAATCCTTAGAAGAGTTTAAAGGCAGTAGGAGTGTACTTAAGAGGGAAATCAGGAGGGCAAAAAGAGGACATGAGATAGCTTTGGCAAATAAGGTAAAGGAGAATCCAAAGGGTTTTTACAAATATACTGAGGACAAAAGGGTAACCAGGGAGAGAATAGGGTGCCTCAAAGATCAGCAAGGTGGCCTCTGTGTGGAGCCACAGAAGATTTTGCATCAGTATTTACTGTGGGGAATGACATGGCAGATATAGAATGTAGGGAAATAGATGGTGGCATCTTGAAAAATGTCCATATTACAGAGGAGGAAGTGCTGGATGTCTTGAAATGCATAAAGGTGGAAATATCCCAGGACCTGATCAGGTGTCCCCTAGAAGTCATTGGAGGCTTGGGAAATGATTGCTGGGCCCCATGCTGAGATATTTGTATCATTGATAGTCACTGAGGTACCGGAAGACTGGAGGTTGGCAAACGTGTTACCATTATTTAAGAAAGGTGGTAAGGACAAGCCAGGGAATTATAGACCGGTGAGCCTGACGTCGGTGGTGAGCAAGAAGGAATCCTGAGGGACAGGATGTACATGTATTTAGAAAGACGAGGACTGATTAGGGATAATTAATATGGCTTTGTGCGTGGGAAATCATGTCTTGCGAACTTGATTGAGTTTGTTGAAGAATTAACAAAGAGGATTGATGAGGGCAGAGTGGTGGATGTGATCTATATGAAGCTGAAAAGTGTGTTGCTGAAAAAGCGCAGCAGGTCAGGCAGCATCCAAGGAGCAGGATGCTGCCTGACCTGTGTTTTTCCAGCAACACATTTTTCAGCTCTGATCTCCAGCATCTGCAGTCCTCACTTTCTCCTAGTTAACCTACATGAATTTCAGTAAGGTGTTCAACAAGGTTCCCCATGGGAGACTGGTTAGCAAGGTTAGATCTCATGGAAGGAGAAAGTGAAGTCTGCAGATGCTGGAAATGTCATTCCTGAAGAAGGGCTTATCCCGAAACGTCGATTCTCCTGTTCCCTGGATGCTGCCTGACCTGCTGTGCTTTTCCAGCAACACATTTTCAGCTCTTGATCTCATGGAATACAGGGAGAACTAGCCATTTGGATACAGAACTGGCTCAAAGGTAGAAGACAGAGGGTGGTGGTGGAGGGTTGTTTTTCAGACTGGACGCCTGTGACCAGTGGAGTGCCACAAGCATCGGTGCTGGGCCCTCTACTTTTTGTCATTTACATAAATGATTTGGATGTGAGCATAAGAGGTACAGTTAGTAAGTTTGTCGCTGACACCAAAATTGGAGGTGTAGTGGACAGCGAAGAAGGTTGCCTCAGATTACAACAGGATCTTGACCAGATGGACCAATGGGCTGAGAAGTGGCAGATGGAGTTTAATTTAGATCAATATTAGGTGCTGCATTTTGGGAAAGCAAATCTTAGCAGGGCTTACAAACTTAATGGTAAGGTCCTAGGGAGTGTTGCTGAACAAAGAGACCTTGGAGTGCAGGTTCATAGTTCCTTGAAAGTGGGGTTGCAGGTAGATAGAATAGTGAAGAAAGCGTTTGGTATGTTTTTCTTTTATTGGTCTGAGTATTGAGTACAGGAGTTGGGAGGTCGTGTTGCGGCTGTACAGGACATTGGTTAGGCCACTGTTGGAATATTGCTTGCAATTCTGGTCTCCTTCCTGTCGGAAGAATGTTGTTAAACTTGAAAGGGTTCAGAAAAGATTTATAAGGATATTGCTGGGGTTGGAGGTTTTGAACTATAGGGAGAAGTTGAATAGGCTGGGGCTGTTTTTCCTGGTGCGTTGAAGGCTGAGGGGTGACCTAATAGAGGTGTATAAAATCACAAGGGGCGTGGATTGGACAAGTAGACAAAGTCTTTTCCCTGGGGTATGGGGAGTCCAGAACTAGAGGGCATAGGTTTAGGGTGCGAGGGGAAAGATATAAAAGAGACCTAAGGGGCAACATTTTCATGCAGAGGACGGTGTGTGTATGGAAGAAGCTGCATGAGGAATTGGTGGAGGCTGGTACAATTGCAACATTTAAAAGGCATCTGGATGCGTATATGAATAGGAAGGGTTTGGAGGGATATAGGCCGGGTGCTGGCAGGTGGGACGAGAGTAGGTTGGGATATCTGGTCGGGGTGGATGAGTTGGACCGAAGTGTCTGTTTCCATGCTGTCCATCTCTCTGGCTCTATGACTCTAAGTTGTGAAGTGTTTCAAGAGAGTAAATAACAAGGATCATATTCTGGTGGCAAAAGGGTCAGTGAGCAGAATACACAGGTTTATGGGAACATGAGGAAAAGAAAATAGTGAGTTGTAATGCATTGCATGAAAGGACAGTGAAAGCAGATCCTATAGTAACTTTTCAAAGAAACTTAGAATCCTATTTGAAGAGAAACGATAACACAGAACTGTGGGAAAGAGCAGGACTATTTGTGTCACTTTACATAGTAAGCTATGATTCTGTGTTTTTGGATAGCTGTAGTTATGTATAAATTACCTGGACTCAAGTTTGGGGAGCACCACTTTCAAGTCTGTAAATTATACCTAACTTGGTAACAATATAAATAGTGTAGAGGATAGTGTCAGGCATTAAAATGCCACAGACTGGTAAAATGGGCAGTCGCACGGCAGATGCAGTTGAATGCAGATGAGTGTTGGGAACAATGCCACAGAGGGACTCTATCATCTGAATGACATTATTTTTGGAAGTGTGAGCAGAAGGAATAAGAATGAGGATCGTACAATACAGAAGAACTGGGCGGGTATATTTTCAAGTCTTTGAAGATAGCAAGGCAAATTGATAACTGGTTTAGAAAGCTTATGGGATTTTGGTTCTGTAAATTAAGGTATTGTGTATAAACACAATGAAATCATGCTAAATCTTGATGAGTTACTAGTTAGGTATCAGCTGGTTTATCATGCATAGTCTGGACACCCTACAAAGAATGTCAGACCTGGAAGAGAGTATGGTGGAACTTTACTAGAATCATTGCAGGAATTAAAAGAGTTCAGTTATATGGAGGAAACTGGATTTGTTCTCCTTTATAGTAGAGAGGTTTAAGTGGAGAAAGAGTACGTAATTGAGCAAGTAAGGAGAAACTATTCCTTTTCGCTACTGAGTCAGCAACCAAGGGTCATGGCTTTAAAATAATTTGTCAACAAACTAGAAATGAAACAAGGATAGATTTCCTCACATGCAAATTTTTAGATCTTAAACAATCTGCCTGAGACGGCGGTAGAAGCAGATTCTTTCGTGACTTTCAAAAGGCAATTGGATATGTACCTGACAAGGACAAATTTGCAAGGCTAGGAAGCAAAAGCTTGGAATGTGGGACTATATTTGACAGTGCTTTGAAAAAGCTGGCAAGGCATGATGTGCTGAGTGACCTCCTTTTGTGCTGAAAAATTCCAAGGGTCTATGAGCTGGTATTGTACAGGTCAGTTCCTTGGCAGAAGGGCTGGTGAGTTTGCCTTGCATGAGGTTTCAGGCGGATGTAATGGAGATTTGTGGTTTCTGTTGAAATAGGTAGGGTCAAGTGAATGACTATTCCCTATGTAGTTTGAGTCTGCAAGTTGTCATATTTTCTCATGAACTGTTTTTGGAATGGAATTTGCATAAGGAGTTGTTATGATTTAAAAACGAATCAATGGTTTATCGATGAATGCATGAGTATAACTTGTCTGCATTTAATTCTCTCTGTCCTCATGTTATTTTCCTATGACTCCCCCACCCTCTGAGTATTTAAGTACCTCTCTCATGCTCTCTAGTTTACATTGTCTTAGAGTTGACCAGTTTATTTCTAAAATTATATTTTGTTTGGATGATTGGAAACTAGTTATTGAGCACTGTGATCAGCATGGCTTGAAATTCAATTGACCTTTTTAATACATTTAGTAGCTGTATTTTAAAAATATAAATTTCATTGCTGCTCAACCATTTCAACACCACTTAACTGTTAGGATGAAATGCCTCTCTTCAGACAACAGCTGTTTTTTATATGAAATCCTGTCCGCTCTTTTAAGTGCACATAAAAGATCCCACGGCTCTAACCACAGGAGAGCATGGAAGCTTTCCAGGGTGTCCTGACCATTATATTTATTCTTCAGTCAGCATAACTTGTATATAAAAAAAGTGTACTCTGACCAATGTTGTTATGGGATTTAGCTATGCACAAATTGACTGCTTTTTTTCCTGCATAACAGTGGTGACTTTTACTTCACTGGATGCAAAGTGTTTTGGGACGTTTGTTTACTCTTCTGTTTGTTACTTTCTTTTTACAAAAAAAGCCCACGAATCATCCTTGCTTTCTCTTTCTTCCAGCTCTGCAGTGCCGGGATAGCCACCGTCCTTGTGAGAATAACGGACGATGCATCAAAAGCCCGCATGGAGATGCATCTTGTCTGTAAGTTGCTCCTTTGACTGGAAACTATTGGATTTGGGTGAATTATAAATGACTTCTGTCAGTGTGCTGTTCACTGGCCAGGCTGCCCGCAAGCATTGCCCCAGGGCACCATTCCCAGTGCGATTCATGAGCTCTCTGAGCTGTTCTTGCAATTCGTGGGAAAGACGTTTCTCCTGAATCTTTATTGGATTTATTAGTGACCGTGTTATATTTCCCTGGTTTTGGACTTGATCCATAACTCGAAGCAGTGGCCCTAAACAGTCAGACAAAGCAAATTTTATTCGTGTCAAGTGATGTCAGTTAATCCTGACCTTTTAGATGCTGCCAGTTGATAGGATTACAGTTTTTTTTAAAATATGGAAAATGCCCTCCCCCAAAATTATTCTTTCTGTTGAAGTTGTTGTCATTGAAATAATTTTCAAAACTATTACATGAAAAAAAAAGGATTTGGCCATTTGTCTCAGCATCTGTCCAACACAGCTATGTGCAATTGCTTTAAAAAGAGCTCTGCATAGCTCCTCTGGTCCTGTAGGTCAATTTGTTGCCCAGTGAGAAATTCAGATGTGAAGAATAGGAAGGTGTGAAGTTTACAATCCCTGTTTGGTGCTCCTTTGAACTGTACCACTGCTTATGGACAAGTCTCAAGCTCAGGGCTGTAAATATTGTTCCTTCTTCTTCATTTCTCTTTCCACACCTAGTGTTGCAGACTACTGAGGCAGACAATATCAATACTTGCATAGGTTTACATGGCTGTTTTTTCCTAGAACACGTCACTAACCTGTTGCCAGAAGCACCATGCCATATCAAGCCTAGTTGACCAGGAGACACTCCCACTCCTACCACTGCCCTGGGTATATTGGAAGGTTTGCAGTTCAATAATCAAATTGCTTGACTACATTATGAATGCACCTTCATAGAATCTCGACTGTATGGAAGCAGACCATTCAGCCCATTGAGTCCATACCAAGAGCATCCCACCCAGACCCACCCCTTCCCTATCTCTGTAACCACGCACTTCTCATGGCTAACCCAGCTAACCTGCACATCCCTGAATACTGTGGGCAGTTTTACATGGCCAGTTCATCAAACCTGCACATCTTTGGACTGAGGGAGGAAACCAGAGCACCTGGAGGAAGTAGACACTGGAAGAATGTGCAAACCCGACACTGACAGTCGCCTGAGGATGGAATTGAACCCAGGTCCGTGGCGCTGTTCCACAGCAGTGCTAACCACTGAGCCACTGTGCCACCACCTGTGATCCCTAGAGTGGGACTCTAACCCAAAGCACTTAGAGTCATAGAGATATACAGCATGGAAACAAACCCTTCCATGCTGACTAGATATCCCAACCTAATCTAGTCCCACCTGCTAGCACCCATCCCATATCCCTCCAAACCCTTCCTATTCATATACCCATCCAGATGCCTTTTAAATGCTGTAATTGTACCAGCCTCTACCACTTCCCCTGTTCTCCTGGCAGCTCATTCCATACACGCACAACCCTCTGTGTGGAAAAGTTGCCCCTTGGGTCTCTTTCATATCTTTCCCCTCTCACCCTAAACCTATGCCCTCTAGTTCTGGACTCCCCCACCCCAGGGAAAAGACTTTGTCTATTCACCCTATCCATGCCCCTCATGATTTTATAAACCTCTATAAGGTCGCCCCTCAGCCTCCGACGCTCCAAGGAAAATAGCGCCAGCCTATTCAACCTCTCTGTATAGCTCAAATCCTCCAACCCTGGCAACATCCTTGTAAATCTTTTCTGAACTCCTGACTCCAAGATAGAGATGCTACTTGATGCAACACAAGACCTCAGCCCTCCCTTTAAATGTTAAACAGTCATAAATACTTCCAGTAAGGAAGTCAGGAGAAATTTCCTCACCCAGAGAATGATTATAACATAGAACTCAGTGTCACAAGGAATAATTGTAGCAAATGACCTGATGGATATAAGGGGAGACTAAGTAACTGACATGGCCTTCATGTTTGCTGTGTGTCAACAGTGACATTTTAAAAACTGCATGGAGGCTTCATGATAATGCTGCCATGAAGCACCTTGAGATGTTTTAACATAGCATATATACTATATAAACCACTGTTAGAAAACTTTGGGATTTATAGAGCAACATGGATGGTGAAATATAAATGCAATTATTTCTATCTCCTGTGCCAAGGATGCCAAGTGAGTCTAACATGATGTGTATCTGGGGAAAATTATTCCTGATCATTTCAAGGTCTTTACCTCCAGTGCCGTAATTAACAGGAGGCAACAGACTCATGTTAACTTAACAATCTTCAGTCACGAAACTATCATTGGTTTAAGATGCAAAGCAGCATATTTCAGGAGCAGTTTGTGTTTGCCTGTTCTAATCTCAGAATTT
This sequence comes from Chiloscyllium plagiosum, assembly GCF_037043375.1. NCBI lineage: Eukaryota > Metazoa > Chordata > Chondrichthyes > Orectolobiformes > Hemiscylliidae > Chiloscyllium > Chiloscyllium plagiosum. Next base: position 9,063,786 of record NW_028270183.1, read on the forward strand.
AAAGAAGCTTACTCATTTATAGTTAGCTTCAGTAGTCGTATGGCTAATGTTGTGGTTCTGATGCTGTTACTGTTTAACTAATGTTCCTGAAAAATGTTTGTCCATTCAACAAAAGGAAAACAATTGAGCCAGAAATCGCTGTACAGTTTTAGCAGCTGTTGACGTGGTCTAATTTTGTGGACTGTGATGGGGAGATCCTGTAACCTCAACTTTGGGACAGATACTGCAAAGCTGAAGGGAATTCCTGCAGTTGAAACTGTGATCATAGTTAGACAACTGATATAATGTAAATTTTCTGCTCATTAGCTATGAGCAGTCTTTAAATCTAGCCTTCGGGACTCCATAAATGGTTAGTGTTAAAAGATCAATGCTTAAAAACTATTTTTTTTTGGCCAAGTTACAATTTCAGAGCCTGTGAACGATTTTCTGCATGCAGTAGCAAATCCTTACTAATGCACGGGAGTGAAAATATAAGACATGCCATGTTGAAGGAATGTATGACATTGGGTGAATGCTGGGGTGCACAGTGTTACTGGAATGTACGATGGTATCCAGTGTGTTGAATGAATACTGAGCTGAATTATGCTTGGGTTGCATGACAGTATTCAGTGTGATGAGTGAATATCAGCACAAGTGCTAGTCGGGGGCAAGTCTTTGAAATGTTCAAAGCCACTTGAATATTTGGCCTTGGGAAAGAGAAGGTAAAGTTGGGAATGAATAGTTTTTGTAGACCTATGGGTGCCAGTGGGAAATTGGCATGAAAACTAATGGTTTCTTGCAAGTAATCTGCAAATGTGAACATTTGAGCAACCTGTCACTGGCGCACTGTTTGAATCCTGCCAAACGTTTGAACAGACAGCTGAAGTGGATTTTCAGGATCGGGGAGTGGGCTGTGTCAGAACTCTGCTCTCTCAGTCACTGGTAACTTGGCATCTAACCCATTCCATAATAGGAGAAATTGAGGACTGCAGATGCTGGAGATCCGAGCTTAAAAATGTGTTGCTGGAAAAGCGCAGCAGGTCAGGCAGCATCAAAGGAGCAGGTGAATCGACATTTCGGGCATAAGCCCTTCTTCCATAACAGTCAAGCTCTCTGTCATCTAGGTGGGGATTGCTGTTGTGTGATTGTGGTGGAAGATGGTAATATTTGTAGCAAAAAGACGAGAACGACACTGGACATTTGACACAACCACTGGGGTTACAGAATCTCTCTGGCTGAAGTCTTTTAACATTCACATGTGTTTCTTTGTACCAGACTGTGGGTTTGGCATCAAGAATTATGTCAGTACTGGAGGAGAGATGGGGAGACCTCCGACAGTAACAGATTACAGCTTTTCACTGAGAAAGTGCCATCATGATGCCAATATCATGCAAGCTCGACAAGATCTGGTACTTCATGGTATAGGATTTGACATATATTGCCGATAGATGGACACAATTGAGCACACGTTCAACCACAGATTCAAACCCTTGTGTTGTGCTCAGTGACTTTCAGTTCTGTCAAAAAATAGTATTCATGGCATTTGTAGATGTAATGCCCCACTATTGGCAGCCACCTGCCTGAGCCCTAAGCTCCAGACTTCTATCTTTAATCCTCTCCTCCTCCCCTCCTTGAGCTTTACCAAGCTGTTAGTCACTTTGTACTTTCCTGTCAAAGTTTAATGTCCAGCAGTCTTGAAAGGTGCTATATAAATACAAGTTTTATCTTTCTGTTAGCACTGTAGATCTAATCTTGTATATAACGCTACCATGTTGACAATTGCTCAGTATCTCTGACATTCTCATGGGGACTGCCACTCCTATCCTTTGTGAAAATCATGTTTATGATCAGTAACCTGTGACAATACCCAGAGCACCAACATTCTACAAGTAGAGGTCTTTTTTTTCTCTGCACAATTGATGTGGGCCTTTGGCCAATGGCCTCCATTTCCATAGACACATCAGTTGAATAGGATTTGAATAAACAAGTCAGCTTATAAACCTTATTTAATAAAAGTGTAATTAAAGTTGCACAATTCCATAATCCTTGATGATAAGATCAAACACTGCGTGGGCTTGGCAGTGTTTGTAAATGTATGCAATGGAGAGGCATGAAGGGTCTGAGATCCCTGCGTCTGATTAGGAGACGTGAACTAGAGTATTTTGAATCTTGGGGATCAGATAAATTGACAGGCATGCAGGGCAGGTGAAACCCATTTGTTCTGGGTCTGTGCTGGAATTTATTGAGCAGGTGGATGGAACAAAGCTGGGAGCATAGGATAGTGTGGGAAGGGGCTCATGTGCAGTGCTAGTGTCCCTATTTTAACCAGCAGGCCTGGGTTCAAGTCTCATCTGCTCCAGTGGTGAGTAACAACGTCTGTGAACAGGTTGACTTGAAAATTGCTAATTTGTTAGGATTACACAATCGCTGGTGAGTTGTGCTTGATAATTGTTCTTTTAATTAGTAACATGGGTAATATGGTAGTGGTAAAGAAACATTCAGAGGACTGCAATAACATGTCTGAATGGGGCAAAAGAGATTGTGTAGGGGAAAGGGCTGTGTGTTTCCTTTAACCCTTTTGTCTCAGTGGGCAGGACTTTTCAGGTTAGGGATGTTTCATGCCTATCACCTGAAGAGTTTGTGTGGGAAGTGTCTGCTGGCTGACCTGCAGATGTTTTTAGCTGGAGGTGAGCTTACTGCCCTTCGCCCATCTCCAGGCTGCTGGCCAGTTTGATTTCTTCTAATATCTGTAATTCTCGCACTGTCAGTGGCAGCAGTAGCCAGAGCTGGGACTGGTAGCAGCCCACAGATTGTAAATTTAGAGTCTAGGACCATGTAAAGGTAGAGCTGGGCGAGGAGGTGGAGCCTATTGGGGGAAGGGGTCATTTGCTGGCAGTTTTGATGGAGAGCCAGGTGGTGGGTTGGCTGGAGGTGGCATTGGATGTTTTAAGGTGTGGAAAGAGCCAATCTAGGCCACAGCTTCCCCGTATAAAATTGCGGATGGATTGGGCAGGGTTGGGAGGGCTCTGGGTGGTCACCTGGAAAATGTTACAGCCCCCAACCCATCTACCACAAGCCCACCAGTGGGGGAACCATAAAATCTAACCAACAGCTCTTTGTGAGTTTCTCAGTCTCACCTCTATCTGTCTGACTGAAGGTTACTTATTAATCCTCTCTTTTCTAAGCCTTCAATATGATGCTCACCCAAATGACGAGCAGATAGATGTACTTGATGCTTTGTTTTCACATGGTTGATGAAAGATTTGGATACAGGCATCCCTTGGAGCCTGAGGACATTTAGTCTCTGCAAGCACGGACTCTGTGAGGGTACTATGCTGAGCTAAGATCACAGAGAGAGGAAAACAAAGCAGGAAGGGAGAGAGAAACTATGCTTTAACTCAAGTCCAATGGAAATCTGTACTGGGGCAGTCTGTAAGCTCTTCTTGTTGTTAAGAGATCATAGTTGGGATGAAATACAAGAGAGGTCTGTTGTACACATTAGCACTCCAGTGCCCCTGTGTTAGCCATGGGCCTTCAGTCGTCTGGGCTCTAGCTCTGGAATTAATTCCCTTCTTAGTCCATCATCTCTCGATACCTTTCCTGCTTCAAGACAAAAATTTAAGCAATAGGAGTAGGAGCTATTTGGCTCTTTTGAGCCTGTTCCATTCAGTACAATCAGCTCAGCTGCCCCTTCCCATGTTATTTCCATATTCTGTAATTCTGTCATGGGACAGTCCTTAAAACGTACCTCTTTCGCTTCTGATCAACCACGTGAAAATCTCCAAAAGCAAATACTGGTGCTGGGTTTAGGGCTGAGCAGCCCCATCAGCCGTCAGTCTCCCATGTATTCACACGAGGTTTGTAACCTTGTGTGAATAAACTGTGTTCTGCAGATCAGGTTTTATCTGATTGTGCTCCTGTGAAGTCCTTGGCCTGTTTTACTGTATGAAAGGTGCAATGCAAATGCACATTGTTGATTCAAGGAAATATGATGGTTCAGAAGGAAATCACTCGGTCCATCATGGCTTTGTCAGCACAATCTTGTCCAGCTCTATTATCTAGTGCCAATCTCCTGCCTTTTCTCCATATGCCTGCAGACCTCTTTTATCCAAAAACCCACCTAATGCCCTGTCAGATGCCTTAGTTGAGCCTCCCTCCATTTGGAAATCTGGAAAATATTTGGAAACCTGATTCAAATATTAATTAATCTTTGAGGCCACAAGTCCTGAATAGCCAGAATTAGGGAAGCGCACAGAAAGAATCATTCTCCAGACAATCTTAATCCGAAGGAAAGAGAAGACATTGGACCCAAAATTCCTGTATCAGATATACAAAACTGTAACATAATGATAATGAGTCTGCTGTCCTGAAGTGATGCTACTGCTAAGTAACTGGTTTTAGTAATCTTCATTTGAGTCTGGTGTAAAGTGCTACACCTAGCAGCTAATGTTTAAAGTTTACCTTTTGGATTCAGGGTTAAATTAATGCACTGTCTGCTCTTCCAGTTTGATGTTTTATAAAAATACCTCACAGCCCTACTTCACAGAAATGCAATTACTCCCAGGCATATTTATTGCTCATCCAGCTTTGTTCAAATAGAGTAATCTGGTTGTTGTCACTTCACTGTTTGTGAAAACTTACTGTGTGCAATTTGCTGCTGTGTGTCCTGTATTACACCAGTTCAGAAATACTTAATTTGTGAAGCAAAATGGGGATGTCCTTGTGTTTATGCAACATGCCATAGAAATGCCAAGTCTTCCTTTCTTCCTGAAACACATTCATATCAAAATGTAGGTGGCAAGGCGACCACATGAGAGAGGTTCAGGGCCCCAGAGAGTTGCTCAGTCCCGATTCTTGCTTTGGTGTTTACAGATGGCAGAGACTGTTGGCTTCATGTGCTCACAATGCCGCTGGTAGCTGGCGTGGCTATTGTGTGGGAGAAGCAGAGCGGAATGGAGGTCAGCGCCAACAACAAAACATGCAAATCATGGTTTCAGTCTGCACCAAAAAAAAACTCCATCGATCCTCCCCTCTCCTCTCCCATAGGCACTGGCTCCTTAAGTGGAGACAGTTCCCATTTTGAACAGTATTTCGTAACTTCAAGAGTGCGCGTTAGTCATGTGGCAGCAATTTTTTCTTTAGAAAGGCAAATGTTGTTAACTTTTCTTTTGTTGCAATGGGATGGCCAAGTATGGTGTTTATTGGATTGTAACTGGACTAACCACGTTGTGTCATCCAAATGAGTGTTCACCAATTAATAACAGCAAAGCAACCAGACTTGCCAGTCTGCTGAGAGTACAGAGAATATAACGTGCCTGTGTAACTCTGTAAATGTAAGAATTCGAGAGAAAGAGAGACAAAGGGAATCAGGTTGGCTTACCGCTTTTTAAAAAAGAGAGATGAATACGACAGTCCCATTGTAATACCTTTCAGTAAGCAATACCTGAGTGCTTTCAGAATCTACCTGCTGAAGAATAAAATTGGTTAAGCATGTTCATTAACAGCAAGGAATTCTAATAGTAGAGCAGGGCACTGTGACTCAGGGTGGTATAAGAAGGGTGAGGGTCCTGTGACACTGGGTGGTACTGAGTGGGTGAGGGCCCTATGACAGTCTGGGTAGGGCCCTGTGACACAGGTTGGGCGAGGGTCATGTCACAGAGGGTGGTACACACACAATTTGTTATTGATGTCACAATATCATAGCAGGAAATGTGAAGATCCTCCTGTTGTCCTTCCATCATGCCCCTGCCTCCTTCACCTTGATCCCTTCTCTCACTTCTTCCAGAATTGCTTTGAATTATTGAATCAGGCCTACATTACCCCCAGTTGATGTTGGCCATTGGTCTGTGATGGACTCATCTGGAAGTATTTGAATTGTCAGGATTCATCTGAGATGAGTAATCTCTTCACCCAGAAAGTGGTGATCCTGTACCACAGTAAATAGCTGAGGCCAGAACTTTGCATGTTTTCAAGGAATTAATCATTGGTGTTAGGAGTATAGGGATGAAACTGTATGTGGTGAAAGTGGGAGCAGGGTGCTGAGTTGAGTGATTAGCCATGTTCATATTGAAATGCAGAGTAGGCTTGAAAGGCTCAGAGAAAGTGAGGACTGCAGATGCTGGAGAGTCAGAGTCAAAAAGTGTGGCGCTGGAATAGCATAGCGGGTCAGGCGGCATCCGAGGAGCAGTAGAGTTGATGTTTCTGGCATAAGCCCTTCCTCAACCTTCAAAAGGCTGAATGGCCTATTCCTCCTATTTTCTACGTTTCTGTCTCCATCTCCTTTGGGTCAGAAAAGGGTGGTCTACCAGGGTACCTTGTCTGAGTGCTATCAAGTGACTCCTTTCTGCAATGTGCATGTCCAGCAAAATCACAAACATTGAGTAGTCTGGCTGGGGTCAACAAGCCAGCATGTCCTTGATGGTAGACGTGTGAAGGGTAGAAAGGAATTGGAGCTTCTACTTTTATGGCATAATTTTGTGAATGAAGGATTCTTCTGACCCAGTGCAAGTGTTCCTTCCTCTGAGCCAGAACGTCTGAGCTCCAATCCCACCTAGCCCGAGTGTATGTCACAGCAGGTGATTGAAATTACTACTCTTTGGTTAATATATTCCAGTTGCTAACTAAAATTGATTGATCTGTTGATTGATTGACCATTTACTCTATATGACTGATCTTCCCATGGATTAGGTTCAGAGCCCTTGGGACAACAGTGAACCATGACCCCTCCCCCCCCCCCCAGATGAGAATCAGAGAGTGATCTTTACTAAATGAAAATCAGCGGTGTGAAACGATAGCCTCCTCACTTGCTGAGATAAAGTTATCAATCTGATACTAGGATCCTCACCACCTTTTACAGATGCAAAATAGAAAGCATTCTATCCTGATGCATAATGGCCTGGTACAGTAACTGCTCTGCCCAGGACCGTAGGGAACTACAGAATGTTGTGTCACAGCCCAGACCACCACGGAAGCCAATCTTCCATCCACGGACTCCATTTACACTTCTTGTTGCCACAGAACAACAGCCAACTTCATCGAAGACCCCTCCCATCCCAGTGATGCTCTTCCATCAAGTAGGAGATACAGAAGCTTGAACACATCCAACAGGTTCAAGAACAGCTTCTTCCATGCTGTTAATAGACTGACAAGTTTATTTGCAAGTACTAGCTTTCAGAGTGCTGCTCCTTCATCTGTTACCTGATGAAGGAGCAGCGCTCTGAAAGCTAGTGCTTCCAAGTAAGCCTGTTGGACTGTAACCTGGTGTTGTGTGACTTTTAACTTTGTCCACCCCAGTCCAACACCAGCATCTCAACATCGTGGCTAATAGACTGATGAATGGACTTTCTAACTTCATATAATGTTACAAGTCACATGGCACCACATTATAGTCCAACACATTTGTTTGAAATGGAGCACTGCTGCTTCACCTGATGAAAGAGCCGCACTCCAAAAGCTTGTGATTTCAAATAGACCTGTTGGACTATAACCTGGTGTCATGTGACTTCTGACCTTGTCCACTTGAGTCCAACACCAGCAACTGCACATCAAATAACATTGATGCACCTCCTGTGCAGTGTAACCTGTATGCCTGACTCTATCTAAGCACCCTATGATCGGAGTGTCCTTGCTTACTATGATCTACCTATACTGCTTGCAAACAAAGCTTTACTTAGATACACATGACTACAATAAATCAAATCTCAAAGTGTAATGATTAGAACCAGGTTGACCTTATTGACTGTGAGGTCATTGATTGGCCCAGGTTAACAACCCCAATCAGGAAAGCCCTGGCTGACAAATATGGTGCCTTTGAAAAAAAGAAATGCAAACAGGAGGGAAAAAAAGAATATGAACAGGAGAATTGCTTGGCCGAGGCTTTGCTTGTCATTGGTTCATTGGCCGCACTGGTTTCTTTTCTGGTGGTGCAATGTTAATAAAGTCTAACCAGGAGATTGAGTCTCCTCAGTGTAGAGCACTGCCTGTGAGCTGGCTAGTGCTACAGTCAGTGTGTTTAAAAGAAAAATATGGTGCCTTTCAGCAGGAGCCTTCTCTCCCTGACTGGTTGGAGCATTCGTCAAATTGTAGCAAGGCAAGTTCACCACAAAACCGGTCTAACTTCCATGATAAATATGGCAATGCTGTCCTTTTGGGAGGACTAACATTCTGTGTCATCGTTCGGCGTTATGTTTCAATACAGACTGGCAAAACATGGAACTTTTCTCCCGTTGGCAAGATCACCCCTCAAAAATGGAGAGAGGATCAAACGGATGGACCAAGTGTGTGCAAAATAGGAGTATAGAGTCTGAATTGCATATTAGTCCTGCCTTCTGCAAAGACTACCTATGGAAAATGGATTTCATAATTAATAAATAATAGAAATTTGAAAAAAATTTATAACCAGGAGATGATGATCTCCTCAGTTCAGGCGACTGACTCCAAGCTGGCTGGCCACAGGCAGTGTACTGTGCAAAAGTAAATGAAGGGTGACTTGGCGACGAGATACCAGCCTCTGTGCAGTTATTTCACAAATCTTGGTCTGTAGAGTGGACGCTGCTCTATAATGTGTAGCATTGTTTGTGTCTGTACAGAAGTGTATAAAATTTTTGTACTGAGGTCCCAGTGGAGGAGATTGGATGCGCAGAGGCTTGTCCAGAATCTGTTTGGCAAGGGCCATGCTCCCTGTGGTAATTCAAAGCCTGCCATTTGACAGAGAGTATTTGTCGTGAGGTACTTGCTGGTGACTGCCAATGCTGGACTGTTGGGGTTGCATTTTTTTTTTGAATGAGACATTAAATGAAGGCACTGCCCTGGATGTAAAGCATTTAACCACTATTTCAATGAAAAAACAGAATTCTGTCAAGTATCCAGGCCAACATGTATCCCTCATAAGCACCACCTTGAGGGCAACTAGGGATGAGTGCTAAATCAGTTCCATTTGTTCCTTCTACCCTGTCTGCAGCATAACGAAACACAATTTTCCACCCCCTTCCAGTTCTAAAGTGTGATACCAGACTCAAAACATTAACTCTGTTTCTCACTCCGTAGGTGTTGTCAGATTTGCTGAGTGTCTCCAGGACTTTTTATTATATACAAAAGTAAAAACAATGCTGGCCAGACCAGCAAGACCCACATTTCCTCAACAAATAAAACAAAGCTAAAAGTCAAGATTTTGCCATTTATCGCATTTCTGGTTATGTGAATTTGCAAAGTACCCTCTATGGTTTTGGTGGGGTCCGGGGGCGGGGGAAGGCAGTGGTGGTGGGATTTGTTTAAACGCACAACCTGGTTAAATTGTGTTGCACAGCTGCATACATGCAGTTGCTTAAAGGTGCTGACTTTGGGTGGGCACACAGTTTCAAGGCTATATCTAACTAAGTTACTTAAATGAATGCAAAGCGCTGGAACTTCCTGAGGTTTTGTAAATTGCTGTATAAATGCAAGTCTGTTTTTCTTTAGACTGTAATGGAATGCAGGACTTTGAATGGTTAAGTTGCTTCTTGTTTGTGATTCATGATTATATCATGTTTTGTTGTTGCGTAATTCCTGTGTGCAATAGGGGACATCATCTGTCAACATTTTGCAAACGTTTATGCAAAGCTCCTTTAAGGAGAATCTGTGTTGCACTAAGACATGGGAAGTTGTGCAATTCTTTTGTGATTTTCTCAAGTCAGCAGAACTGTGTGGTGGGAAAGTCTCTTATTTTCTTCTGCTGTTTATTCAACTGAACTCTGTTCTAATTACTGGATTGGTCTTTCTGTTCCAGCCTGATGTGTCTCAGTTTGGGTTTTACCTGTGACTACAGGAATGAGTCTGAAGCAAGTACAGTGGCGAAAGAAACATTTAGCACATTCCTCTGTTGCCTCTAACTCCAATCCCCACAAAACTATTTGTTTCTCCCTGGTTTTCTTCCCTATTCAGTAGAGGGTACAGACTCTTTTAACATTTGGGGCAACATCAAACCATGTTACTCCACTGTAGTGATGGAATGCTGCAGAGTTAGGGAAGATGGAGGAGAGACAAGCAGTTCAGACATTAAATCCAGACCCTGTCTTCCCATTCAGGGGGATGTAAAAGTTTCCTGGGCCCTGTTTGAAAAGAGTTCTCCCCTCACAGCGAAGGTCCTGGAATTTATTCCCTTGGCTAATGGTCTAAGAGCTTCATCCCTAACAGCATTGTTGGTTTACCTACACCTGCTGTGGTTCAAGAAAGCAGCTCACCACCACCTTCTCAAAGGGCAACAAATGCTGCAGTATCCAGCGAATGAATGAATAATAAAACTAAAACAAGTAATCTGGTCATTATTACATTGTTGCTTGTTTTAGAGAGCCTCCTGTGTGCAAATTGACTGTGAGTTACTTGTATTAAATATTTATTAAATACTAAAACACAAAGTACATAATTGGTTGCAAAATACTTTGGAATATCTGAGGGTCATGAAAGGCATAACATAAATGGAAGTCTTTCTTTAAAAGGGATATGGTTACTTTGTTGGTTGCATATAAAAGATGCTGTGTAATCTGGTCAGTCTGAAGCAGCCACCTGTATTTAGGGTTGTTCTTTTTCCCAGAATTGAGGCTTGAGGCTGAAGTGCAGTTCAAGGTTAAGATTGTAAACAGTCGGTTTCTTTGTTTCTGAAGGCTTCACAATGGATGACTTTGTGCAAGCATTTTAAAAGCATTTTACTCGTATTACTTATATATTTAATTGTAAAATAACATGAACAAAACATTCCCCTTTTGAGTGGCTCCAGGCTTTATACAAAATCTGAAATGAAGTGTTCCATCTGATAGCTGTATATTGAGCAGGCGTACCTGACCAATTGTTACTTAATTATGGATTGCAGATGCCATGGTTAGGGGTGTTTGTGTGGCTGAATGGAAAGTACACAAGCTGCCCATTTCTCCACCTGTCCAAGGTGTGGAGTTTGGTCTCTCTCCTTCCTTCATGCACCATAATGCTGTACTGGGCTGAGAAATCATATCAAAACTTATGCCTACAAATCTTGAGGTTGATGTTCTGAAAGAATGATCCAGTGCTGAAGGAGACCATTCAGCCTATTGTGCTTGTGCTGGGTCTTTGTTCCAGCCAAATCTCCTGCTCTCCCTTTGTAGCGATGTACATGTTTGCCCTTTCAAGTGGTTATCCAGTTTTCAATATTGCTGTTGACACCCCAACTCGGCAGTGTATTCCAGCTTACAACTCCATTTTATTTTAAAGAAAAAGTATTCTTGAGTTGTCTGTGGTTATTTTGTCAATTATTTTAAAGCAGTGCCTTCTGGCTGCCTGTCATCTGGCACTCATTACGTATTCTTTGAAAGCCCTTTATGATCTTGAACAATTGTATCATAAGACCTTAAAATATCAGAGCAATATTAACCCATTTGGTCCAACAAGTCTGCTCCTCTATTTTATCATGGCTGCTTTATTTCTCAACCCCATTCTCCTGCCTTTCCCCAATAACCCTTAATCCTCTTAAAAAATCAAGAAACTGCCTATTTCTATCTTGGCTTGGCTTCTATTGAAATCACCTCTTAAACTTTTTCATCTTGTATTGCTGGGTCCTTCCAGCCTGTTCTAGCCCCTTGATAAATACTTTATATTTCTTGTTGGATATAAAAATGAGAATTTTAGCATCTAAACTCTCAGCAGTTTTGTCTGAAATTCCACCTCTGCACATTTAACAGCAGAATTAATCATTTAAAATTACTAGGTTAAAGTTACAAGAGGAATTTGGGGCAAAAACTTGGACTCCAGCAGTCTATGGCCTAATTTCAGGGTCAATGTTTTTTGTTGGCATGCAAGTAATTTTGGATTTATCACTTGTGGAGTCAGTTTCCAAAACATAGGAGGAACAATTGATCACTGTCTGATTTTAGTTTTAATCAGTGTTGGAGAAAATTGATACACTGTAGGTTCAATGGGCAGAATGTTCTCCTTGTATCTTACTTCATCTGTTTCTAGTATTACTGCTGGTTATCAGTGCTGGATTATTATGTTGTGAATCTAAAATGATTAACAATTCCTACCCCCTTCAGTTTTGACATTTTTGCATTTTATGGTGACAATGCATGAAGACACATTTGATCTTCATTCACCATCTTCCCCAAACAGTCTGACAGAAAGGAGAAACTCAACAGGTCCAATAGTGATCTGGATTTGCTGCTTATTCACAGCACTAGAATACATGACACTGAACTAAGGGTTTCAGGATTTGTTGGAGATTTCCTTTATAATCAGTGCTTATGAGAAAGAAAATGACATCGTTCACCTGCAAACAATATTGCTTTTAGATTTTGGCACATATCTCTGCTCTTACTTTCTTACGACCAATTAAACTCAGTTTATTCTGCTTTAATCTTATCACTGCTATGACTGAAGTTATTTTCTTCCAGTCTTTTCATCTGTGTGATGAGAATTGATCAACCCATGATAGACTGCTAGTCGAATTAATATTGTTCTACACATACATATCTTAGAGGGTGAAGTGGAAACAAAGCAATTAATCACATCATTAATTATTTACTGTCTGCAAAACACTTCGGAGCTTCTTGAAGTGGTTAGAGGTGCTATTTAAATGCAGGTTGTTTTCTTAGATTGCTTTAGGCCACCTGACTATGAGATGTATTCTGCGTAGAATATGAAAGCAATGACTCATGCCTGCAATTAGGGTATGGATAAGTCAGTCAGAGGATCCAGCTCCCTCTGTTCTCAATCTGTCTCGAGAGATCAGCCTTATCTAGAGGACTAGAGTTTAATTCTTGTTTCAGGAGAGATTGTATGCCTCATGTACAATCATCAGGCGCTAGTGTTATTTTTAAGAGAGAAATGGAGGGAGATTGTACACCACTGCCCCACATACAATCACCCGGCTGCAGTGTTATTTTTAAGGGAGAAATGGAGGGAAGCTGATAGTAGTATAACTACAGTCAAGTTTCAGAAAAGCTGTTGTTGGAGCTGTACAGAACTTTGAAGTCACAGCTGGAGTAATTGTGTGTAGTTCTGGTCACCGCACAATGGGAAGGATGTGATTGTACTGGAGGGGCTGCAGAGGAGATTTGCCAGGACATTGTCTTTTTATCTTTGTAGAGAGGCTGGATAGGCTTAGATTGTCATTTTTGGAGCAGAGAAAGTTGAGGGGGATGGAATCTGATTGAGATGTGTATGAATATGAAGGGCACAGACAGGGTGGATAGAAAGTGGCTATTCCTTTTAGTTGAAGGAGAAAGTGAGGACTGCAGATGCTGGAGATCAGAGCTGAAAATGTGTTGCTGGAAAAGCGCAGCAGGTCAGGCAGCATCCAAGGAGCAGGAGAATCGACATTTCGGGCATGAGCTACTTGACCTGCTGCGCTTTTCCAGCAACACAAGTAGCTCATGCCTGAAATGTCGATTCTCCTGCTCCTTGGATGCTGCCTGACCTGTTGCGCTTTTCCAGCAACACATTTTCAGCTCTTTTAGTTGAAGGGTCAATAACAGGAGGCATGATTTTAAGCTAAAAGGTAGGAGAGGGAATTTGAGGAAAAAATGTTTTGTCTACCTGGGCGGCCTGAATGAGTTGGAGGCCTGAAGGGTCTGTTTCCGTGCTGTACACCTCTATGACTCTATGTCTAGAGGTTGGTGGAAATCTGAAATGGTTGCATGGGAGGGCAATGGAAGCGGGAAACCTCACAATAATTTGAAGTACTGGATAAACACTTGAAATGTCTTAGTATTGAAGGCTATGGGTCAAGTGCTGCAAAGTGGGACTATGTAGATTTAGAGTAATTGAGAAAACTCAATGGGCTGAAGGGCCTTTTCAGTACTGTATGACTCAGAGGTTGAAATGCAGTTAATGGTTATCATATAAATGGTTCCTGTTCAAAATGTCTCTATGCTATCTGAGATATGCATTACAGATATTTTCTAATCAACCTGTTCAGAAATGTTATTACACAACTCCAAAGCAAGATGGGACTTGAACATGGGTTAGCTGGCTCAGAGGTATGGACATTACCATTGTACTATAAGAGTGCCTGATACATGCATTATATTAAAATATCTTCACTTAGATACATGTGTGTAGTGTGCATGTCATTTGAATCTCTGATCATGTATATGTTATGCAGTAGAATCTTACAAATTACATTTGGTGTAAATAAGTTTACCTTATTTAGAAAAAATAGTCATTCTGCATTTTTCTGGACCCTATAATTTAGTACTGATGATTCAGTGAGGAACTTGTGTTTATTGAGCACATGATGCACTCTAGGTTTTCATCACTGCAACACCCACATTGGCTAAGAGTTGGATAGCATTATTTGCTTAAAATTTTTTTTGATGGTATCTGCAATTTTCTCTCGTCTCCTCCCCCCCCCCCCCCCCTCTCCCTCAATTCTCTCTTTATTTTCTGTAGCATTCCCACAGAAAACTGTACTATCAGCCAGCCAAATGTTGAGTAGATTACGAGAGAGCTATCGCCTGGGGCTTGCTGTGCAGAGCGGACAGATTACAAATGGGAAGACGAGAAAATCTGTCATTGAAGTAATAAAACCAGAAAGGTGTTGTCATCAGCTGGAGGAGGTTTTTGGGTGGGTCAGTCTCCTGCAAGGAGTTACACTATTGCTCCATTAGATCAGCAACTGAAAGAATAACAAGGGAAGTCTTGCATTTCTATAGTGCTTTTCACAACCCAGATCATAAGCTCATCAATCCAAAAATACATATATTGGCTGTGTAGTCGCTGTTGTTATATAGTAAATGCAAAGCCAATTCAGCACAAAGTTCCCACACACAAACAAGATCAGAACACAGGAACTGGAGAAAATCAGTTAGCCCCATGAGACTGTTCCAATGCCATTCAATGAGATCATGGTTGATCTGTGACCTAACTCCATAAACGCACTTCTGCGCAAATACCCTTGATACCTTTTAGTTAACAAAAATCCATGCAATTTCACTTTGGAAGTTAACAATAGATCTAGCATTAGTGATCTTAGTAGAGGAATAGGCATTCTATAGGTCACCAAGGAAAATGCTGGATCTTTCAAATAATGCAACGAGAGAAAACGCTTTCTGACGCTAACCCGCCTCTTTTTTTTAAAATATGGAGACTACAAGATGATGGAATTAAAGATATCAAAAGAGGATCGACACTGTTGTCTAAGCAAGTTGAAAATTAAGTTAGCGTGGGCTGAGATTGAAAGCTACATTTGGTGAGGTGGAAAATTATGGGGGTGAGTACCTTCACCTCTGACTTTCATCTCTCCCTCCCCACCCCCTCCTACATCTCTCCCTCCCCACCCCCTCCTACATCTCTCCCTCCCCTCCCCCTCCCACATCTCTCTCCCTCACCTCCCTGTCCTACATCTCTCCCTCACCTCCCCCCCCCCCCCCCCAACATCTCCCTCACCTCCCCGTCCAACATCTTTCCCTCACCTCACCATCTCCCTCACCTTCCCCCTCCCGCATCTCTCTCCCTCACCTTCCCCCTCCCGCATCTCTCTCCCTCACCTTCCCCCTCCCGCATCTCTCTCCCTCACCTTCCCCCTCCCGCATCTCTCTCCCTCACCTTCCCCCTCCCGCATCTCTCTCCCTCACCTTCCCCCTCCCGCATCTCTCTCCCTCACCTTCCCCCTCCCGCATCTCTCTCCCTCACCTTCCCCCTCCCGCATCTCTCTCCCTCACCTTCCCCCTCCCGCATCTCTCTCCCTCACCTTCCCCCTCCCGCATCTCTCTCCCTCACCTTCCCCCTCCCGCATCTCTCTCCCTCACCTTCCCCCTCCCGCATCTCTCTCCCTCACCTTCCCCCTCCCGCATCTCTCTCCCTCACCTTCCCCCTCCCGCATCTCTCTCCCTCACCTTCCCCCTCCCGCATCTCTCTCCCTCACCTTCCCCCTCCCGCATCTCTCTCCCTCACCTTCCCCCTCCCGCATCTCTCTCCCTCACCTTCCCCCTCCCGCATCTCTCTCCCTCACCTTCCCCCTCCCGCATCTCTCTCCCTCACCTTCCCCCTCCCGCATCTCTCTCCCTCACCTTCCCCCTCCCGCATCTCTCTCCCTCACCTTCCCCCTCCCGCATCTCTCTCCCTCACCTTCCCCCTCCCGCATCTCTCTCCCTCACCTTCCCCCTCCCGCATCTCTCTCCCTCACCTTCCCCCTCCCGCATCTCTCTCCCTCACCTTCCCCCTCCCGCATCTCTCTCCCTCACCTTCCCCCTCCCGCATCTCTCTCCCTCACCTTCCCCCTCCCGCATCTCTCTCCCTCACCTTCCCCCTCCCGCATCTCTCTCCCTCACCTTCCCCCTCCCGCATCTCTCTCCCTCACCTTCCCCCTCCCGCATCTCTCTCCCTCACCTTCCCCCTCCCGCATCTCTCTCCCTCACCTTCCCCCTCCCGCATCTCTCTCCCTCACCTTCCCCCTCCCGCATCTCTCTCCCTCACCTTCCCCCTCCCGCATCTCTCTCCCTCACCTTCCCCCTCCCGCATCTCTCTCCCTCACCTTCCCCCTCCCGCATCTCTCTCCCTCACCTTCCCCCTCCCGCATCTCTCTCCCTCACCTTCCCCCTCCCGCATCTCTCTCCCTCACCTTCCCCCTCCCGCATCTCTCTCCCTCACCTTCCCCCTCCCGCATCTCTCTCCCTCACCTTCCCCCTCCCGCATCTCTCTCCCTCACCTTCCCCCTCCCGCATCTCTCTCCCTCACCTTCCCCCTCCCGCATCTCTCTCCCTCACCTTCCCCCTCCCGCATCTCTCTCCCTCACCTTCCCCCTCCCGCATCTCTCTCCCTCACCTTCCCCCTCCCGCATCTCTCTCCCTCACCTTCCCCCTCCCGCATCTCTCTCCCTCACCTTCCCCCTCCCGCATCTCTCTCCCTCACCTTCCCCCTCCCGCATCTCTCTCCCTCACCTTCCCCCTCCCGCATCTCTCTCCCTCACCTTCCCCCTCCCGCATCTCTCTCCCTCACCTTCCCCCTCCCGCATCTCTCTCCCTCACCTTCCCCCTCCCGCATCTCTCTCCCTCACCTTCCCCCTCCCGCATCTCTCTCCCTCACCTTCCCCCTCCCGCATCTCTCTCCCTCACCTTCCCCCTCCCGCATCTCTCTCCCTCACCTTCCCCCTCCCGCATCTCTCTCTGCAAAGGGACATAAGTAGTATAGATGAGTGGTCAAAGGTCTGACAAATGGAATATAATGTGAAGTCCTCCATTTCTGTAGGAATAATTGTAAATAGGACTATTACTTGAATGGTAAAAAATTGTGGCACGCTGCTGTGCAGAGGGACCTGGTTGTCCTTGTGCATGAATCACAGAAGGTCGGTCTGCAGGTACAACAGGTAATTACGAGGGCAAATGGAATTTTGTCCTTCATTGCTAAAGGGATTGAGTTTAAAAGCAGGGAGGTTATGTTGCAGCTGTACAGGGCACTGGTGAGGTCACATCTAGAGTACTGTGTGCAGGTTTGGTCTCCTTACCTGAGAAAGGATGGACTGGCGCTGGAGGGGGTGCAGAGGAGGTTCACGAGGTTGGTTCCAGAGTTGAGGGGGTTGGCTTATGAGGAGAGACTGAGATTGTATTCATTGGAATTCAGAAGAATGAGGGAGAAATCTTATAGAAACATATAAAATTATGAAGGGAATGGATCAGATAGAAGTAGAGAGGTTGTTTCCAATGGTGGGTTAAACTAGGACAAGAGGGCACAGCCTCAAAATTAAGGGGAGCAGATTTAGGACTGAGTTGAGGAGGAACTTATTCACCAGAATACGTGGAATTCCCTGCCCAGTGAAGTAGTTGAGGCTTTCTCAATAAACATATTTAAAGCTAGGATAGATAATTTTTTTGAATAGTAAAGGAATTAAGGGTTATGGTGAGGGGGTGGGTAAGTGGAGCTGAGTCCATGAAAAGATTAGCCGTGATCTTATTAAATGGTGGAGCAGGCTCGAGGGGCCAGACGGCCTACTCCTGCTCCTCGTTCTTATGTTTGTCCCTTCCTCCAGTCTCTCCCTTCTTTCACAATCCTTCCCTCATTATCTTCCTTCTGGGAAAGGTTGTCCTTGTCAACCTTGCCCATGGTTAATGCATCCCAACTTTCTTTTTCTGCTAAAGGATCCTTGCACCCCAACACTGAAAATGGAACCCACTTAGTAACATGAAAACTGTATCAACTGAGATCTCATGTGCACTTACAGAAACTGCAGAAATATCTGGTAGTGAGATGTGAAGCAAGGGAGTGGGCATAAAATTTAAATATTTGTCTAAAATTCTTCGCGATTTCCTGCAAAAAGGTCTTGTGGCACCAGTGGGTATTGCCCCTATCTCTGAGCCAGGACCTCCAGCTTCAAGTCCTCACAACAACCTCCCCGTGTTAAAAGATGCCGCATATAGGTATTTGCCATGAACTGTACTTGGTGCCAAGTGTCCTCTTCAAGGGAGTAGAAGTAAAGGTTAAGTTGCCCTAGTCCTAAAGGACCACAGAGCTGCACTCTGAGAAAGAGAAAGACAAATGCTGATGAATTTAATGTGAGCGTCGCCATACCTCAAGTGAGGGGAGAGATTGTGAAGGAGAGTGGAGTCATAGAGATGTACAGCATGGAAACAGACCCTTTGGTCCCTCCAAATCCCTTCCTATTCATATACCCATCCAAATGCCTCTTAAATGTTGCAATTGTACCAGCCTCCACCACTTCCTCTGGCAGCTCATTCCATACCCATACCACCCTCTGTGGAAAAGCTGCCCAGTAGGTCTCTTTTATATCTTTCCCCTCTCACCCTAAACCTATGCCTGCTCGTTCTGGACCCCAGGAAAAAGACTTTGTCTATTTACCCTATCCAAGCCCCTCATAATTTTGTAAACCTCTATAAGATCACCCCTCAGCCTCCGACGCTCCATGGAAAACAGCCCCAGCCTGTTCAGCCTCTCCCTGTAGCTCCGATCCTCCAACCCTGGCAACATCCTTGCAAATCTTTTCTGAACCCTTTCAAGTTTCACAACATCTTTCCAATAGGAAGGAGACCAGAATTGCATGCAATATTCCAACAGTGGCCTAACCAATATCCTGTACAGCCACAACATGACCTCCCAACTCCTGTTCTCAATACTCTGATCAATAAAGGAAAGCATCCCAAATGCCTTCTTCACTATCCTATCTACCTGTGACTCCACTTTCAAGGAGCTATGAATCTGTACTCCAAGGTGTCTTTGTTCAGCAACACTCCCTAGGACCTTACCATTAAGTGTATATGTCCTGCTAAGATTTGCTTTCCCAAAATGCAGCACCTCGCATTTATCTGAATTCAACTGCATCTGCCACTTCTCAGCCCATTAGCCCATCTGATCAAGATCCTGTTGGTAATCTGAGGTAACCCTCGTCGCTGTCCATTACACCTCCAAATTTGGTGTCAGCTGCAAACTCACTAACTGTACCTCTAGAATCTGAGATAATTGACCCCCTCCAGTTGGCTGGATGGCTGGTTTGTGATGCAGAGCGATGCCAGTAATGTGAGTTGTATTCCTAAACTGGCTGAAGTTACTGTGAAGCACTCTCCTTCTCAACCTCTCCCTGTCACTTGAGGCATGGTGGCCATCTGGTTAAACCACACCAGTCAAGGAATGAAAGTGAAAGTCAAAGATGGCAGCTTGAATAGACAGAAATGGTGTGATATCAGGAGAACTGTTCTTTTCCGAGTCCCCACCCACACTGCTTGAGCAGAGGGGCTGGTGCTGTTCAGCTGAAGTTGATTAACTGTGGCCGCATCCCCTGGCAGGCTCCCTGTCCTCACTGACCTGGCCTTATGACTTTAATTAGGAGTGTATGTAGGCAAATGGGAAAGTGGAAGTGCAATCGATTCTGTGACAGATGTATTAAAGGAAACCAGGTTTCAGGAATTCCATCAGGTCACCTATTTGGCAGAGTAAACTCTTTTCCATTCCATTCTGTGATTTTAGTCTGGTTAGTCTCAGTAACAAGATAAGACTCTCCTGAGGGGCACAATCTGACTGCACTGCCTGCAGGAAAACCCAGGGTTCACTGTGAGCACTGTAATCTGCTCAGTATCTGGTAAGCTTTAAATTTTAGTAAGGCTCGAATCTTTGCTTAAGTGAAAGCTCCTGTGTGACAATACTGTGCTGCCAGGCCAGAGTGTCTGAGCACAGCTTTTGCTGCTAGGACCAACCTATATCACCATTGTATATTACAGCATGTTTCATCCTTACCACTGGTGCTTGCTCACTGGTACACTGTATTGTCTGAGGGTTGTGTTTTTCAGGTGAAATATTAAAATGTTTGCTCTCATGCATATCAAAGGTCTGACGACCACTATTTTGAAGATGATCAGGTGAGTTCTAATCCACTTTAACTAGGCATTATTAACCCCTCAATGCCACTAGGACAGATTATCTGATTATTATGATATTACTGTTTGTGGAAACTTGCTGTACATGAATTGGCTGCCACATTACAATTGCATCTCCAGATTATTTGCTGCAAAATGTAATAAGAAGTCCTGAAGTCATGAATAGAAATGCAGGCCTGTTTTCTTCCTTCAGCATTAAACAGCAGTTTCCAAAAAATGTCCACAAATATCTGTACGTCTGACAAAATAAGACAATTAAACAGCCAGAGAGCTTCCAAACAATATTTAAACATGAATGATGCTACTGCTGTGTGTCGATCTCCCATCTTCTTATCACCTCAGACTTGACCTACTCCCAATCTATGTTGTCAGAAGGACTGTCTGATGGAACAGGGGTTGAGTCATGGCTATTGTTGAAACTCAAAATGACCTCATCTGAATGAAACTGGGAGCGGAAAATAGATTATTCTAACAGAAAGATTGGATTTTTGTCAGTTTTCTCTTGTTGTTTTTGGAGGTAGTTAAATGATTAAGGAATGTTTTTCTGGGTGGTCGTGGAATGTTATATTTAGCATGTAAACCATCCATCAAATGGTTGCAGTTTTGATTATTTTGTATGTGGGAGTGTAATTTAAGCCCATTTAAAGGTTGTTGATGCTAGGAAATGACTTCCTTATATTCCACATACATGAAGCTGATCCAGGTGATTTATAAACCTCTATATTAACCCTCTTAGATAGAAGGCATGTTGTGGGGGGAGAGTAAGGAGTGAAATTGTGGAACATGACCCTATCTGCGACATATGTACCCCTCCCGTTACCCTAATATTGCAGTATGAGAAAGTGGGATACTTCATGAACATATTTAATTCTGATTTTGTTTTTAGTGCAGATAGGAGCTGAGTTTTAAAATTTACCATTGTGTGGGTTTTTCAGGATTCAGAACATCCAGACAGTGTCCTTCCTGAAAACCTAATCCCTGAAGATAACCTTTAGGCCTTCCCTTCCTGAATTCAATCCAATTTAACCTCCAACTCTTTTGACTGGTGGATGTCTCCCACCTCCCAGCCTCCCCAAGTGGCCCCAACTGCAGCCTCTTGTGGTTGCAACTCCCTCTGGCCCACCAACCATCTACCCACTTGATCCTCTGCTGGAGAGCAGACATACAAATTATTGTTGGCATTCTACAGCCTTGGTTAAGCAAGATCTCCTTGTTTTTAGATTTCCCAAATGCTTGCCTGTTCTTGCCTCCATTCTCTCCCATCAGCTCAAATCTCCCTTTAGTCTGCCCCAAACAATGTTTTAATGCTGTCAGGTTGATGGTGCTCTCCTAGGATTAAGGTTAAAGAGTGATGTGGAGATTCAGAGGTGTGGAGAAGGAATTCTGGCTTACAAACGAAAAGCAAGACAGAAAATGCTGGAGTAATTAAAATCCAGGATGTGCAAGAGGCTAGAATTAGAGAAGTGCAGAAACCTGAGAGTGGTACAAGACAGGGTTATAGAGATAGGCAACTGGCAAGTGGGAGGCTTCCAAACTGAGATAATGAGAGTTCAGAAGCATTATGTTCTTGTTAGAGTGAAGGGTAAGATTGGTAAGAGTAGGGAACAACGGATGAATAAAGATACTGAGGCTCTGGTCAAGAGTAAGGAGTCATATATTAGGTATAGACTACTGAGATCAAGTGAATCTCTTGAAGAGTATAAGGGGTGGAGGGGCACTCTTAAGAGGGAAATCAGGAAAGCAAAAAGGGGATATGGGATGGCCTTGGCAGGTAAGGTTAAGGTTAATCCAGAGAGATTCTATAGGTATATTAAGAGCAACAAGGGAGAGAATAGGGCCCTTTTAAGATCAATGAGGTCATCCATGTGCAGAACCACAGGAAATGGGTGAGATACTAAATTAATGCTTCACGTCAGTTTTTACTGTGGAGAAAGAAATGGAGGCTAGCGAACTCGAGGAAATATACATTAATGCCTTGAAAACCACCCACCTTGCAGAAGAGGGAGTGCTGGAGGACTTAAAAAACATAAAGGTGGATAAATCTCTTGGACCTGATGTCCTCCAGTATGTTGTGGGACATTAGGGAGAAAATTGCGTGTCCCCTGGTAGAGATATGTGTATCATCTATAGCCATGGGTGAGGTGATGGAGGACTGGAGAGTGACTAATATTGTGCCTTTATTTAAGAAAGGCTTCTCCTTACAGCCTGGGAACTATGGACTGGTGAGTCTGACATCAGTGGTGGGTGAGTTTTTGGAGGGGATTCTGAGAGACAGAATTTACATGCATTTGACGAGACAAGGACTGATTAAGGTTGGTCATCGTGGCTTTGTGTGTGAGAAATTATGTCTCTCAAATTTTTTTTTGACGATGTAACCAAAACGTTTAACGAGGACAGATGGTAGACTGTATAAAGCCTTTGACAAGGTTCCATGTGGTAGACTAATTGTAAAGCTAGATCACATGATATTCAGGGAGAGCTTGCGAATTGGATACAAAATTGTCTTGTTCGTAAGAGACAGAAGATGGTGGTGGAGGGTTGTTTTTTGGATTGGAGGTCTGTGATCAGTGGTTTTCCACAATTAATGGTTGGTCCTAGGTTGTGTTGTAGAACCGAGAGACCTAGGGTTTCAGGGACATAGTTCTTTGAAAGTGCATACAGGAAGACAGTTGGTTCAAAAGGCATCTAGCATGCCTGCATTCATCACTCAACGTTTGAGTATAGGAGTTGGGACATTATGTTGAGGTTGTACAGAATGTTGGTGAGGCCACTTGGAATACTGCATATAAGCTCTGGTCACCCTTCCTTAGGAAGGATATTATTAAATTGTAGAGGTTCGGAAAATATTTACCAGGATTTTGCCAGGGCTGGAGGGTTTGAGTCATAAAGGTAGATTAGATTCCCAACAGTATGGAAACAGGTCCTTCGGCCCAACAAGTCGACACCGACCCTTCAAAGAGTAATCCACCAGACCCATTCCTCTACCCGATATTTAGCACTGACTAATGCACCTAACGCTATGGGCAATTTAGACTGGCCAATTCACCTGCCTTGCACATCTTTGGATTGTTGAAGGAAACTGGAGTACCCAGAAGAAACCCATGCAGACACGGGGAAGAATGTGCAAACTCCACACAGAGTCGCCCGAGGCAGGGATTGAACCTAGGTCCCTGGCACTGAGGTAGCATCTCACTATGAGGTAGCACCACCTGTGCCACCCAGTAGGCTGGGGCTTTCTCCACAGGAGTGTTAGAGGGTGAGGAGTGACCTCCTTGAGATTTATAAAATCACAGTTTAAAAATCACACAATACCAAGGTATAGCACAACTGGTTTATTTGGAAGCACTAGCTTTCAGAGCGCTGCTCTTTCATCAGGTGGTTGTGGAGTATAAGATTGTAAGACACCGAATTTATAGCAAAAGTTTACAGTGATGTAACTGAAATTATATATTGAAAAAGACTAGGATTGTTTAAGTCCCTCTCTCATACACTCACACATACACTCGCTTATGCACCCTCTCACAGACCTATAGCCCTTTCCACACTCACACTCACACACACACACACACACACACTCTCATAACATCCCCACCCCCACCCCCACACACACTTACGTGCATACAAAACATATATATGTTTGTGGGGTTAATTTGCAGAATTACATTTTACTTTGCTGAAAAACTGCATGATTCCATGTAAGATTCTGTAAATCCATTTTTTAGATTAGAATCAGTCTGAACATTGTGGCACAGACAGCCTCACACAAGGTCTTCCTGGGCCGACATGACTCCAAATGTGGCTTTTAAATGTTCTGCGATTTACATATGAAAGCACTGAAACCGATATGTTCATTCTAAAAGATGAGATACTTAAACAATCCAGGTCTTTTTCAATATATAAATTCAGTTACATCACACTGTAAACTTTTTTGCTATAAATTCTGTCTCTTACGATTTTATACTCCTCAACCACCTGTACACCCCAATCCAACACCAGCATCTCCAAATTATAAAATCACAAGAAGACTAGGTAAGGTGAATAGCAAAGGTCTTTTCCCTAGGATGGGAGAGTTCCGACAAGGGGGCATGACTTTACTGTGAGAGGAGAAAGATTTAGATTAGATTAGATTAGATTACATTACAGTGTGGAAACAGGCCCTTCGGCCCAACAAGTCCACACCGACCCGCCGAAGCGAAACCCACCCATACCCCTATATTTACCCCTTACCTAACACTACGGGCAATTTAGCATGGCCAATTCACCTGACCCTGCACATCTTTTGGACTGTGGGAGGAAACCGGAGCACCCGGAGGAAACCCACGCAGACACAGGGAGAATGTGCAAACTCCACACAGTCAGTCGCCTGAGGCGGGAATTGAACCCGGGTCTCAGGCGCTGTGAGGCAGCAGTGCTAACCACTGTGCACCGTGCCGCCCACAAGTCTTGAAGGGGCAGCTTTAAGAGTCTTGAGGGGCAGCTTTTTCCGACAGAGGGTGGTACTTATGTGGAATGACTGCCAGATGAAGTCGATGTAGGTACAGTTACAACATTTAAAAGACATTTGAACAGGTACGTGAATATGAGAAGCTTAGAGTGATATGAGCCAAACCGAGCCAAGTGAGACTAGCTTAGTTTGGGAAACATGGTCGGCATGGATGAATTGGACTGAAGGGTCTGTTTTTGTGCTGCATGACTTTGAGATTTGAAGCTCTGGAGGGAATTGAAATGAAGGTTTAAAATCAAGCATTTGTTGGGTTGTGATTCAGTCTTACCATCACGACTTGATGATAGTAGAGATTTCCAGAGGATGGCATCAAACAAACCAGTTGGACTAAATGACATTACATTTAAGTTTCCCTCTGTTTCATCCTGTGCGGGAGTGTGTAAATATGGAATATTATCCCTGAAGTTCCAGCTATGTGATATTTCAGCAAGTTAGTATCATAGAATCCTTACAGTATGGAAACAGGCCTCACAAGTCCACGCCAACCCTCTGAGGAGTAACCCACCCAGACCCATTCCCCTTCCCTATATTTACCCCTGAACACTATAGACAATTTAGCATGGCCAATTCACTGAGCCTGCACATCTTTGGACTGTGGGAGGATAACCCACACAGACACAGGGGGAATGTGCTGTGAGGCAGCAGTGCTAACCACTGAGCTACCGTGCCACCCCAGTTCTCTCAATTTAAACTGAATATTAGAAAAGCCTTTATGTTTTTCTCTAACACCAACGCTAACAGTCAGAACATCACATCTCAAACTCGTACAAACGGAAAACAACACTGAGAGAACAAACACAATCTCATATCCACAAGCTGAGGCACTGGAACTTGAATATTATACTGGTCCAGTGTTACTGTTTGAATGTTTAATTATAAACTGGTTCAAATAGTGGACTAAAGTACATGATGTAATTGTTTTAAACAGTCATATTATTATAAGAAGAAACTGTTCCCCTGGCAGAATGGAAAGGTTGGTAATCAAAGGACATAGATTTTAGATAAAATAACACAACAAATAAGAACAAGAGTAGACCATTCAGCCCATTGAGTTTGCTCTGCTATTCATTATTATTTGGGCCGATCCTGGGCTTCATTTTTATTTTCCTGCCTGCTTCCCATGGTATCCAAAAATCTGACTCCCCTAGCCCCATATATATTCAATACCGGGGAATCCACAGTCCTTTGGGGTTGAGCATACCAAAGATTTCTGAATCTTTGAGGGAAGAAACTTCTCACCTTCATCCAACTCCTTCTCCTGAGATAGTGCCCCTCTGCATGGTTATGGCTGGTCAAAGAATTTACAATCTCTCAGCATCTTTTCTGGCAGGATATGGGTGTCACTAGTTGAGCCAGCATTTATTACCTGTCCCTAGTTGCCGTAGCCTGTCAACCTTCTGTGCCAAAGGTCAACATCATTGCCAAAAAGATCCGAGCTTAGATGAGAGAATTTTCTTTTTGCAGCGAGTTGTGACAATCTGGGATTACACTGCCTGACAGAGTGGTGAAAGCAGATTCAAACATAACTTTCAAAAGGGGGTTGGCTATTTACATGTGGTAGCACAGTGGCTCAGTGGTTAGCACTGCTGCCTCACAGCACCAGGGTCCCAGGTTCGATTCCATCTTTGGATGACTGTCTGTGTGGAGTTTGCACATTCTCCCCCTGTCTGCGTGGGTTTCCTCCCACAGTCCAAAGATGTGCAGGTCAGGTGAATTGGCCATGCTAAATTGCCCATGGTGATAGGTGCATTAGTCAGAGGGAAATGGGTCTAGGTGGGTTACTCTTTGGAGGGTTGGTGTGGACTGGTTGGGCTGAAGGGCCTGTTTCCACACTGTTGGGAATCTAAAAAAATTTACATGTGAA
The DNA here is from genome assembly GCF_037043375.1 of Chiloscyllium plagiosum. Classification (NCBI taxonomy): domain Eukaryota; kingdom Metazoa; phylum Chordata; class Chondrichthyes; order Orectolobiformes; family Hemiscylliidae; genus Chiloscyllium; species Chiloscyllium plagiosum. The sequence goes on from NW_028270183.1 coordinate 9,090,454, forward strand.
GGAAAGAAAGTGCAAGGCTCTAAGGTAGAAAATAGGGAGAGTTGGATACCTCTTTCAGTGTCAACACAGAAAGGATGGACTTTTGTGCTGGATGTCTCTGTGAATACTTCCCAGTATGTTCTTCAGGCAAATGTTCATTGCCTTAAGTGTTAAATCAAAATTTCCATGTTTGAATTTATGTGATGTTACATATTTTCCCTGCCCAATTCCCATCTTCCCCGAATGAAAGACAGATGAATTTCATAGCTGAAAATGTGTTGCTGGAAAAGCACAGCAAGTCAGGCAGCACCCAAGGAGCAGGAGAATCGACGTTTCAGGCATGAGCCCTTCTTCAGGAATGAGGAAAGTGTGCCAAGCAGGCTAAAATAAAAGGTAGGGAGGAGGGACTTGGGGGAGGGCGTTGGAAATGCGATAGGTGGAAGGAAGTTAAGGTGAGGGTGATAAGGTGAGGGTAATAGGCTGAAGTGGGGGCGGAGAGGTCAGGAAGAAGATTGCAGGTTAGGAAGGTGGTGCTGAGTTCGAGGGTTGGGACTGAGACAAGCTGGGGGGAGGGGAAATGAGGAAACTGGAGAAATCTGAGTTCATCCCTTGTGGTTGGAGGGTTCCTAGGCGGAAGATGAGGTGCTCTTCCTCCAGCCGTCGTGTTGCTATGGTCTGGCGATGGAGGAGTCCAAGGACCTGCATGTCCTTGGTGGAGTGGGAGGGGGAATTGAAGTGTTGAGCCACGGGGTGGTTCGGTTGGTTGGTCCAGGTGTCCCAGAGGTGTTCTCTGAAACGTTCCGCAAGTAGGCGGCCTGTCTCCCCAATATAGAGGAGGCCACATCGGGTGCAGCGGATGCAGTAAATGATGTGTGTGGAGGTGCAGGTGAATTTGTGGTGGATATGGAAGGATTCCTTGGGGCTTTGGAGGGAAGTAAGGGGGGAGGTGTGGGTGCAAGTTTTGCATTTCTTGCGGTTGCAGGCAAAGGTGCCGGGAGTGGAGGTTGGGTTGGTGGGAGTTGTGGACCTGACGAGGGAGTCACGGAGGGAGTGGTCTTTTCGGAACGCTGATAGGGGAGGGGAGGGAAATATATCCCTGGTGGTGGGGTCCGTTTGGAGGTGGCTGAAATGACGACGGATGATACGATGTATATGGAGGTTGGTGGGACGGTAGGTGAGGACCAATGGTGTTCTGTACTGGTGGCGATTGGAGGGGCAGGGCCCAAGGGCGGAGGAGCAGGAAGTGGAGGAGATGCGGTGGAGAGCATCTTCGACCATGTCTGTGGGGGTTTTGCATCGGCTGCACCCGATATGGCCTCCTCTATATTGGGGAGACAGGCCGCCTACTTGCGGAACGTTTCAACACTTCAACTCCCCCTCCCACCCCACCAAGGACATGCAGGTCCTTGGACTCCTCCATCGCCAGACCATAGCAACACGACAGCTGGAGGAAGAGGGCCTCATCTTCCGCCTAGGAACCCTACAACCACAAGGGATGAACTCAGATTTCTCCAGTTTCCTCATTTCCCCTCCCCCCACCTTGTCTCAGTCCCAACCCTCGAACTCAGCACCACCTTCCTAACTTGCAATCTTCTTCCTGACCTCTCCACGCCCACCCCCACTCCGGCCTATCACCCTCACCTTAACTTCCTTCCACCTATCGCATTTCCAACGCCCCTCCCCCAAGTCCCTCCTCCCTACCTTTTATCTTAGCCTGCTTGGCACACTTTCCTCACTCCTGAAGAAGGGATCATGCCCGAAACGTAGATTCTCCTGCTCCTTGGATGCTGCCTGACTTGCTGCGCTTTTCCAGCAACACATTTTCAGCTCTGATCTCCAGCATCTGCAGGCCTCACTTTCTTACTGTTAATAAAGGCTTGGCATTATCAAATGAGTACCAATTTACAATGGCTGTGATGAGGGTAAGTTCAACATTTATTCTAATATTGATGCAGAGCAGTGAAGCTCGGTGTTTGATCCATACTTTGAACAGATGACACCAGTCAATTTTTGAAGCATTCATAAGGTTCCTTCAAATTGGCTTTGATTTCTGTTGAACAGAAAGAGGACAAATTGGGCAACAGAGTCTATTCCCTATTGTTTCCTGTTTAATGCATGTCTCGGATATTGATGGTGTTTTGGGTTGCCAGCAATGGGTTGTACTTTTTCGTCAAATCACAGCACACAACCTCCTAAAATGATCCATCCCACCCAATCACCCTTTCTTTTACCCTCCTCTCCATTTTGTTTTGTAACCGATCAAACACAAACATTCAAAGAAAATGAGAGAACAGCTCTCGTTTTCAATGCCCTTGTGAATTTTTTTTCTTCCATCTGTTGCTGGCAGTAGTGTCCTGGAGATTAATCTTTAAGTCCAGGAGTCTCCTGGACAATCCTGAAAGCTTGGCAACCCGAGTTGGAGGACAGAATTGGACTTAGCTTGAGGTTCCCCAGTCACTAGTTTGCCAATACTCACGGTGTAGATTGGTGTGAAGAAGGGCATTCTGTGAGAGGGCAGCTGGTTTGTTTGAAATTGTCCATCCGACATGGCAACCAGTATAGATGAATTAAACCACTTTCCCCTGCAGTATGTAAGGGTGGCTATGACAAATGCTCAGTTTAGATTAACGCCAGCCCAAAATAAATGAGGTGTAAAGCAAAGAAACTAATGTCTTGTGAGGAAGTAAAGATTAAATTGCTACATTTGAAAACCTAAAACAAGTAGAAAGAGGACAAGAATGTAATCATCCCAACGTTAATATTCTCATAGTTGTTACAAAGAATCAAATAACAATTCACATCAGGGCTAAATCTGAAAAGATTCAAAAGGATTTACACTCAAAATTCACCCTTGCCAAAAATGCACTGGAAAGAGATTTTAAAAAAAAAAATGGTTATCCAGAAGGCACCAGTGATACCAACATATTACCAATCATACTGCTTACTATAAACTCTTACAGGATAGTACAGAGGAAGTTCTACCACCTACCTAAATCAGCTGTTCTTCAGATAAATCCACTAGTCTTGATTCAATAGACATGATGTGGAGGTTTTTGACTGAGGTGGAGAGAGTTTTTAAAAGTCACACAACACCAAGTTATAGTCCAACAGGTTTATTTGGAAGTACAAGCTTTCAGAACGCTGCTCCTTCATCAGATAGCTAATGGGGCAGGATCATAGGACACAGAATTTTTAATAAAAGATCACAATGTCATAGAACTGATGAAATGTATTGAACAAACCTAGATTGCTATTAAATCTTTAATCACTTCGAATGGGGATGCATCCAATTAAAGACTTAATAGCAATCCGGGAAGGTGCCAAGCACCCTGAGATTGGGGGAGAGTCATCCTCGTCTGCAAGGGACTGCTGATGAAGACAGCAAAAACGTTAAACTCTTTCCACTAACAGGAATGTCACTAACCAGAGCTCACAGATTTAAGGTAAATGGCAAAAGAAGTTGAGGTGAGATGAGAAGAACCTTTCCGCGATGCGATCTGGTGAAATGGAAAATGCCACCTGAAGGTAGTGGAAGGGAATTCAGTGGTTAGTTTCAAAAGGAAAGTGGATAAATACATAAAGGGGAGAAAAGCAGAGTAACTAGTCTAACTGGAGAGCTCTGTTAAACGTTTCTGTATATATAATTCTATGATGTCTAAACTGAAATCAAATCCATCTCCCAAACTCCTTTAATACCAACTTCCTCCTACATAAGAAAAATTCTTCTACCCTATAGTTCTGCCTGTTCCATGGATCAGCTGATAGAGGAGGAGCTGTCGCATTAATGTTATCCAAGTTGCTTGAGAAACAAGAAGTGCATACCATCTACAAGATGCATTGCAGCATCTTGACACAATCCCTTTGACAGCATCTACCAAACTCACTACTTCTACCCCTGCAAGGACAAGGGCAGCAGCCACAATAAATAACCTTCAAGTTCCTCTCCAACTCACTCGCCAGCCTGACTTGGAATACATGTTGCCATTGTTTCACTGTCACTGTCACTGGAATTCCCTCCCTAACAGTTCCTTGGGTCTACCTACTCCCCAAAGTCTGCAGTGGTTCAAGAAGGCGGCTCAGCCCATAAATGTTAATGGGCAGTTAGGGATGGGCAATAAACACTGGTCTTGGTGGTGGCCCCATGTCCTATGAAAGAATATTTTAAAAATAAAACCACAATCACCATTTGCACCCTTCTGTTCTGCCCATTTTTTTTAACAGCCAAGTCAGTCAAACCTAACGTGGCAATGGTTTCTCTCTGTTGCCCGAACCCAATTGATACAATTCTCAATAGCAAAGCCTTAAAGTTTTACAATTGTGACTATCAGTTTTAAATGACCCTGAAAGCTGGGGAATATGGAATTGTTAAGAGTCAGAAACAGTGGCAATAATATCATTTGACAACCAACTTGGTATCAAACAAACATGACTCAGTTAGACTTAACAAGGAAGCCCAACACTTTTGAAGCCTGGAGGTGGGCATTGTGCCAATATCTACATAGATCGTTGCCAGTATAAAGAGGTAGATTCACCATTTGTCTACCTCTGCCAGTGGTCTCCATTTTCATTGCCTTAATGTCACCATGTGGGAGATGCAGATATTAATTACACACATAAAAGAAATGAGGCCAACACTGTCTTGGTTCCCAGGACAATAATATGGGTGAGCTGCTGGAAGGTTGCAAGCTCTTTAGGACTAAACCTCAGCAAAACACGTTGCCTTCTGCTGCGTGGCAAAAAGTAGTGGAAGAACTAATATTCTACAATCCATATCCCATGCTGCCCTTGGGAACAGTGTTGTAAAATGATACTTGTAAAACTGCAACAGATTGTGGGTTTTTTTTTTAAGAACTGCTATGTCTCATGGGAGTACAAAAATAAAACCTTTACTGTCCGGTACTAATGCAGAAATGAAGGAATGTCTTTTGAACTCTGTTTTTGTCTGATTGCAACCAGCGATTTCACAATAAGTGTTTCCAGATGTTGTATAATCAGAAACATAATGCATGAAGTACCTTTCAGGGATGACTATCTTTTCTTTATAACCTCTGTATAGCCTTGCCCATCGTCTTTCTGTAACCTCCAGTAAGCATTCACCTTCCACAATCTATGCTCTGCTCTTTCAATTCTGCCCTCTTCGCACCTCCTTGACTTTAATCACCATCTAGCAGTGGGGCTGTGCCTTCACCTGCCTTGACCCTTGACCCCACAATTCTTTTTCTCAATCTCTGCTCTTCCCTTTCCTCTTTGAAGGCGTCCCATAAAACCCTACCTCTTTGATCAAGCTTTTGGTCACCAATCCTAACATCTCATGACTAACTTAGTGGCAAAATTTGATAATTCTCCTGTAACGAACTTCGGGACATTTTTACTAAAGATGCTGGAAACTTGGGAAAGTGGCACCCTTCTGGTAATGTAATACAGAACCCCAGACTAATGATTAGATTAGATTCCCTACAGTGTGGAAACAGGCCCTTCAGACCAACAAGTTCACACCGACCCTCCAAAGAGAAACCCACCCCTATATTTACCCCTGACTAATGCACCTAACAATACGGGAAATTTAGCATGGCCAATTCACCTGACATGCACATCTTTGGGAACTGGGTGCACCTGGAGGAAACCCACGCAGACACAGGGACAATGTGCAAACTCCACACAGACAGTTGCCCGAGCCGGGAATTGAACATGGGTCCCTCGCGCTGTGAGGCAGCAGTGCTAACCACTGAGCCACCATGTCACCCTAATGTTATAATGGATTTGAACTTACCATGGCAGCTGGTGAAATTTAAATTCAATTTAGTCTGGAGTTATAAATAAAAGAAAGCCTAATAGTCACCATATAAATGCTGTCAATTGTCATTAATTGTGATGTCATTGGTTCAGTGATGTTCTTTATGCAAAGTAATGTTACCTAATCTGCTGTTTGAGCAATTCTGGATGGCCAATAAAAGCTGGTGCATCCAACAACACCTAAATCACATGAATAATTAAAAAATGGTCACATTCTACAAACTTACTGCAAACTTACTAACTATACATCCTACATTCACATCCAAATCATTTACATAAATGATGAAAAGTAGTAGACCCAGCACCGATCCTTGTGGCACTCCACTGTTCACAAGCCTCCAGTCTGAAAAACAACTGTCCACCGCCACTCTCTATATTCTATCTTCAAGCCAGTTCTGTATCTAAATGGCTAGTTCTCCCTGTATTCCATGAGATCTAACCTTGCTAACCTGTCTCCCATAGGGAACTTTGTCGAATGCCTTACTGAAGTCCATATAAATCACACCCATCGCTCTGCCCTCATCAATCCTCTTTGTTACTTCTGCAGAAAACTCAATCAATTTTGCGAGATTGGTTTCTTAAGGTGGGTGATGTCATTTCCAGTTCTTTCTTTCGAGGGAAGGTAGATAGAGTCTAAATTGATGTGTTTATTGAAGGAGTTCCGGTTAGAATGCCATGCCTCTAAGAATTCTCGTGTATGTCTTTGTTTCACCTGTCATCAGATGTGTGTGTTGTCCCAGTCAAAGTGGTGTCCTTCTTTGTCTGTATGTGTAGAAACTAGTGATAGTGGGTTGTATCTTTTGGTGGCCAGTTGGTACTCGTGTATCCTGGTGGCAAGTTTCCTGCTAATTTGTCCAATGTAGTGATTTTTACAGTTCTTGCATGGTATCAGACTTCCAAAAGATGAAACCAGATGGATCCAATGCACCACACTTCTATGGATTACCAAAAATACACAAACCTGGGGCCCCCCCTCAGACCCATAGTGTCCCTGCCTGGTACACCAACATACAGACTAGCCAAAGAACTCCACCAAGAACTAAAATATCTAATTGAAGATTCATGCCACTCCATTCACTCCACCCAAGAATTCCTAAAATAATGATCTCCTTTGACGTTACAGCCCTTTTCACATCAATTAACATCGACCTGGCCAAAGAAAAACTGGCATCACTATTAGGAAAACCAGCACCACAAATACCAGACAGCACCAACTTCATCAGCAAAGACAACATCCTCAAGTTAGTGGACCTGTGCCTCACCACCCACTTCACATTCAATAACAAAACCTACAAACAAGTCAATGAAATACCCATGGGATCATCAATGTCAGGGCTCATAGCAGAAGCAGTAATGCAGAGACTTGAACAAGCTGCCCTCCCATCTATCCAACTCAAACTTTGGGTCCGATATGTAGAGGACACCTTTGTCAACACAAAATGGAACAAATTAGAGGAAACATACAACCCTATCATCAATATGCTGGCAGGCATAAAATTCACAAAAGAGGAGGAGAATGACAACAGACCCCCATTCCTAGATGTGACAGTTGAACGTACAGTTAGTGAAGAACTTCAAACCAGCATCTACAGAGAAACAACACACGGACCAAATACTTTAGAAACAATCGCCCCTACACCCTAAACGGAGCTGCATTAGGACATTATTTCAAAGAGCTACATCACATGGCAGCACCCAAGAACTGCAAAAAGCAGAAGAAAAATATCTATACAATATTTTCAAGAAAAACGGGTACCCAATAAACACCATCCGCCGATTCCTCAGAAACAAACCCAAACAAGCAGACCCAATGCAACCAAAAACTATAGCCACATTACCTTACATCAAAGAGATATCAAAAATGACTTCCAGATTAGTCAGGCCCCTTGGCATCATGGTAGCCCACAAACCTACAAACACACCTAAACAGCGACTAATGAGCCTAGGAGATCCATTAGATACCACCAGCAAAACTAATGTCATTTACAAGATACCATGCAAGAAATGTTAAAAACATTACATTTGACAAACTGACAGGAAACTTGCCACCTGGATACAGGAACACTAACTGGCCACCAAAATACACTATCATTAGCTTCTATACATATAGACAAAGAAGGACACCACTTTGACTGGGACAACACCGACATCCTAAGACAGGCAAAACAAGACACGCACGAGAATTCTTAGAAGCATGGCATTCTTACCGGAATTCCTTCAATAAACACATTGATTTAGACCCTATCTACCTTCCATTAAAAAAAACAGAAATGACATCACCCACCTTAAGAAACCAAGTTCTATAAATCGAGAGGTGGGACATCCCACCAGCTCTTCACTGGAGGCTCTCAATGATGATGTTACCTTGTATGGTGACGAAACATCCGAAGACAAACCTTCCAGCTCAGCGAGCTAACTTACAGACTTAGATGAGTACAATAAAAAGCATTGTTCAATCATATTTTGAGGAAATGTTTCCTGTTCTGCAATATCAGAGTTTTGCAGACATAGAAGGTAACTAATTTTTCTTTACTGGGAGTTGCTAGTTAGTCTGTAATTTCAAGCAATTGTCATATTATTTATTTAGACAGTTGTAGACCAGTATTCTCTGGTCTCTCTGCTGAGGTGGGTTTAATCTCAGCAAGTGCTAGTCTTACAATCATAGAATCCCTACAGTGTGGAAACAGGCCCTTCGGCCCCACAAGTCCACACTGACACTCCGAAGAGTAACCCATCCAGACCCCATTCCTCTAAGCTACGTTTATCCTGATCAATGCACTTAACCCACACATTCCTGAATACTATGGGCAACTTAGCATGGCCAATCCACCCTAACCTGCACATCTTTGGATTGTGGGAGGAAACCGGAGCACCTGGAGGAAACCCACACACACACAGGAAGAATGTGCAAACTCCACACAGACAGTCGCCCAAGGCTGGAATTAAACCTGGGTCCCTGGCGCTGTGAGGTAGCAGTGCTAACCATTAAGCCACCATGCCACTCCCTAGGGAAAACAATCATGCTACGCTTCTTAGCCTGCGAAGACATCTCTTGACAATGATTCGGAGATGCCGGTGTTGGACTGGGGTGTGCAAAGTTAAAAATCACACAACACCAGGTTATAGTCCAACAGGTTTAATTGGAAGCACACTAGCTTTCGGAGCACCGCTCCTTCATCAGGTGATTGAATCACCTGATCAAGGAGCGTCGCTCCGAAAGCTAGTGTGCTTCCAATTAAACCTGTTGGACTATAACCTGGTGTTGTGTGATTTTTAACTCTCTTGACAATGATCACCTAGAAGTACACCAAGTTTTAAGGATAGAATGAGACCTTTCTGCTCGACAGTTTTCATGATTCAAACAAGCCTTCCAGCCTTAGATCCTGTCACTGTCAATATCTTCTGTTCTCTTCTGTCTCATATGTTTATCCATTTTCCCCGTGAATGGATCTGTGCTAATCATTCAATTATTCTTTGTGATAGTAAGTTCCACATTCTCATCTCAATTTCCTATTGTATTTCCTAGTCGCTAGCTAATATCTGAGGGCTCTTGGACTCCCAAAAAGTGGGAAAATCTTTTCTACACCTACCCTACAGTGTACTTTCTACTCTTACAGACCTTTCATCAGCTCACCTGCTCCATCCCTACTTCTGTGTTCTAAAGAAATGAGGCCACAGTATGTTCTGGATGACGAGAGCCCCTCAGTTCTGGTATCATCAGTTTGTGTGCCCTCTGCAATGCCTGGAGATCCTTAACACACGGAGATTGCTGCTGGAAGGAACATTAGGAACAAGACACAGTCCAGGTGTCCCCATAGTCAAATATTTTCTCTGCTCACGAGTAGAGAATAACGACAGAGCTGGGGCAGTGGAGGGCAGTGAATGCTCAACCAACAGCATTCCTGATCTGGGTGAATAAATCCCAATGGTATCAGGCTTCATTACTACTAACAAAAAAAAACGAGGAATGGTATGCTAAACTGGGAAAGCCCTAAATCATCACATTCATGTCAGTAAACAGTACAATGAACTGCAAGTGGTTGAAATCTGAAACATAACAAAAATCGCTGGAGAAACTCAGCATATCCTGGCAGCATCTGTACAGAGAGAAAACTGTTTTCTCAAAATATTTCTCTTTCCACAGATGCTGCCAGACCCGCTGGGTTTCTCTAGCAATTTCTGTTTTACTTAATGTACATCAAGGTATGTTGTTGGCAAGGGGAGGCTAAACCAAAGCGCTGAAGACTTGATGAGGAAGTCATCCATCAAAGATTCTGGAGAGGCTTTCAACAAGGGGCAGAGTTGAGGAGAATATACGAGCCCCATCGCAATCTTCCACAGGCAGGCAGCTCTGCTACTTTCCCAGCGAGGAAGCACGGACAGCGTGGGCTGGGGGTGGGGGGGGGGCAGTTTGCAGAGATGAAAGCTGTTAAGCAATGAATCCACTGTTCCAGGGAGATCTGGTAATCAGCAGCTCAGCTTTCAGACCTGGACTGGAGAACAAATACGGCTGCCGAGTTGTCATAGGAACTGAGTGTTGGGGGTTGGGTGCTGGGAGTAATGTGCAGGGAAAAGCTTAAAGAGACACTGTCCCCTTTGTTAGCTTTCACAAGCTGGGTAGAAAACTGTTACAAATCTGTAACCTCCACATTGCCACTGCACTGAAGCAGCAATCCTTTCTGAAATGCTGAAAATAAAATATTATATCACTTCCTAAATTTGTGAAATTGGCTGGGGCTAGGTGGCTCGGTTATAAATGTGGGAGGTCTGCTTTGCAACGACTTGCCTTTCCATGGAATCTTTAATGTGGTGCAGACATTGACAAGCTGCTCCGCAGAACTGGCAGGGAGGAGGATTGAAGGGAGGCGACTGAAAGCCGAAGGCAGCTGGGGATGTCCCTGAGATGGGGTAGGAGTTGTGAAAAAGGACCAGGAATTTGAGTTCAGTACTTCAGGGAGTGGGCAGAAGTGAAGATTGATGATGTTGGGAAACGGGGACTGACTGGGAATGGGAAGCAGAGTCTTTAGATACGTCAGGGGTGATTTCCCGTTGTGTAAAAAATCTAGGCACTTGCCAGGAAAAAGCACCCGACTTGATTGACACCACATCCATAAACATTCACTTTTCCAGCATTGAAGCTCAGTAATAGCAATGTTTACCATCTACAGGATGCCAAATGGTGTCCCTCGTTCTGGACCAGGAGATCTGGGTTCAACTCTTGACTTGCTTTAGAGGTAACAGGTTGATTCAAAAAATACATAGAAATTCACCAAGGCTGTCTAGACTTTCCAAACCCACTCGACCACTGCCATTTAGAAGGATAAGGGAAACAAGTATATGAGAATACCACAATCTCAGCTTCTTCCCCAAAACAACTCACCATCCTGACTGAGAAAAGTATTACCAGGCCTTCAGTGTCACTGGATCAGAATCCTTGAACTCCCTCCCTAATTGCATTGTGAATGTACCTACACCACATGGATTGCAGCAGTTCAAAAGGCAGCTTACCACCACCTTCTCAAGGGCAATTGTGGATGTGCAATCAATGCTAGCCCAGCCACCAAAGTTTAAACTTCATGAATTAATTAAATAAAGAGTCAGGACACTGATAGAAAGAGCATTGACAAAGTTGATCCCAGAGGTGATGAGAATGATGGACAGGAAGGCACAGAAGGTTAAGCAGGGATGGAGTCAGACTATTTTCAGAGGCAGAAATGTGTGGTTTCGATGATGGGGGTCCAATAGCAGACTGCACTGCCGGGTCTTGACTGAATGCATCAAGATGATTGACTCGATTGTGGACACAATGTTCTTGAGTTTTACACGTTAGCAGATCCTTTTAAGTTTAAACCTCCAGTTAATGGTAATGTGTGGATCTCATTGTTGGCTGAATTCAAAAATGATCAAGGCATCAGTGTAATCATAGTTTAGTAACAGAGATTCACATTTCAGGGGTTTTACAAGCTGTTGTTGGATTCACCTCTAGTTTTATGAAGTGTCTAATGTAGACTGGCATCTGTGGAATTGTAAACACTGGGAGGATGAAGCATGAGTGTGTATCTTGTATCCAAATCAGGTCAAGTAAAAATGTGAGATCTACCTAAAGATGTATTGAATACATGTCGAATCACTTGTTGTGTTTGGCTAATGCTGAGTCCTAAACTCCTGCTTTAGACTTGCTGACGGCACAAAATAAGCACTATAACTTTAGCAGGCCATTGCATAACTCGCCTGATCTCTACTTAAAAAGCCTTATAGATAGAGATGGCCACTGTGAGGGAGGGAATGCTTTATTTCCACCTCTAGCTCCATTTTGAATCGGTCCTCCCCTCACTTTTTAATGACAGCACTGCCCTCAATGAGCTTTGCTTGTAAATGTTTCATTAGCCATATGGGTGTTTTCCTGGTGGTGTAAAAATGAAATAATAAAGTGTGTCCATAACCATGTTTTCATTTTACTGTGTATATTGAAAAACATGGGTGATTTGGGGGGAAAATATAAGCAATACTACTGGGCTCTCTTGGTACAGTGGTAGTGTGGAGGAATCAAAAAACTTCCTCCAGGCACTCTTGTGGTGCAGTGGTACTGTCCGTACCTCTGAGTCAGGTAGCAAAAATGGAAATTGCTGTGGACAGAAATCAGAGTTAATTCTTCTTCAGAACTGATGGTCATGAGTAAAAAGTAGGTTTTTATGCAGAAGATGGGGTGGGGGGGAGGGGTTAAGGCGTAAACGATAGGTAGGGATAGAGCTCAAAGAGAGAAGAGAATAGTTGGACAGATAAAGGATTGGTTGACGGTCAGCCAATGAGAATGACAGGCTGCTGATGGGGACTCTCAGTGGCTAACAATGGATTGTGTGTCATAGCAGATCATGTGATAACAAGGCCCAATGTGTGAGGGTTGGGGTAAGGACATGGGTGAAGGTGTCTCCACTCCTAACATTGTTGAACTATTGAGTCCAGAAGGCTGTAGAATTCCCAGGTAGAAAATGAAGTGCTTTTCTTCCAGTTTGTGCTGAGCTTCACTGGAACACTGCCTACCATCCCGCCAGCATCCACATCCAGAAAATCACTAGCTGCCATTACCATCATCTCCAGCAGGATGCCATTACCAGACATATACTCCCCGTCCTTGTCAGCCTTCTGCAGGGACCGTTCCCTCTGAGACACCCTGGTCCACTCCCACATGCCCAACACCTCCCCACAGCACCTTCCTCTGCGACCTGTTTACCCTCTCCATCCTCACTATTGAAGAGCCCAAAAACGTGTAACAGATGAAGGAGCGTTCTACCTGCACTTCAGTCAATCTAGTCTGCTGGATTCATTGGTCACAATGTGGTGTCCTCTACATTGGGGAAACGAAGCCTAGATGGGTGACCAGCTTCTCAGAACACCTATGTTCTGTCTATAAAAGAGACTCGGTGCTTCCTGTTGCCTGCCACTTCAACACACACAGCTTTGTTCTGTGGCCAACATCTATGTCTCAGGCTTGCTGCATTGCTCCAACAAAGCTGAGTGCAAGCTGGATTAAAGAACCTAGTTTTCTGCTTGGGAACGCTACAACTTTCTGGACCCAATAGTTCAGCAATTTTAGGACGTGAGGCACCTTCTCCCATGTTCTTACCCCAACCCTCTCACACCACACCAGATCACATAATCTGCTGTTACGTACTACCCATTCTTAGCCACTGATAGTTCCCATTAGCAGCCAGTCATTTTCCCAAACTGACCATTATCCACTCCTTTGTCTACTTATCTCTATCTATTGTTTACCCCTTACCCCTTCCCTGCACCTCCTCTTTTGCATTGAAACTAACTTTTCCCAATTTACCATCAGTTCTGAAGAAGGGTCACTGGACCTGAAATGTTATCACTTACTTCTCCCCCCAGATGTTGCCAGACCTGCTGAGATTTTCCACCAATTTATATTTTTATTTTGGATTTCCAGCATCTGCAGTTCTTACGGGGTTTTTTTCTGAGCTCGGTGACATGGGTTCAAGCATCAACTGTTCCAGAGCTGTGACATAACATCTCTGAACAGGTTGAATAGAAAATATCTGAAACAAAACTTCCAAATGATTTTCGAGAGTGCTCTCTGAATAGTTATTTGAATTTTTGTAGAGCTTTTGTTTCCAGCTTTCATTAATATTATGCAAACCTTTCATTTCAGTAACTTCTTAATCTTAAAAAAAAACACTCTCAGATAGCGAAAGCAAATTTTGTATCACCAGAAAGTAGGGATAACTAGTGAACACATGGTTCACCAGGCCAGTTTAAGGTGGGGACACTGGCTTAGTGGTAGTAAATCCTTCACATGAATTAAGTGTAGCCAGTTATTGTCTAAGCATGTTTCTATCTGACCACCTGCTATCACTGCTGTAGAACAGAAACCAGCCTGTGAAGCTGAATAGAAAAACTCCTCCCCCACTTTACCACTGTGGGATCAACCTGCTGTTAGAGATTGGTTATCGACTGTTTTGCGGGGATATGCTAGTCAGGTCTGTTTCTGATGTCTGCACCAGGAACAACTTTCTATGTTGCCTTTTAATATCTTAGGACATCCCAAAGTGCTTCAAAGCCAATTAAACACTTCTGAAGCATATGTAATGTTGGAAACACAGCAGCCAATCAGCAAGCTTCTTCAGCAAAGAGATAATAGCCAGCTAATTTTTTTTAAGTAATGTTGTTTGAAATTTTACTTCAGGACTTTGGAGAGAACTCTTCTGCCCTTCTTCATATAGGGTAATGATGGGACAGAACCTCAGTTTAGATTAGATTCCCGACAGTGTGGAAACAGGCCCTTCAGCCCAACAAGTCCACACTGGCCCTCCGAAGAGTAACCCACCCAGACCCATTTCCCTCTGCCTGTTGCACCTATCATTATGGGACAATTTAGCATGGCCAATCCACCTGACCTGCACATCTTTGGACTGTGGGAGGAAACCAGAGCACCTGGAGGAAACCCACGCAGACATGGGGAGAATGTGCAAACTCCACACAGGCAGTCATCCAAGGCTGGAATCAAATCTGGGTCCCTGGTGCTGTGAGGCAGCAGTGCTAACCACTGAGCCACCATCCCATCTGAAAGATAGCACCTTCAATGCAGTAGTCTTCCATCAACATTGCTCCAGTGGGTCAGACGAGATATTGTCTGCAGTCCATGGTGTGGATCTTGAATCATAGAATCAATACAGCCTGTTGGGCCTATCAGGTCCACACCAACCCTCCAAAGAGCATCCCACAGAGACCCATCAACCCTATAACCCTACATCTCCATTGCCAATCCATCTAACCTGCACACTTTAGACTTTGGGAGGAAACTAGAGCACCTGGAAGAATCCCACACAGACACAGGGAGAATGTGCAGACTCCACACAGACAGTCACCCGAGGGTGGAATCGAACCCGGTTCCCTGGCAGAGGTGAGGCAGCAGTGCTAGCCAATGAGCCACTATGCCACCCACAACATTCGAACTGTGAGGTTGGAGTGCTATTAGTCAACAATAAAGGGTTGGAAAGCTTGATTTTTAATGTTTTATTCAGAAATTTCTCAACATTCCAGTCAGTACTCAGAGCATGGAATGGGGAAAGTGTTGAATTTAGTAACCGGGAAACAGACCAATATCATCTTGGAATACAGTGAGGGCTTAAGTACTTTTCACATAGAGAAATATTTTTCTGCCTTAATCATTGCTAATTTCATTCTCTTTCCTGTATTTTTTGGAGTGTTTTTCCTCCAAAGGATTGATTTCTTCATAAGTTTATGGGTCCTCAAGAACAGTGTTCTTTACATATCTTTGATCCACAAATCCACTTGACTATATGATGACAGGGAAGTAAGGGATTAAAGGTATGTTAAAATCAAGCATTAGATTAGATTCCCTACAGTGTGGAAACAGGCCCTTCGGCCCAACCAGTCCATACCAACCCTCTGAAGAGTATCCCACCCAGACCTACTTCCCCCTGACTAATGCATCTATCACTATGAGCAATTTAGCGTGGCCAATTCACATGACATGCACATCTTTGGACTGTGGGAGGAAACCAGAGCACCGGAGGAAACCTGCACAGACACAGGGAGAATGTGCAAACTCCACGCAGACAGTCGCCCGTCAAACCTAGGACCCTGATGCTGTGAGGCAGCAGTGCTAACCACTGAGCCACCGTGCCGCCCACACAGTCCCAGCTTCATCTATGTGAGTTTTTGGCCTGATTAATTTTCTGTTCCCTTTAAACCTAAATAATACTGAAAGCCTGTTATAGTACTCCATCCACTCTAGAGATTAAGCATACTACCTTCCTGTAGATTCAGTTCCTAGCACAGACCTGGAGTTCTACTTTCCAACTGGAAATCCAGGTAAACTGGGGAGAAGAAAGCACACCCAACTTATATTAGCAGTTTCAAATTCCACATTTATTCCCCCAAACCTTATGGGAAGTGCCCAGAAGAGATCAAATGTTACCAACAAAGTCAAATGGAGAAACATTGATGGTAAGTAACCCAGAATCATTCTTGTGTTCACCCTGGGAGATGGACTATTAAGTAACATTGATAAATGGGGTATTTTGCTCAGTCTCTTGACTCTATTGCCACCATTGACCCACGACTCTCCCAGCGTGGGAATATTCCTAGCCTTCAGATCAGTCCATTCCCTAGCGGACCAGCATCCCAGAGTGTGGGAATTTGGAAGATGTCACACTCGTGCAACCAGCTCTTGAACTGCAGCCAATATTTCAACTTAACATAAAGGCCAGGACAGATGCCTCAGTGTTTACATGTTGTGTAATGAGTCATAAAGATTAGCGAGGTCCTGTGTTCAGTACCTCCATCTGGATGGAGGTACATGCCTTAATTAGGGCAGTGAAGAGATCACTGCTGTTGGTCTTTGTACTTCTGGATTTTGGTGAGAGTGGTGTGATTGCTGCTGGAAAGCTTGAACACGTGCTATACTCTGGAAAGCTAAGAGATAAAGGATAGAACTGGAGCAAATCTTTACACACTTTTATGAACTGTCATTTACAGAAATGCACATTGCAAACGTATATCTTCGAAGCCAAACACTCTGTTCCATATTGTTCTTGTACAAAATTATTTTGATCAAACTGTTGGGACGTGTTACAATACACCTCTGGAGCAGATGTAACTTGGACCTTGACCCTCTGGTGCTGTGTTAGGGGCACTACCACTGAGACACTGTACTTCTGTTTTCTTTTATTTTTTCATGGGCAGGCCACCATCTGTTGCCTATCCTTAATTGTCTTGAACTGAATGGATTACTCGGTTATTTTATAAGGCAGTTAAGAGTCAACTACATTACTGTGGGTCTGGAGTCATATGTGGCCAGACCAGAAAGTATGGCAGATTTCCTTCCCCTAAAGGGCATGACTGAACCAGATGGGTTTTTGCAGCAATCGATGATTGTTCCATGGTGCCATTAGGTGAGACAGAATTCATGTTCTAGATTTATGAATAGAACTTGAATTCCGTTCAGCTGGCACTCTTATGCAATCGATGAGTTTGACTGAGATTATTTCGGTTCCTGAAGGTGGGGATGTGGGTGAGCTACAAATGAGCTGACGAGTGCCTGTTTTAATGCCACCGCATGAATCATTGCCTTGAGGAGAGGGAGGGAATAGACAGTCGATTGATCCGTGGACATTGGGTGTATCTCATTCTAACAAACAAATGTAATTTGTAAGGTAAAGGCTTGCCTTGAATTTTTGTACACAGTTCGCTCATGTCCTTAAGGTGTTCTGAATAAACCAAAATATTCCTCCTATCTGCCAACACCTCCAAAAAAACGACATTAAAGAATGTTTGAAGTCTAAGGACTGCTTCAGTTCTTTTTCTCATGCCTACCTTTCTGCCGCACTTTCGTCATTGAATTCACTGAAGACAAATGGAGAGATCCTGTTCTCCCCAGTGTCAGCATAGTTACAGTCATGGTCCAGTGGAAGGGGTGGGGCACAGGGGCAAAATCAGGGAGAATTCTGTAATACTAAGTAACTGGACTATTTAGTTGAATGCCCACAGGGCTTCTGCAGACTGGAGCTGCTCTGTCCAGATTATACAAACACTCAGCTAGTAGGCCAGATGCAAAATAACCAATGCAAACTAGTCCTGACATTGATTGTTCCTCGTATTTAGTGTCCGATTACAATCAGACTCTAAATGCAGTGACGTGCATTGGGAACTGGGATGATCTTTACAGGTTTGTCAACGCATTCTGCATGGTGGCTTCATTAGGTGTATGGGGCCGATATTATCATAATGCTCCTCTCTCACCTTTAATTTCTTCCTCCTAATTTTCATCTCTATTGTTCAAAGCCCCTGGCCCCTAATTCCATGGCAGCCTTCCCATATTCAATTAAGTGATCAGTGTTCAGGTATAACTCCAGAACACAAGTGATCAGCAAGCCAGTTTACCATGGAAGGCCTGGCAGATAGGTTTGATCCAGTTATACTGTATTTTACTGTGCTTTCATAAATGCAAGTAACAATAAATTATTAAACTATGTTGGGTTATAGAATGGAATTGTAGAATGGTCTCAGGAAATTTCCATCAAAACCTCACTGGCTGCTCCCATGACTGAGATCATTTCAGGTGACACAAACCAAGATTTTATTTCATCTTTTGGGCCTGATCTTTTTTTAAAATATTGGCATATCAAGATTAGAAAACTAGGCTGTCACATTAAGTATTTAATTGTGGTTTTATTAATCAAAAAATAAGATCACTGGAGATACTCAGGAGAAGCATTTCAGTGAGATCTTTCATTTAAAAACCATACTTAGGTCACAGTGCTATTTTTTGAAGAGTCACTATTTTTGTGAAATGTGGTGTAGGGATTTGGGCGGGACGGAAGACTCATTCTATTTTCATCAGCTGATGTCATCTGGAAATGATGCTATGGTTTTGAGTCTTTGTATTGTCTTGTGTTTGTATGATAAAGGCTAGACTGTACATTATTGATGACAGTGCACTTTAAATGATAATTGCATGCGGTTAGCAATTGTACACCCTTAGTTGTACACCATTAATTGCACTTATTTAATGACTAACAATGCGCCTTTATGATGGATTGCACACTTAAAATTCTAACTTTACTTTGAAGAAATTGCATTTTAGCACAAACCCATGAGCCACAGTAGCAAATAAACGTGGAATGTTATAATTCTTGTAAGAGGATCTGATTGAGAATTTTGTAGCTTAGAAGGAATGTCATTGTCCTTATGCTTGGATGAGGTTTGTCTGGCTCCCACTGTACTTACAGGGGCTGGGGAGTGGGGAGGCCTCAAATGCTACACTCTGTGTATTTATGCCTTTTCTTCTTTCCATTGTTGTCAAGCTTCGAACTCCAATACAGGAATCTATGGAGACTTTCGCTGTTGGTGGCATCTGGCCTATGGTGCTGGTGTTTGACAAATCCTTTTATATGCAGATCAGGCAAGCGCTTAGGTTCTACTCTTTTCTATTCCCCTCCCCCAACCTGCAACACTCCCCACTCGCCCTGTCTGAACACCGCACATGTTCTATGGATAAGGTTTTGCTTTGTCAGGAAATGTTGGCCTATCTCAGCAGCTGTGAGCCAAATGTATGGCCATTCCCTGCAAATCAGGAAGCTTTACTGTGCTGAGAAAGGGGACAACCTGCTTGTGAGAAGATTTAATGCCCGGCTCCCTGATTCTAAAGGCCTAATAATTACTCCTGTTAAAAATGATGGCCCTTTATTACTTTTCAGATTTGTATATCAAATTAATTGTGTGAGGTCATGCTCCTGACTCTTTGCCTCACTAATGACAAGTGTGCATCAGGCATCAGTCAGTCCATCCAGGTGACTGTTCTAGGTCAATCTCCACAAAAGACAGTGTTTAAGTGATAACACCCCTAATGTAATCCTAAACTACATACAAGAACCTTACAAAACAAAAATGCTGAGCTACATGATAAGATTTATTATTCATTCACAAGCACCTGGGCTTCACTGGCTGAGTCAGTATTCATTTTCCATCCCTTGCACTTCCTTGAGAAGCTGATGGTATGTTGCTTTCCAGTGCATGTGCTGTGGGTAGACCCACAATGCTGTTAGGGAGGGAATTCTAGGATTTTGACCCAGTAACATTGAAGGAACGGCGATATATTTCCAAATCAGGATGGCAAATGGCTTGGAGCTGGTGGTGTTCCCATGTATCTGCTGCCCTTGTCCTTCTAGATGGTCACAGCTATCGGTTTAGAAGGTCTGTCTCAGGATCTTTGGTGGATTTCTGCATTGCATCTTCTGGATGGTACCCACTTCTGGTACTGAGAGTCAGTGGTGGATGTTGTGAATGTAGCCCCAGTCAAACGGGCTACCTTGTTCTGGATGGTGTCAAACTACTTCACTGTTGCTGGAGCTGTACTCAGCTGGGCCAGTGGGGAGTATTTCATCATACTCCTGACTTGAGACTTGTAGATGGCAGACAAGCTTTGGAGAGTTGGGAGATGAGTTAGTGACTGCGCGATTCCTAGCTCTGACCTGCTGTTGTAGCCACAGTATTTATCTGACTAGTCCACTTCAGTTTCTGTTCAATGATAACCCCTATGATGTTGGCAGTAAGGGATTCAACAATCGTAATGCTGACTGTCAATCAGCGAGGATTAGATTCTCTCTTGTTGAGATGTTTACTGCCTGGCACTTGTGTGATATGAATGTTCCTTGCCAGTTGTTATCCCAAGCCTGAATATTGTCCAGGTCTTCCTGCATTTGGACATGGACTGTTTCAGTATTTGGGGAGTTGCAAGTGGTGCTAAACATGCAGCAATTGTCACCAGTATCCTGACCGTATTTATTCCTGACCTCACTTATTGATGAAGCAGCTGAAGATTGTTGAGTCGAATACATCTCTCTGAGGAAATCCTGCAGAGATGTCCTGAAGCTGAAATGACTGACCACCAACAATTACAGCCATTCTCTTTTGTGCCAGGTATGACTCCAACCAGTAGAAATTTTCCTTATGATCTCTGTTGACGAGTTTTGCTTGGGTTCCTTGATGCTACATTTGGCCAAATGTAGTCTTAATATTTCAGGCAGTCATTCTCATCTCACTTCTGGAGTTAAGCTCTTTTGTTCATGCCTGAATGAAAGCTGTAATGAAATCAGGAACTGAATGGCTGTAGTGGAACCCACAATGACTATTGGTGAGCAGGTTATCGCGAAGCAAGGATGATTTGATCATACTGTTGATGATGCCTAATTGACCACCTTGGATTTGTCCTGCTTTTAATGTACAGAACGTACCTGGGCAATTTTTCCGCATTGTCATGGAACTGCTTGGCTAGGGGCACAGCAAGTTCTGAAGCACATGCCTTCAGTGCTATCACCAAAATATAGTCAGGACCCAAAGTCTTTGCAGTATCCAGTGTCTTCAGTCAATTCTTGATATCACTAATCAAACTGACTAAAGACTGCCATCTGTGAGTGTAGGTTGTTCTGGGGGAGGCTGAGGTGGATCATCCATGCAGCACTTCTGGCTGAAGGTTGCTTTAAACTCTTCAGCTTTATGTGCTGGGCTTTTCCATCATTCAGGATATTGATATTGTGGAGCCTCCTTCTCCAATGAGCTGGTTAAATGTTGATCCTCATTCATGACTGGATGTGGCAGAACTGCAGAGCTTTGATCAGTTTTGTTGGTTGTGGAATCACTTAGCTGTCTGTCCTTCACTAGTTATGGTATTTTGTGTGCAAGAAATCCTTTGGTTTGGATTCACTAGTTGGATACATCATTCTTAGATCGGCCTGATGCTGACTTCTCTTGCAATCCTTATTGAGCCAGGCTTGATCTCCTGGTTTGACAGTAACGGTGGAATGGGGGATATGCCAAGCCAAGAGCTTGCAGATTGCTATTGAGCATAGTTCTGCTGTCTCTGATGGCCCACAGCACCTCAGTCTTAGAGTTGTGGTTCTGTTCGCCGAGCTGGGAATTTGTGTTGCAGACATTTCGTCCCCTGTTAAGGTGACATCCTCAGTGCTTGGGAGCCTCCTGTGAAGCGCTTCTGTGTTGTTTCTTCCAGCATTTATAGTGGTTTGTCTCTGCTGCTTCCGGTTGTCAGTTCCAGCTGTCCGCTGCAGTGGCCGGTATATTGGGTCCAGGTCGATGTGTTTGTTGATAGAATCTGTGGATGAGTGCCATGCCTCTAGGAATTCCCTGGCTGTTCTCTGTTTGGCTTGACCTATAATAGTAGTGTGTCCCAGTCGAACTCATGTTGCTTGTCATCTGCGTGGTGGCTACTAAGGATAGCTGGTCGTGTCGTTTCGTGGCTAGTTGGTGTTCATGGATATGGATTGTTAGCTGTCTTCTTGTTTGTAGTGTTTCATGCAGTCCTTGCATGGGATTTTGTACACTATGTTGGCTTTGCTCATGCTGGGTATCGGGTCCTCTGTCCTGGTGAGTTGTTGTCTGAGAGTGGCTGTTGGTTTGTGTGCTGTTATGAGTCCTAGTGGTCGTAGTAGTCTGGCTGTCAGTTCAGAAATGTACTTGATGTATGGTAACGTGGCTAGTCCTTTGGGTTGTGGCATTCTGTTGTCTTTCCCTTGGGCATCTGTTGATGAAATTGCGTGGGTATCTGTTTTTGGCGAGTACATTGTAGAGGTGTTCTTCTTCCTCTTGTTGCAGTTCTGGTGTACTGCAGTGTGTTGTGGCCCTTTTGAACAGTGTCTTGATGCAACTTCTTTTGTGTGTGTTGGGGTGGTTGCTTTCGTAGCTCAGGACTTGGTCTGTGTGTGTGGCTTTCCTGTGTATCTTTGTGGTGAATTCTCCGTTCGGTGTTCTCTGTACCATCACGTCGAGGAATGGGAGTTGGTTGGCCTTTTCTTCCTCTCTAGTGAATCGGATTCCTGTGAGTGTGGCGTTGATGATCCGGTGTGTGTTCTCTATTTCTGTGTTTTTAATGATTACAAAGGTGTCATCCACATATCTGACCCAGAGTTTGGGTTGAATTAGAACAAACAGTCTTACCGCAAATTCATAGTCAATTTCTTCATCAAAGATGCAGGTTTTAAGGACCATATTAAAGGAGGAAGAAGTGGTAGAGAGGAACATCCAGACAATAGGAACTTGGCAGCTCGAGGCTGGTGGAAATTTGAAATCTGCGGTGCTGTGGAAGCTTGAATTGGATAAGATATCTGATAAAGTTACAGGAGATTACAGACATGAGGCAGCAAGATCCTGGAGGGATTTGAAACAAGAATGAAACTTTTAAATAGAAGTTTGACTTAATTGTTAGCCAGGAGCCATTGTAGGTCAGCGTGTGCAAGGGTAGTAGGACGTGGGTCTTCATGTGAGTTTGAACAAGGGCAGCAGACATTTGGAGGACTCCAAGATTACGGAATGTAAAGTGTAGCTGGCCAGGAAGAATCAAATCTAGGGGTAACTAAAATATGGCTGGAGATTTCAGTAGCAGTTGAGCTGATGCTGTAGATCTCCAATCCATTTAGTAATGATAGCAAGTTTCTATCTCCTGATCTAGTGCTCCAGCATTAACTCTGATCCATGGTCAACAGTACTGAAAGTCTCTGCCAATAGTGCAGCCTCGCTCAAATTGCTAATAATTCTATCCCTTATTGTGTAAGAAATAGGAATATGCCACTTTTCCTGTTTCCTTTTACCTTGGATATTGAGCTCCTTTGTAACTGGTGTCTCTGGACCACACTCAGGAGCAGTTTGATTCTGGACCACTCGTTAATTAACTGAATCACTTGGAGCATTGTAAGTGTCTTAAACTGGAGAAGCAAAGTCTTCACAGATACTGCACAGGGTTTATTTTTATTTGAATTCCACCTGATGCTCCTTCAAGGTTTTACTTTGTGGTTTAGCTGTTTCATTTACAGCAGTGGGCCCTCTCTCCAAGACTACCCTCCAACTGTGCTTTATTGAGCATTCTTTGGAAGTTCTGTTTGGAAAGCAAAACTAGAAGTGTCAGTAGAATATGTGTTTCCAATCTTAACTGCCTCGATAGCGACGGGTTGATGTAATGATTTTCATCTGAATTTCTGTTTTTGACCTCACAAGCTCACCACAGTTAAAATTACAGTTATTACACAAGCATATGACCTCTCGGAAACGACTGTGGAAAACTTAAATGTTTGCCTGAGTGGCAAGATATTTAATGAATATAATTATGTATACATTTAATAATCACGTACGGTATTTATTATTGACCATGCATTTTTAGTAAATATTCAGGTTTAAATGAAAGTGAATGTTTAAAGTGGCCAGTGAGGTCGCAGTACCTGAGCTGGGAGAGGGTCAGTCCTGATGTACAGCAAATTACAAAAGGTGTGGTCTGATTAGGGAAATTTCTGATTAGGGAGTGTACTGTTTGCTCAGTCTGCAAATGAACTGTTAAAATCATTAGCCTCTTTAAACATTTACACAAAGTATTTTTGGGGTCATATAATCCTTTGAAGCTGCATTATATAAGATGACTTTACATTCCAATCAGTGAGTCACATTGTATCACCTTCAATATATCACCAATTGTTATAAAAACCCATCTGGCTCACTAATGCCCTTTAGGGAAGGAAATCTGCCATCCTTACACAATCCGATTTACATGTGACTCCAGGTGCCTTTCTAATGTGGCCACTCAGTTCAAAGATGGCCACTCAGTTCAAACAGGGATGACCAATACATGCTGGCCTTGCCACTGAAACCTATATGCCACAAAAGACAAAGAAATAATAACTTCATCCAATATTTTAAATGTAAAATATGTTAATTAAGTTATTAACCTTGTTTAAGAAGCATTTTGACTGTGACATTTCTTAAGTTGACTATTAAATCGGTAAGTGATTGTTATAACAGATTTCCCTGTGGCTGTGTTTTGGTATTTCCTAGTGTGGTCTCATAATTTTCTTATCACAAATAATCCATGTTAAACCATGTAAACTTTCACACCTGGCTTCATTCTTATAGAACAAATGTCTACATCATTCACAAGCTTCACTTTCCAATATTAAGGAGTTATAAGGGTGGCGCAGTGGCTCAGTGGTTAGCACTGCTGCCTTGCAGCACCAGGGTCCTCGGTTCGATTCCACCCTTGGGTGACTGTCTGTGTGGAGTTTGCACATTTTCCCCGTGTCTGTGTGGTTTCCTTCCACAGTCCAAAGATGTGCAGGTCAGGTGAATTGGCCATGCTAAATTGTCCATAGTCAGAGGGAAATGGGTCTGGGTGGGTTACTCTTCGGAGGATTGGTGTGGACTTGTTGGGCTGAAGGGCCTGTTTCCACACTGTAGGGAATCTAATCTAACCAAAATACCACCCAGAAAGGTGTAAGCAGATGAGTATGTTGCTTAGGTGAACTGCTGAGTACGACTTGGATAATATAATAATTTATGGATGTTGTAAAATCCTCTCAATGGATTTTTCATGTCAAGACAGATCTATTGTAGGAGCATGACTTGAAATCTCAGTACAATGCACTTAATTTGATGACCTGTCCTGTCACCCTAAAGTACAGACTGAGACCACATTAGGGCACTCTGTATCTTTGAACCGATATTAGGATGGAGGAATAAATCTCACAGTGGGATTCAGGCAGCAGCTTCTCCCCTTTTCCCCTGGTAATACTGAACTAGTTTTAAGGCAGTGCTGCCTTGATTGTCCCTGCACTGTCTGTGATTTGCAGAAGAGTTGCTATTGTTTATGAAGCAATAATCCTTTAAAGAGCTGGATGGATGCCATTTTGAAGGCCAACACAAACAGTGAATTGCATGCAGAATCTTGAAGAGCACAGTGTGAATTTCTCGCTAACGTGGCCTTATTCATTAACCCACTGACACTTCCTTATTCTCCCAAAAAAATGTTTTAGTCTGAAAATTCCTCCATGCTGTAACCTGAGGGTCACCTTTTCTCAATGCAACGAGTGCAGGGCACTTTATTACCATAGCAACAGCTGAAGGAAGCACCACCATCCATTTCTTTTGGGGCCATTTTTTTCCCTTTCTCCAATTTGATTATTTCCAAGGTGTTGGCTGCTCGTTCAGTGATTGTTTGCATCAGACACCCTCCATAATATTCACATGTAACACTGATTGTTGGCAGACTGTTTTACAACAAGTTAGACTTTTCCAGTGGCTTTTGTGTTGTTAGCACAGGGTCATAGAGTCATACAGCATGGACTCTTCGGTTTAACTAGTCCATGCCAACCATGTTCCCAAACTAAACTTTGCTGGAACATTATCGCTTACAATTTGTCAGTGAGCCATGTAAGATATTAGTACCGGTGGGTTTTAAGGATGGTGTTAGTGAAGGAGGAAGAGGTAGGACAATGAAAGGAACAGGGCAGGAATTCCAGAAATCAAAAATAGTTGGTGGGCCAGGGTCCAGAATTAGATGAACACTGAGACCTTGGAGGCTGGAGGAGATGCAGAGCTGGGTGGTTGGAGACCATGGAAGGATTTGCAAAGTAGTAAGACTGGTTTAAAATGAAGGCTTTGCTAGTGTGAAAGGTAGGTCAGTGAACACAAGCAGCGGGTGAATGAGATTTGGTGGTAAGGATGGATATACGTCATGCAGATTTGGATAAGCTCCTGGTTTCAGTGGATGACCACTGAGGACTGGATGTTTGACCATGGAATGGTCTTGAATGAATGAGAACTAACTTGGATTTTGTCCTTCACCTCCTTCAGCCAAGAAGTTGAAATGTTGTCATCTTTCAATTGCAGAGGTTTGTCACTGCTACCTGATGTATCCTCCAGCTCCTTCTCTCCAATCTACCAGCATCTAACTGCTGTTTCAACTGCAGTTAGCTCTAACTTAGCACAGACACTGATCCAACCACGTGAGCTTCTAGTTTATATGGTCCAAGGCTGCTTTGGGTGGCAGCTTTCCACACTTTGCAGGAGGGAAACTAAATGTCAAAGTAGTGTTGATAAAGTAGGATCTAGACTCTATGCTTTAGTACTTGCATGATTTTGAATGTGATACAAAGGATAGCAAGTGCATTTTACATTTGCCACCAAGTATTTTATATACTGCTTAGCTACAATTCTTGTATTTAAATATTGTGGCAGTGTTTAGGGATGCCTGTTAGTTAACCTAACATCGTATGCATTCAGAAGACCAGTTGAGTAGGCCATGTGTAACCCTGACCTCAATCATAGGCTTCCTGCCACAAAACAAAACATTCCACACCCCTGATACTGTCTGTCTGACTGTAGAGGAGAAAGAAATTAAGGGCATGATGCATTCTTGAAGCCACAGTCTCCACGGTAGGAACTTAGAGGTCTGGTTGGATGTGGTCCTTGAGGTGTCATTATATGACCTCTCAACTCAACCCACTGTGTCTCCACTTGCTTGCCATTGATCTGTCATCTGGACAGCTGGCCTCTGGCCAGTTGAAAAAGGGACAGAAACCTATTGGCCAATAGATTAATCTTCACTCAAAATGGTGCAACCTTTATCCCAGATCATCAATATTTTTGCAACTAATAAATGAGAATGTTTTAAAAAAATGAAAATAAGTTATTTTTCTTTGGGAATGGTGTCAGCAATGTCCTGGGGGTTAATCCAGAGTTTTCAGTCTTTCCCAAGAGCCTGCTTTACATCTTATCATTAAATGCGCAATCTGCCTGTCAGCAGGTACATGGCTTCTTGAACTCCTGCGCAGTATTTTAGCTGCAGAACATGATTGCTGGCTGAAGGCAAAAGCTTCAGACTTTGAAATACAACAAGTTTGAGATTGAACTTGAAAATGTGTGAGGAGGAGGGGAAGAAGTGTCCCAGTAAAGAGTACTGGCAGGTGGCATACAAGAGTTGCTCTGCATCTGTAAGGTGGTGAAGCAGCTTCAGCCCCGACCTTAGCATCTCTTCAAAGGCCAGGGGTATCACATACCATTCTATCTTGTTATGATGAGCACTGGACCATCAGCTCCCAGTAGATCCAGATTGCTATGTGTCTGCTGTCTTTCTCTGCTTGGGGCAGTTGGCCAAACATGCCATTTTGGAAATACTAAGGAGACTGAGTAAAAGTTCGTTACTGTTCTCCTGCCGACAGAGAGCTCTGAAAAATGTCTGTCATTTTAACATTTTTACTGAAGCATTTTCACTTGGATTCTGCCATGACCCCGCCTGTGAACTTTGGAATCTGAAGAATGTTGAAGTCCAACCACATTGGATTGTGGTTGGATGCTATGTTAAAGAGTGAAGAAAAAAATATTTCTCTGAACAAGGTACCAACCAGTGACGATTGAATAACTGTGTTGGTTAATTGAACAATGGGAAGTCTGCATTTTCATACCTAGCCACCAGTTAAGTATTAACCCATCACATTTTTTTACATGCTGTGAAAACTTGCCTCTGACTTGCACATTTTTGGGTTCTTATCCCATTCCAGGGTTTGAGCATGGAAACCAAAACCAACACCGAGGGCATGCTGCACTGTCAGAGGTGTCACCTTTCAGATGAGAAGTTAAATCAAAGCCTGTTCAGGTGGACTTAAACTAACCCATGGTTCTATTTTGAAAGGGAGCAGTGGAGCTATATCCAGTGTCCTGGCCAATATTGATTATTTACTCAACATCACAGAACTGGATTATATTACCATATATGTACGCAATCAAATCTCAGAAATAATGTAAGGTTAATAAGGCTGTATTAATAGGAGATTTTAACGACCCAGATATCAACTGGGACAGTTTTAGATGTGCAAGGTAGGGAAGTAGAAACGTTCTTAAATTGTATCCGGGAGAATCCTTTTTAGCAAGTGTGCAGAAAACCGAACAAGGATGGTGACAGATTCGGTCAATCCTTGGAATTGGAGAAGGCAGATCAGTAGGGGAGCATTTTGGACCATAACAAGTTATATTTGAGATAGTTATTGAAAAGAATAAGGACAGGTCAAGATTAAAAGTTCTAAATCTGAGGAAAGGCTAATTTTACTGATAAGATACAGTTTGATCCATGTTGAATTGAATCGAATTGAATTTATTGTCACGTGTACTGAGGCACAGTGAAAAGCTTTGACATGTGATCAATACAGGCAGGTCACAGAGTTAAATAGCATAGATAAGTAAATAACAGGTAAACAGCGGCAAAAACAAAACACAGGTACAGGCGAATGTTAAAGGTTTATGAGTCCATTCAGTATTCTAACAACAGTAGAGTAGAAACTGTTTCGAAACCGGCTGGTGCGTGTGTTCAGGCTTCTGTACCTTCTCCTCAATGGTAGAGGTTGTAGAAAAGCGTTGCCAGGGTGGGATGGATCTTTGAGGATGCTGGCGGTCTTTCCTTGACAACGGGTCCTGGTAGATGGATTCTATAGATGGGAGTTGGCCTTTGATATTGTCTGGGCTGAGTCCACCAGTCTCTGTAACCGTCTCCGATCCTGTTGCCATGCCAGGTAGTGATACATTCAGACAGAATGCTCTCGATGGCGCACCTATAAACGTTGGCAAGGGTATTCGCCATCATGCCAAATTTTCTCAGCTGCCTGAGGAAGGCGAGATGTTGTTGGGCCTTTGTAACCAGTGCGTCCACTTGAAGAGTTCAAAAAAGCTTGTTGATGACCACTCCCAGGAGCTTGACATTCTCCACTCTTTCCACCTCCGTGCTGTTACTGTGTAATGGGGCAGGGGGGCATGAGTAACATCCCGCCATGTGGATTGGGAACAGCTACCTGCAGATAAAACTGTGATACTACAGTGAGGAGACATTCAATCATGAGAATCCAGAGCAAATATCTTCCTGTAAACACAACATATGGGACCAAGACCAGAGAACCCTGGATGTCAAAGACTGTAAAGGTTAGGATTAAGAAAAGAAGAACTTATGGCAGATACTGAGGGCTTAATAAAGCAGAGTTCCCAGAGGAACATTAGAAGTGCAGAGGGAACTTTAGGAGGAAATTAGGAAAGCTAAGAGAATGTATGAGACAGCATTATACAATCATAGAGATATACAGCACGGAAACAGACCCTTCGGTCCAACCCGTCCATGCCAGCCTGATACCCCAACCCGATTCAGTCCCACCTGCCAGCACCCGGCCCTTCCTATTCATATACCTATCCAGATGCCTTTTAAATGTTGCAATTGTACTAGCCTTCCTCTCGCAGCTCATTCCATACACGTACCACTCTCTGCGTGAAAAGGTTGCCCCTTAGGTCTCTTTTATATCTTTCCCCTATATCACCCTAAACCTATGCCCTCTAGTTCTGGACTCCCCCCACCCCAGGGAAGAGACTTCATCCTATTCATGCCCCTCATGATTTTATAAACTTCGAAAAGGTCACCACTCAACCTCTGATGCTCCAGGGAAAACAGCCCTAGCCGATTCAACCTCTCCCTATAGTTCAAATCCTCTAACCCCAGCACATTCTTGTAAATTTTTTCTGAACTTTTTCAAATTTCACAACATCTTTCCGATAGGAAAGAGACCAGAAATGCATGCAATTTTCCAACAGTGGCCTAACCAATGCACTGTACAGCCGCAACATGACCTCCCAACCTCTGTATTCAATACTCTGACCAATAAACGAAAGCATACCAAACACCTTCTTCACCATCCTATCTACTTGCGACTCCACTTTCAAGGAGCTATGAACCTGCACTCCAAGGTCTCTTTGTTCAGCAACACTCCCTAGGACCTTACCATTAAGTTGAGAGTGTGTTGCTGGAAAAGCACAGCAGGTCAGGCAGCATCCAAGGAGCAGGAAATTTGACGTTTTGGGCCAGAGCCCTTCATCAGGAATGAGGCTGGGAGCCTCAGGAGTGGAGAGATAAATGGGAAGGGGATGAAGCTGGGGAGAAGGTAGCTGAGAGTGCAATAGGTGGATGGAGGTGGGGGTGATGGTGATAGGTCGGAGAGGAGGGTAGAGCGGATATGTGGGAAGGAAGATTGGCATGTGGGACAGCTCATGAGGGCAGTGCTGAGTTGGAAGTTTGGAACTGGGGTAAGGTGGGGGAGGGGAATTGAGGAAACTGGTGAAGTTCACATTGATGCTGAAGAGCTTCAGGGCAGAAGAGAGGACTTGGATAGTACAGTGAGAGAGGGTCTCACTGAGATCTTTATAGAGAGAGGAGGTGAACTTCTTTAAGGTAGGCATCCTTAGAAGGATCCTTCACAGTAAGGTCACTGTCTCCTTATCATTAAGTGCATTCCCAAAATGTAGCACCTCGTATTTATCTAAATTAAACTCCACCTGCCACTTCTCAGCCCAGCATTGGTCGATAGAATAAAGGAAAACCCAAAGGATTACTTTTAAATAAATAAAGAGCAAGAGAATAACTCATGAAAGAGTAGGGAACATAGAGGTTATCTGTGTGTGGACCTCGAAGATGTGGACACAGTCATAAATTATTGCCTTGCATCACACCTCGAGCTGGAAAAGGATGTTGCAGGTATGGACATCAGGGTGATGGTCTGTGAAATACTAGAAAAAAATTCATAGAACAAGGAGATACCAGCAAGTTTAGCAGCCTTTAAAGCAAATAAACCCACAAGCCTGGATGAGATACACACCAGGCTTTTGCAAACAGCAAGGGAGGAGATACCAGAGACCCTGGCAGTAATATTCAAATCCTCTCTGGCCACAAGTGAGGTGCCAGAGAACTGAACAAGTCTTACTAAAAAAGGAGGAAGGAATAGACCAGGAAATTACAGACCAGTCAGTCTAAACTCAATGGTGGGGAAGTTATTACACAAAGAATTCTGAGGGACAGAGTACATTTGCACTTGCGGAGACACTCATTAAACCAGAACGGTCAGCATGGATTTGTAAAGGGAAGGTCAAGCTTCACAAATTTGATCTGTTTTTTGAGGAGGTAACCAAAGCATTTGATGTGGTCTATATTGACTTTAGCAAAATTTATTTTAACAAGATCCCTCAAGGCAGACATGTTAAGAATGTGAGAGCCCATTGGATTTGAAGTAATGTGGCACATTGGATCCAAAACTGACTGAGAGGCAGGAAGCAGAGGGTGATGATGGAGGAATGTTTCAGTGACATGGACTGTTTCCAGTGGGTTCACAGGGCTTAATGCTACTTGTGGTGTGCATAAATGATTTGGACTTAAAAGTAGAGAGAATGACTCAAAGATTTGGGGATTTCGGGGCAATGAGCAGGTGGATAATACTGAGGAGGATAGTTGTAAATGGCAGGAGGATATTACCTTTAATGGATAAATTGGCTGGGCAGTGTAGTGGAAAACGGAATTCAACCTGGAAAAGTGTGAAGTAATGCACTTGGGGAGGGCTAACAATGCAAGGGATAACACTGTGAATTGATGGACCTTGAAAGTACGGTATATCAGATGTGTGTATCCACAGATCCGTGTAGGTAGTGGGGCAGGTAGAGAAGATGGTAAGAAGGCAAATTTGATACTTGGCTTTATTAGCTGAGGCTGAGAAGAACAGGGAGGTTTTGCAGGAACTGAATAAAACACTGGGTAGTTCACAACTGGAGTGCTGTGTGCAGTTCTGACCTCCACACTACAGGAAGCATAAAGAAAGTGCAGAGGAGATTCATCAGGGTGTTGCCTGGGCTGGAGTGTCTGAGTTATCAGGAAAAATTGGATCAACCAGAATCGTTTTCCTTAGAGCAACCAAGGTTGAAAGGGGCCTGCTAGATATATATTAGATTCGGAGGGGCATAGATAGGAGAGCCCTTTTTCTATTAATAGAAGGATTAGGGAGGAAGAGGTAAGAGGTAGAAGGCTGACAGAGTTGAGGAAAACTTTTTTCACCAAGTCTGGAACACGCTGCCTGAAAGGGTGGTTGAGTCAGAAACTCCTGTAACATAGAGGAGAAAGTGAGGGCTGCAGATTCCGGAGATCAGAGCTGAAAATGTGTTGCTGGAAAAGCACTTTTCCAGCAACACATTTTCACTCCTGTAACATACTCACTTACATTGTCATAGCCTCTGGGGATATGGCCAAGTGCTAAGAAATAAGACTCATGTGGTCGGATCTTTATTGACATGATGGGTTAAATGGCCTCATCTGTGGTGTAAAGGTCTCAGTCTAATGCCGCATTACTGTTTGTGGGAGCGCTCTGCACAACTTGGCTGTTGGATTTCATACATTGTAACGGTGATAACACTTCCAATGTACTTCAGTGGGCTGCAAAGCACTTGGAACAACTTGGGGGTGGTATGGTGGCTCAGTGGTTAGCAATGCTGCTTCACAGTGCTAGGGATCCAGATTCAATTGCAGCCTTGGGTGACTGTCTGTGTGGAGTTTGTACATTCTCCCCGTGTCTGTGTGTGTTTCCTCCGGTTTACACCCACAGTCCAAAGATGTGCAGGTCAGGTGAATTGGCCATTCTAAATTGCTGAAAATGTGTTGCTGGAAAAGCGCAGCAAGTCCGGCAGCAACCAAGGAGCAGGAGAATCGACATTTCGGGTATAAGCCTTTTTTCAGGAATGAGGAAAGTTTGTCCAGCAGGCTAAGATAAAAGGTAGGGAGGAGGGACTTGGGGGAGGGGTGTTGGAAATGCGATAGGTGGAAGGAGGTTAAGGTGAGGGTGATAGGCTGGAGTGGGGGTGGGCGTGGAGAGGTCAGGAAGAAGATTGCAGGTTAGGAAAGTGGTGCTGAGTTCGAGGGTTGGGACTGAGACAAGGTGGGGGGAGGGGAAATGAGGAAACTGGAGAAATCTGAGTTCATCCCTTGTGGTTGGAGGGTTCCTAGGCGGAAGATGAGGCGCTCTTCCTCCAGCCGTCGTGTTGCTATGGTCTGGCGATGGAGGAGTCCAAGGACCTGCATGTCCTTGGTGGAGTGGGAGGGGGAGTTGAAGTGTTGAGCCACGGGGTGGTTGGGTTGGTTGGTCCGGGTGTCCCAGAGGTGTTCTCTGAAACGTTCCGCAAGGTGTTTCAACTTTGTGGGCGGCACGGTGGCACAGTGGTTAGCACGGCTGCCTCACAGCCCCAGAGACCCGGGTTCATTTCCCGCCTCAGGCGACTGACTGTGTGGAGTTTGCACGTTCTCCCCGTGTCTGCGTGGGTTTCCTCCGGGTGCTCCGGTTTCCTCCCACAGTCCAAAGATGTGCAGGGTCAGGTGAATTGGCCATACTAAATTGCCCGTAGTGTTAGGTAAGGGGTAAATGTAGGGGTAAGGGTGGGTTTTGCTTCGGCGGGTCGATGTGGACTTGTTGGGCCGAAGGGCTTGTTTCCACACTGTAATGTAATCTAATCTAATCCCCCTCCCACTCCACCAAGGACATGCAGGTCCTTGGACTCCTCCATCGCCAGACCATAGTAACACGACGGCTGGAGGAAGAGCGCCTCATCTTCCACCTAGGAACCCTCCAAACCACAAGGGATGAACTCAGACTTCTCCAGTTTCCTCATTTCCCCTCCCCCCACCTTGTCTCAGTCCCAACCCTCAAACTCAGCACCACCATCCTAACCTGCAATCTTCTTCCTGACCTCTCCGCCCCCACCCCCACTCCGGCCTATCACCCTCACCTTAACCTCCTTCCACCTATCGCATTTCCAATGCCCCTCCCCTAAGTCCCTCCTCCCTACCTTTTATCTTAGCCTGCTAGACACCCCTTCCTCATTCCTTAAGAAGGGCTCATGCCTGAAACTTCGATTCTCCTGCTCCTTGGATGCTGCCTGACCTGCTGCGCTTTTCCAGCAACACATTTTCAGCTCTGATCTCCAGCATCTGCAGTCCTCACTTTCTCCTCCCATTCTAAATTGCCTATAGTGTTAGGTGCATTAGTCAGAGGGAAATGAGTCTGGGTAGGTTACTGTTTGGAGGGTCGGTGTGGATTTGTTGGGCCAAAGGGCCTGTTTCCACACGTAGGGAATCTAATCTAATCCAATGTTTGTGAAAAAGCCCTCTACAAATGCTAGATTTTAAAATTATTTTAATTGCTGTCCTGATTGATAATTTTCTGGAACCAGTCAAGCCATTAATCACTAAAGTAGAAAAAGGAAGTACACGTGCTGGAGATCTGCAACAAAAATTGTTGGAGAAACTCAGCAGATCTCAAAGCATCTGTGGGAAGAAAGCAGAGTTAACTTTTCAAATCAGGTGACTCTTCTGTTTCAGTTTTTGAGTCATTTAATCAATTGTGTTTATGGTACTTTCAGCCTGGAACTTTGATTCTGTCCCACAAGATTTTCTTCCAAGGTGATGGATGTACCTTTAAGCATGAGCAGCCCCTTTAAGACTCACAGCGGATTTTTGCATCTTCTGTGTACTTCAGGAAAATCTCACTCTTTGAGTTTCTGAGTGGTACAGGGAGCTCACTAAAATCTGCGGCCCTGGCTTCTTCACCATACACCAATGCTAACCGCCCTGAATCCACCCCACCCCCGACCAAGATTCTGCAACCCAGCCACCAGTCTTGTCTCTCAGGAATTCAGGCTTCAGAGTGAATAGGAGCAGGATGTTGCCTCACTATTGTAATGTGTATTAACCCTGCAATCAGGCACACACTGATAACAAACACAAGGAATTACAAGGTGTGATTTGCAGCACAGAGTGACCTTTGTTCCTTTCTTCCTTGTTTTAAGATCTGAGAACAGGGGTTGGTTTGTGCAGTGGTATGTCAATAAATCTTTTTACAGATGAGCGCAGTAGGTGAGGTTCCTGACCCAGGCCACCTGGATTTTATTTTCACATTCGAAGGTTTACAACAGAGAAATCAAAATGGCTGATAGTCCAGTGACCAAGGCAATGATACCATTCAGCTCTAGAGTCATAGAGTTATAGAGATGTACAGCATGGAAACAAACCCTTCGGTCCAACCCATCCATGCCGACCAGATATCCCAACCCAATCTAGTTCCACCTGCCAGCATCCGGCCCATATCCCTCCAAACCCCTTTCTATTCATATACCCATCCAAATGCCTCTTAAATGTTGCAATTGTACCAGCCTCCACCACTTCCTCTGGCAGCTCATTCCATAAAGTTCACACTCTGCGTGAAAATGTTGCCCCTTAGGTCTCTTTTATGTCTTTCCCCCTTACCCTAAACCTATGCCCTCTAGTTCTGGATTCCCCGATGCCAGGGAAAAGACTTTGCCTATTTACCCTATCCATGCCCCTCATAATTTTGTAAACCTCTATAAGGTCACCCCTCAGCCTCCCACATGTCAGGGAAAACAGTCCCAGCCTATTCAGCTTCTCCCTATAGCTCAAATCCTCCAACCCTGGCAACATCCTTTAGAAGATGTTTTCTGAACCCTTTCAAGTTTCACAGCTTCTTTCCAATAGGAAGGAGACCAGAATTGCACGCAATATTCCAACAGTGGCCTAACCAATGTCCTGTACAGCCACAACATGACCTCCCAACTCCTGTACTCAATACACTGACCAATAAAGGAAAGCATACCAAACACCGTCTTCACTATCCTATCTACCTGCAGCTCCACTTTCAAGGAACTATGAACCTGCACTCCAAGGTCTCTTTGTTCGGCAACACTCCCTAGGACCTTACCATTAAGTGTATAAGTCATGCTAAGATTTGCTTTCCCAAAATGCAGCACCTCGCATTTATCTAAATTAAACTCCATCTGCCACTTCTCAGCCCATTGGCCCATCTGGTCCAGATCCTGTTGTAATTTGAGGTAACCCTCTTCGCTGTCCACTACACCTCCAATCTTGGTGTCATCTGCAAACTTACTAACTATCCCTCTTATGCTTGCATCCAAATCATTTATATAAATGACAAAAATTAGAGGACCCAGCACTGATCCTTGTGGCACTCTAATGAAGAGTCATCTCATCTCAAAACATTAGCTTGCTCCCTGTCCACGGATGCTCGCTGACCTGCCATGATCTCCTGCATTTGTTGTTTTTGACGCAAAGTTATCGTATACGCAAAGTTAACTGGTGTGCCCACCCTGGAGAGAACAGGTTGGGATGGAGATATCAGCTTCGGCATTGGCTTTTCTGGCAGAAGGAGTCGGGTCTTGATTTCCTTGTTGCCACCCAAGATAGCATTGACTGTTGCTGGGATTAGCTTGTTACTTAATGGAAGCCCTAAGGACGATCTGTTCCAGAAGGTCATTTGGTGAAGGATGATAAATTTTTACTCAGCCTTATATTTATTTGCAGAACCAAACATTACACACATTCACAAACTCACTTTAACGGTTCGTGTCAACCAGGGCTCAGTTGGTAGCTCTGGAGTCCGAAGGTTCCAATCCACTAGAATCTACACCAACACTTCAGTGGAGTACTGTGCGAGTACCACGCTGTTGGCTCCTCTTTTAGGGATGAGTCATCAAATCAAGGTTTCACCTGTCAGCTTGGGTGATGTAAAAGCTCCCTTTGGTACTATTCTGAAGAAAAACAGGCAATTCTCTGCAGGGTCCCAGCCAATGTTTCTTCCTCAATCAATATCGCAAATAACAGATTATCAAGAAACCTAAACACATCAATAGAAAGCGGGTCATAACACCAGTGCTTCACTGGAGGCTCACTGATGATGTTACCTAGTATAGTGACGAAACATCTGAAAATGAACCTTCCAGCTCAGCGAACAAACTTACATCCAGATTATCAAGGTGATTATCACATTACTGATGGTGGATATTAGTCTGTGCACATATGGGCTGCTGCTTTTTTGATGTGATAGCGGTGACTATGCTTTAAAAGTGCTTAATTCACTGGAAACTGCTTGGAGACACCTCGTGGTTGGGTCACAGTTTCAGAAAGTGTCGTTTTATGTTGTGCTTGTGAAACCCAATTAATGCTTTTCACCTGCACAGAATTAATCACAGTTAATTTTGCAATTAATGCAATAAACTGCTCTTCAAAAATCAATCAGGCAATATAAGGCTGAGTAAAAATTTATCATCCTTCACCAAATGACCTTCTGGAACAGATCATCCTCAGGGCTTCTTTGAAAAGAATGTGGCAGTCAATTTGCACCCAGTGAACTCAAGAACTCCAGCAAGGAGGGGAAAAAAAAGACCATTTAATCTGTTTTAGAGATATTGGTTGAGGCATGAATGCCGACCAAGAGACTGAGGAGGATTCGCTTATCATTCTTCAAAATAGTGGCCGGTTGAACCTCTGTTTATATATCCTCTCCTCCTGACCCCAGTGATGGGGGGCTAGAGGCACTGCGTCACAAAGACTGATGTAGGCAAGTGAAAGTT
This sequence comes from Chiloscyllium plagiosum, assembly GCF_037043375.1. Classification (NCBI taxonomy): domain Eukaryota; kingdom Metazoa; phylum Chordata; class Chondrichthyes; order Orectolobiformes; family Hemiscylliidae; genus Chiloscyllium; species Chiloscyllium plagiosum. The sequence continues at coordinate 9,128,320 of NW_028270183.1, forward strand.
CCTATGTTATAAGAAAGGAGAGTTGAGATTTTTTTTATAAATTCATTCATGCATGTGGGCATCCCTGGCTCAGCCAGCATTTATTGCCCATCTCTACCTGCCTGAGGCCAGTTAAGACTCAACCACAATGCTGTATGCCTGGAGTCACATATAGGCCAGACCAGGTAAGGATGGCAGTTTCCTTCCCTAAAGGGGATTAATGAACCAGATGGGCTTTTCCCAACAATTGACACCGGTTTCTTGATCATCATTAGACTCTAATTCCAGTTTCCTATTAAATTCATGGCCGGATTCAAACACGGATCCCTAGAACGTTCCCCAGGGTGCTGCATTAATGGTGATAAGACCACTAGGCCATTGCCTCTCTGTTCCATATTATTACATATGGACTAGGCACCTGTTCATGTCAACTCAGGGATTGAGAAACAATTCAATAAAACACACATCAATTGTGCGCGTTTCTCCATATGATAAAGAAGGTCATTCTGCTTCATGCCAGGGGCTGTCTGAGGTTCAGGCAGACACTGAGGTGCAGAGCTCTGAGGCCAAGGACAGGACTGTGGAACCCAGCCATCATTCTGAGATGGTATGCTCAAACCTTGAAACAGAGTTGAAGTAGACTCATGCAGGTCTATGTGCCCATCTAAGTATTTCTTAAATGTAAATGAGAGTATCTGCCTCTACCACTCTGACAGGCACTGAGTTCCAGATTCCTACCCTCTGGGTGAAAAACATTTCCTCACGTCCCAACTAAACCTCCTGTCCCTTATCCTAAATCTAAGCCCCTGGTCATTGATCTATCCACCAAGCAGAAAAGTTCTTTCCTGTCTATGCCCCTTGGAGTATTGTGCATCTCAGTCATGTCCTCCCGAGTCTGCTGTGCTCCAAACTGTCTGTCCAACGCCCTGTTCATAACTCACACTCTCCAGCCCAGGAGAATGGCTCCTCTGCAGCTCTTTAGTGCAATAACATCTCTCCGTGACCCCAAAATATAGGGATCAGCTTTGAGCAGAAGCTTCAAATCATGAATCAAAATATCCCTTTTTTCACTAGTATTTACTGTTAACTGAAATTGAATGACTGTACGTATACAAACAAAATATTTCGATCAAGGAAGTTCATTCTAACCTACCAGCCTTTAAATATTGTAAATGAAATTGCTTTGATATGCAAAATATACAGTTATTTTAAAAAGGAATTCATTTGTTTTAAGTACCTGAACTGTGACATTTAACCCTTCCTCCAAGCTCTGGTATAAACCAACGTTATGGAGAGGGATGTTATGACTAATTATGTATCTGTGTGACTGGCGGAAGTTTAAGTCCGCTCATTCGCCTGTGGTGAAACCATGGCAACTGGGATTTCAGGCAATAATAACTTGGCTGGAAATAGTTCCAAAGGAGTTAGACATGGAGGAGGAAAATGCTGTACAACAGTCCGCTAGTCAGCTGCAGCACTTCACCTGGGTGACATTTTTATTATCTGGAAGGCAACCTCTGACCCTGGCCCCCACTTTACTGCAGGCGAGTTTCTTTGCATGGGGCCCAGAGAAGGTGGTGCTGGGGAAAGCCAAGTACAGGTGCTAAACAGCGTCAGCTCAGCAATGTCTTGATGCTGAAGCCACATGAGTAAGCACAACAGTTGAGCAAACCTTCTTGCTCAGTGTACTTTCCCACTTTGTGGGTCCAGCCAGACCCCTCCCCCAGCCCCATCTGACTCAGTACTTTTCAGCAGAGTATTTCTTTGTTCATTGAAATGGGCCACAGAGACCAGGCCAGGGCCTTGTCCATTAGCCTAGGTGCTGACAGACTAAACACTGTGTTTCTTGATGAATCAGTTTATCCAAGACGTCACCCACTGTGAAGGTAAGCCACGTAGTAATGTCAAGAGTTTCAATCCTTTGCTGAGCTCTCTGACCCTACAATGGGTGGGAATTAGGGCAGTTTGGAGTCTGAAGGGGCAGTGAGGTAACATGATGACAACAATTGACAATAATATAGCACCTTGATCTCTGCAAAACCCCTCAAGGTCCTTATCAAAAAAGCTTTAATCAAAGAGAATAGTCAGCCTCCAGAGCTGGATGGGTGACCAAAAGAACTCACTCAAAAAGATAGGGTTTTGCGAGAATCAGAAAGTAAGAGAGAGAAGCAACAAGAGAGGGATTGAGGGAAGGAATTTTAGAACATAACGCTGAGACAACTAACTTGTATGATGATTAAAAGTAAGAAGGCCAGAATTGCAGATGTGTGGAAATACTGTAGGTCTGGAAGAGAGTTGAGGGAGGAGGGGGTGCCCTTGGAAAAATACAGCCCTTTTGCATTAGATGAATGTTTGTTCTCCTCATATTTTAAAATGAGACACCCTATTGACTCTGCTGGTCTACATTGCTGCAACTGACACATGGCATGGGAGTATTTCTGCCATTCTCTGTCCCAACGAGACAGCGGTTAATGACGTGGTAATCTGAGAACAAAAATAGAGTTCCAACCGTAGCCTGGAATCAAGTTTTTTGCAATAAGTCCATACTGGGAAGATTAACGCTGCCACTAGCAAATAGCTTTACGCTGCACCTGATTTTCTGCACTGAACATGTGGGGAAAGAAAACATCTCTTTTAAAGGGACAGAAGAAGGAGTGACACTATCAGTTTAAAAAAAAGTCAACGTTGTATGGCAAGAAGCCGACTCTGTTTTGTGGGGAAGAGAAAAAGAAGCAAAGTTCAGGCCTCAAAGGGCCATAGCGGCTGCTGCGCAATGGAATGAGACTGCCTTGGAGGGGGTTGTGTAATCCCTCATTATCTGGGTGGATTATGATTAGTGGATCAGCCTATTTCCGCAGCAGTAGAGACAGAGGCTTGTGGAATGCAGCCGCTGGACTTTAAGGGTGGAAGAACAAGGCCCGAGGCCTGAATCAGCCTCATTGTGTAGCAGGTGACCTTGCGACCCTTTTCATTCCCCACAATGCTATGTTTTAGTCTTAATTCTTATGTCCACCAGGAGAAAACAAAAGGAGGCAAAATGGTCACCACAAAACAGCAATAGCAAGACTGCCTCTGTGGTATCGTTCATCATTTTCAATCATTTTTCACTTTCTCTTCAGAATGATGTATAGATTTATTTTGGACTAATTCCTTTCCCCCAGCTCCACACCACTTCTGCCAACCTCCTCTGCTCTTTCTGGTGGGTCAGCTGCTGAATAGTGACTGGGAGAAATCTGGGCCAAGTTCCCTGACATACAAAGACCAATTAAATGTCCCCATGGCCACACTGACCCATTCACTCCTAGCAACTTTGCAAATCGACAAATGACCAGGTCATCGCTTAACCCTTTTCAGCTCCTCCATTTGAGTAGCTGTTCTGTAATTACCCATCCACACTATACCGCCTGACATGAATACATGAACTAAATGCCTGGTATTAATGTCTCTCTTTGTCAGTGGCTGTTGACAGGATATTTGATTATGGTCAAACAGGTGCCATCAATCACCAGTTCCCACTTCAACCTCTAACTCATATCAACAATACATTGTGCAACAATTGGGAGTCTCTGTGAATTGGGCACAAATCAAAGTGAACAATGAGGAAGGGTAGCAGCAGAGGAACTATCTTATAGGCCGATCAGTCCTGTCAGGTGGGCACCCAAGATCCCACAACAGTACATAAAGAAGAGGAGAGGAGTTGTTGCCCTGTGTCCTGGGCCAATATTTATGCCCTTCCAAATTCTGGTAGAGATCACCCTCAGGATATGTCCTCTGCTAATTTATTCACTTCACCGTTTGATGTGTTTACTCATCGGCATCCCATTTTTAACTCCAATATGACTGGAAAAAATGCTCCACAATGTTGTTTCCCATCACCTTCCTCCTGTAAGTAATGGAAACACAATACCCTTCTGGATGGATTGTCCACCTGTAAGCAGCCATTAAACCCTTGAAGTTCCACTCCTGTGCCAACATGTCAAAAACATGCTGGTTCCACTATTGGCCGCAGTTCATAATGCTGAGTGTAGGGCCCTTACCTGATCTAGGGTGACTGGTAAAAGGGCAGGGATTATGACCTCTCAGGTTTCACTAAAACAGATCATTTCATTGTTCATCACATTGTCATTTGTGGGGCCTTGTGTACAAATTGGCTGTCAGGTTTGAACCAGATGAAAGGGATCAGCGTAAGTAATCTTGTAAGAGAGTAGAACTTAGATTTAATTTACTCTGGGGAACCCCATGAACAGGCTCTGTTGGGGTTTGAGCTGCAATTTTCAAAGATTGATTGATGCATGAGCCCAGAATCCTGAGTAACAGGCTCTGTTACTACTCCAGTTCAAAACAATGAGATGTGATCAGGATGATTACTTATGCAGAGAATAAAGAATGGTGGGCGGCATGGTGGCACAGTGGTTAGCACTGCTGCCTCACAGCGCCTGAGACCCGGGTTCAATTCCCGACTCAGGCGACTGACTGTGTGGAGTTTGCACGTTCTCCCCGTGTCTGCGTGGGTTTCCTCCGGGTACTCCGGTTTCCTCCCACAGTCACAAAGATGTGCAGGTAAGGTGAATCGGCCATGCTAAATTGCCCGTAGTGTTAGGTAAGGGGTAAATGTATGGGTGGGTTGCGCTTCGGCGGGTCGGTGTGGACTTGTTGGGCCGAAGGGCCTGTTTCCACACTGTAATCTAAACCAGCATGGACTGGATGGACCAAATGGCTATTATGTAATTCTTTCATATGTAATTCATTCCATTGCAATAAAAATTGCTTATGCTCTGTGAGTTTGCATGAGCGAATTCTCGTTATGTGCTTTATGACCAAGTTATGTAATTATTAATATTCCACATTGACTGTTAGCCATGACTCACTAGGTAGTGTGTTGTTGCTTCTGAATCACAATGTTCCAAGTTCAAGTCCCAGTCCAGGGTTTGAGCACTGAAATCAAAGCTGACTCTCCAGCGCAGAACTGAGGGAATGTTGCACAGTTGGTGCTGTTTTTCAAATGTGAAAAGAAAGTGAGGATTACCTCCCTGCATGTGGGATGTAACAGATCCCATGATGCTATTTCTTGGAAGAGGGGAGCTCTCCCTGTGCTCTGGCTAATATCATTCACAAAGAAAAAGGTTATTATTATCTCCATACTGTTTGTGGGAACTTAGTGTGTGCAACATGGCTGTTTCCTGTATTGCAACCATGAGTTCATTGAGCTTGAGATGTCTAGTGTTGTGGAAATCTCTCAACGAATTCCAGTTTTTTTTAACGGCTTACAGTGGTGATCAATGAGGGGAGCTCTTGTTATTATTAAAAATTAAACACCAACTGTGCAAGAACTTGAAGCCCTTTAAAAATCTGATGGTTGATGATATAACCAGCAGGATTCCAAGGTGTGAAAGGGATGCAATTGGCCTCTTCTGCAAAACCCATTAACAAATGAAAATAAGGCAAGCAAAGGGCTACCCTTAGCTTGGGTGCCATTGTGCTGCCTTCAAGCACTGAATCTAACAGCAGTGCTGACCAAAGCTGTTTCTCTCTCTCTTGCTCTCTCTCTCCAACTCTCTCTCTCTCTCTGCAGCTGCTCTCGAAGGGGCCTCATCTGAACACAGTTGCAGCCAACATCTGGAGTTCAGGAAACTGCCTTTATATTCTGTGACTAAACCCTGACTCACTTCAAACACAGTTTTACGACTAACTCCATACCTGTCCAACACTTCCACCACACAGAACCCCAACACCTCAACTTCTCACCCCTCCACAAACACCTGCCACCTTCCTACCCTCCAACACCTCCCCCTCACACACTCCCAACAACTCTCTGTCCCCAAGACACACCCACCACCTTGCCAACCTCCAACACCTCCCCCTCACACACTCCCAACACCTCTCTGTCCCCAACACACACCCACCACCTTCCCAACCTCCAACACCTCCCCCTCACACACTCCCAACACCTCTCTGTCCCCAACACACACCCACCACCTTCCCAACCTCCAACACCTCCCCCTCACACACACCCAACACCTCTCTGTCCCCAACACACACCTGCCACCTTCCCAACCTCCAACACCTCCCCCTCACACACCCAACACCTCTCTGTCCCCAAGGCACACCCACCACTTTCCCAACCTCCAACACCACCCCCTCACACACTCCCAACACCTCTCTGTCCCCAACACACACCCACCACCTTCCCACCCTCCAAAACCTCCCCTTCACACACACCCAACACCTCTCTGTCCTCAACACACACTTTCCACTTTCCCAACCTTCAACACCTCCCCCTCACACACCCAACACCTCTCTGTCCCCAGCACACACCTGCCACCTTACCAACCTCCAACACCTCCCCCTCACACACTCCCAACACCTCTCTGTCCCCAACACACACCCACCACCTTCCCACCCTCCAACACCTCCCACCCACACACTCCCAACACCTCTCTGTTCCCAACACACACCTTCCACCTTCCCAACTTCCAACACCTCCCTCCTGCACACACCCAACACTTCTCTGTCCCCAACACACACCTTCCACCTTCCCAACCTCCAACACCTCCCTCCTGCACACACCCAACACCTCTCTGCCCCCAATAAACATCTGCCACCTTCCCACCCTCCAACACCTCCCCATGACACACACCCAACACCTCTCTGTCCACAACACACACCCGCCATCTTCCCATCCTCCAACACCTCCCCCCACACACTCCCATCACCTCTCTGTCCCCAACAAACACCTGCCACTTTCCCAATCTCCAACAGCTACCCCATGCACACTCCCAACACCTCTCTGTCCCCAATAAACACCAGTCACATTCCCCTACCTGCAACACCACCCTGCTCCCTTCAAACCCCAGCTTCATACACTCCAACACTTCTCCATGGCACCCCAACACATTCTCCCCCTCCCCAACCCCGAAACAGACCTGCCACACAATTCAACGCCTACTCCCATCCCAAATACTGACACCCTGCCTCCTGAAAATCTGCCCTCACCACTAAACATCCACCAACACCTCCCTTCCACACCCCAAACACTGCCACTCACCATCCAACACCCCCAAACCCCTCAACGCCTCCACTGCCAACCCCCCCCAACACCTCCCCTCATCTTCCAACATCACCTCATCCGCACACACTCCAAACATTCTCTCCCCAACCCCTCATACCTTCACCTAACAATGTTGCCACTCCAACACCAGTTCACTAATGTCTGTCAGGGCAGGAAATCTGCCATCCTTACCTGGTTTAGCCTACATCTGAATCCAGAACCACAGCAATGTGGTTGACTCTCAACTGCCCTCTGAAATGACCTAGCAAACCACTCAGTTGTCTCTACACCATCTTCTCGAGGGTAAATAGGGATGGGCTATCAATGCTGGCCAGTCAGTGATGCCCAACTCCCACAAATGATATAAATAAATACGGCAATGCCGCTCCCCACCTGACAACGCCTCTCCCCCAACCCCCAGTCAACCTCCCCTCCACCCCACAACACCTCTCCACACCCATCCCCAGTAAACCTCCCCTCCACCCCACAACACCTCTCCACACCCATCCCCAGTAAACCTCCCCTCCACCCCACAACACCTCTCCCCCCAGCCCCAGTCAACCTCCCCTCCACCCCACAAAACCTCTCCCCCACCCCCAGTAAACCTCCCCTCCATCCACAACACCTCTCCCCCAACCCTCCAGTCAACCTCCCCTCCACCCCACAACACCTCTACCCCACCCCCAGTAAACCTCACCACCACCCCACAACACCTCTCCCCCCACAGCCAGTAAACCTCCCCTCCACATCACAACACCTCTCCCCCCACCCCCGTCAACCTCCCGTCCACCCCACAACACCTCTCCCCCCATCCCCAGTAAACCTCCCCACCCCACATTTCTGCCCCACCCCCAGTAAACCTCCCCTCCACTCCAGAACACCTCTCCCTCCCACCCCCAGCAAACCTCCCCTTCACCCCAGAACACCACTCTCCCCATCCGCAGTAAACCTCCCCTCCACCCCAGAACACCTCTCCCCATTCCCAGTCAACCTCCCTTCCACCCCACAACACCTCTCCCCCCATCCCCAGTAAACCTCCCCTCCACCCCAGAACACCTCTCCCCCCCATCCCCAGTAAACCTCCCCTCCACCCCAGAACACCTCTCCCCCCATCCCCAGTAAACCTCCCCTCCACCCCAGAGCACCTCTCCCCCCCACCCCCAGTAAACCTCCCCTCCACCCCACAACACCTCTTCCCCCCACCCCCAGTAAACCTCCCCTCCACCCCACAACACCTCTTCCCCCCACCCCCAGTAAACCTCCCCTCCACCCCACAACACCTCTCCCCCCATCCCCAGTAAACCTCCCCTCCACCCCACAACACCTCTCCCCCCCCCATCCCCAGTAAACCTCCCCTCCACCGCACAACACCTCTCCCCCCACCCCCGGTAAACCCCTCCACCCCACAACACCTCTCCCCCCATCCCCAGTAAACCTCCCCTCCACCCCACAACACCTCTTCCCCCCACCCCCAGTAAACCTCCCCTCCACCCCACAATACCTCTTCTCCCATCCCCAGTAAACCTCCCCACCCCCCCACACCCCCCCACACCCCCCCCACCCCCAGTAAACCTCCCCTCCACCCCACAACACCTCTTCCCCCCACCCCCAGTAAACCTCCCCTCCACCCCACAACACCTCTTCCCCCCACCCCCAGTAAACCTCCCCTCCACCCCACAACACCTCTCCCCCCATCCCCAGTAAACCTCCCCACCCCCCCACAACACCTCTCCCCTCCCCCATCCCCAGTAAACCTCCCCTCCACCGCACAACACCTCTCCCCCCACCCCCGGTAAACCCCTCCACCCCACAACACCTCTCTCCCCACCCCCAGTAAACCTCCCCTCCACCGCACAACACCTCTCTCCCCATCCCCAGTAAACCTCCCCTCCACCCCACAACACCTCCCATCCCAACCCCGGTAAACCCCTCCAGCCCACAACACCTCCTCCCCAGCCCACAGTCAGTCCAGTCGATTTACAGGCAGAACAATTGACGACCATGAGGTGACCTTTCACCTGGCTCAGTGGCAGTGAAATGTCAGAAGGAAATAGTTACCAGTCGAAAGTCTAAAACTGCCCTGAAATAAGCAGGGGAATGGGGGATAAGGTGGGTTAACGAGCACCGTGCTCTTTATTCTGGAACGTGAGTGGGTTTATTTAAGTGCACAGCCCTTTTAATTTGCTTCTTTTGGACATTTGTTTGCATGTCGTAAAGGGAGCAGTGCCTGGCCAGAACCTCTGGGCTGCTCCATGATTGTTCAGCTCCAAGGGAGCACTGGGCAAGAGACAGAAGAGTAGGTGGGGGTGGTGCTGAGGAAATGCAGCTGGCCCCGCGGATGCTTCAGCGCCCCGGTGGCTAGGGAGATGATAGTGTGGGAAAGTCCCCCTCATCCAGCCGCATTGCGACCCTGCCTGGACTCAGGGCTGCTTGATGAGAACAAGCTGTCTGATTTGTGTGTTTAACAGTTATGAGCCTGAGAAACCCAAGCTCCTCCACTTACTGCAGATTTATAACCAACGATGTTATCAGTTAAACGTTCCGTCACTGGCCTAATATAATTGTTCTAATTTTCCTTTGCTCATTTCCCCTCCTCCTGCAGAAACATCTCAATTCAGAAGTTAACCCTCACTTCATGCACTGAATTCTTTTCTGTCTCATTTTCTCCGTGCTGTTTAGAAAGTGCCCTTGGTTTTGACAACACAGGAGCAGGTTGTTGAGCCTGAAGGGCCAGTTGCCACATCACCCTCTTTATCTTACTCTATCAATATGTCATTCTATTCTCAGTGCTTCTCTCCATTCCACGACAAAGTTAAATGCTATTTACCTCAACTACCATCCTTGGTAGTGACTTCCACATTCTTGTGACTGTCTGCCAACGTTTTGTGACAACCTTGTGTTTTTGCTTCCAAGTTTTGGTCTCTTTCCCTCTCTCTCTCTCTCTTAAGTGGAAGCCATATCTTCCTGTTGACCCTGCCATACAACCCTTTACCCCAAAGGCCTCATTTCATCGGTAGGGGGAGCTCCAAGGTGCAGTCAAGATTAGAGTGGTGCTGGAAAAGCACAGCAGGTCAGGCTCATCCGAGGAGCTCAAAGGTGGAAGCTATTCTCAGAGGCTTTGATCCACGTGAGCCAAAGCATCAAACATCGAGAAGATGTTTGACCACAGGGAACACATTTGAACATGTTGGACCACAGGGACTACATGTAATGGTGCCAGATCTGTTTTCAGTAAAAATGAGCAGAAGTACATTTAGTGAGGTGAAGGATAAGCAGTGACTGAGAGTGGGAGCATTGAGAGACCCTGCCCCCAGTGATGAATATTATAATTGTAGTATCTTCCTTCACTTGCAGCTGAAATGACGAATGAAAGAATATATACCTGAGACTTTCCAGGGCCGTATGTTTTGCTTGTTTGATTGGTTTATAGAAAAGTTTGAAGATTTGCCAGCTCTGAAAACAGACTGTCTTTGAGTAATTGTTGGCTCCATGACTTTTAATTGTATCTATCCCCAGGGCACACAAAGAGCTAATGCCCCTCATTTTGTTCTTGCTTTCTACAGATGTCGGCCTGGTTACCTTGGGGACTTGTGCCAGTTTCCTGACCCCTGCCAAAGGACACCATGTTTAAACGGAGGAATATGCTCCAGTTCAGTAGTTGATGGCACCACACAGTATTCATGCAGCTGTACGCGAGGGTTCCGAGGTAAGCTAGTGTCAGGTGTGGAGAAAATTAAACCTGGGGAGGCACAGAGTCCAGAACCAGGGGTCACCGTCTAAAGGCACACAGTGGCACTGAGATGAGGAGAAATGCTTTCGTCCAGAGAGTGGTGAGACTGTGGGATTCTCTGCCACTGAGAACTGGCTAAGGCCAAAACATTGAACGTTTTCAAGGTGAAGTTAGATAGCGTTCTTCAGGCCAAAGAAATCAAAGGGCATGGGGAAAAAGCAGGAACAGTGTACTGAATTGATGAAGAGCCATGATTGTTTGAATGGTGGACTAGGTTTGAAAGGCTGAATGGCCTACTCCCATTCATATTTTCTGTGTTTCTACAAAGGCGATGCCACAGGGCAGTGGGCCATCAGCGTTTGGGAACATTGATAGCAGTGGATTGGTGCACGAGACCTGTTCAAATCTGTACTTCACATATGCCTCAATACGAGATGGAGAGGGAACGTGGAATGTGGTGTGTTGACTAAATTGGTCTCAGTTTAGACCAGAGCAGCTGATGGTCTAGGAGCAGATCCTGTGCCAGTTTATATTGCCCAGGAGAAACTTGTGACTGAAAGGCTGCTTGTAGTGCTATGCTCACCCGTTCATCTGTTCTTTCCTAGCTTTACTGACCTTTGTGGGTCAGGCAAGTCTTCATTGCCTTATCAATTGCTCTCCACAGTTTCCTCCTGCTCCACAGTCTCCGGACCTCTGGCTTACTGTGTGTGCCGTACCTGGTTCACTAGGGTAGCCATGCAAGTTGACCAGAACCCCAGACACCTCTATGACATGGGGTAGGCTCATCATGTACAGTATGACATTGGCATGAATGTGGTGATGGAATCCCATGAGGAGATTCTGCCCAATTGGGAGAAATGTGCAGGGGGTGCAGAATTAAAAATGAGCTGACTCTTACAATCCTGCCCCATTGGAGATTGCTGTGGAAACAAAGGGGAACAAGCAAAGGCTCCTGCCAGTGCTTCCCTAAGATAAAAGGACTACTGGTCAAAATGCAGACTGTGCAGCCATCTGGTACAGATCGTGGGCTAAATCGAAGAATCTTTACAGTGTGGGAATGGGCCCTTCAACCCAACAAGTCCACACTGACCCTCTGAAGAGTAACCCACCCTGACACAAATTCCTACCCTACATTTACCTCTGACTAATACACCTAACCTGCACAGGCCATGCTAAATTGCCCATAGTGTTTAGGTGCATTAGTCAGAGGGAAATGGGTCTGAGTGGGTTATTCTTCGGAGGGTCGGTGTGGACTGGTTGGGCTGAAGGCCTATTTCCACACTGTAGGGAATCTAAAAAAGAAGTCTAATCTATGGGCAATTTAGCACGGCCAATTCACCTCACCTGCACATCTTTGGACTGTGGGAGGAGACCAGGCACAGGGAGAATGTGCAAACACCACACAGACAGTCGCCCGAAGCTGGGATTGTTGAACCCAGGTAAAAACAAGGACTGCAGATGTTGGAAACCAGATTCTCGTTTAGAGTGGTGCTGGAAAAGCACAGCAGTTCAGATAGCATCTGAGGAGCAGGAAAATCGACGTTTCGGGCAAAAGCCCTTCATCAGGAATAGAGGTCCCTGGTGCTGTGAGGCAGCAGTGCTAACCACTGAGCCACTGTGCCACCCTGTCCAGCTAAAAATTGGACTGTGCAGTAAAACCCCCACATTTGACCACCATTTCCTTCACGCAACCTATTCTTTTCTCTGCCTTCAACTATCAAGGCCTTAAACTCTACAAGTCTCTTTTCCAAAACCCATTTCTGTCTCTTCTTATTTATCTTTCTTTCTTTTCACTTTCTTTCCTTTTCTCTTGTCTTTCCTTTTCTCTCCCTCACCTGATTCCCTCTCTCTTTTTTTTCTTCCCCGCCCCTCATGAGAAAGAAAAATTATGGGAATTGGTGGCTGACACAAGACTGTCCAGGAATCTCCTGGAGGGCAAGGTGAAAACAAAGGGAGCCTCCAAGCAAGGAGATCTGAAAGAAATTGCCTGTAACTTGCCCGAAGGAATGAGATTCAAGTTTCAGGGCCTTAAAGAAAGGCAGGGATGGGTGATTAGAGACACAGCACTCAATGGTGGGGTGTAGCATGGCAGCTGGATGTTAGAAAAGCTGGGAAAGGTGGCAATGCACTTAACAAGATAAAATACAGAGGAAATCTAGTTGGCAGAGCAAGTATTGTTCAAGTTCTGGGGTTGGTGGGGAAGAGAAGCTGAGCCTGGGAGAATCTCATTGTCCACATCTTATCCTCAATTTGATTTCAATTGTGAATATGTCATTAATTTATCCTGTTTCTTCGCTCTAAATCCAAGTAGATTTTAGCTCTTGTTACACATTAATTAGAGGTGAGCTTTTTGATTGTGTGATAATCCTGTTAATCCCTCCTTCTCTGTGATCCATCTTGGACTCTTTACAGTCACTCCACTCCTCAGCCATGGCCAAACATGTTTCCCCTCCCTCTCGAAGTTGCTGGTGCTGGAAACCCTGTGTAACACGCATGTGGGACTACACAGTGAACATTGGTAGTCTACTCTGCCACAGAGAGAGGGAATGTGTAACAACAGATGCCAATCCCATCTTCTCAGACACAGACACAGAATCACACAATCAGGACCGACCTCACCAGCTGATTTACTTACTTAAAGTTTTCTCTCGTCCATTTGCAACTGAGACTGATGTTAATATCACAGTATTAGCTAAAGTGAGTTTGTTCGTTGTTTGGTGAGGAATAAACCTACCATCATCCTTGTCTTACTTATAGAGTCATAGAGATGTACAGCATGGAAACAGACCCTTCGGTCCAACCCATCCATGCCGACCAGAAAACTTTAGCAATCTTAACTTTTCACCTGCAATCATTTTTAAACCCCAATCCAGGGATTCAAATACAAAATCTAGAGTGATCTGTCCAATGCAGAATTGGAAGAGTGCAGCTCCCTTAGAAATGACATTGTTTAAACTGAGGACCCATTTGCCATCTCAGGTAGATACAGAACAGTATCAGATTGCTTAAAGAGCAAGAAAGTTCACCCCTGTGCCCTGTCCAATGTTTCACTCAATATTCACCAATAATTGCATATTATCACATTGCTGCTTGCAGCAGCCTGCTGTGCACACAATTCATTGCTACTTTTCCTACATTACTGCATGTCAGCACACTCTAAGGCAGTGAAAGGTGCTGTATTAATAATGCAAGTCCTTCTCAAGCGACTTTCTGACAGTACTTAACATTCATTTTGTTCAGCATTTTGACAACCAGTAACTCTGAGTTCTCCCAGGAGAAGACCCTTTTACTTGAGGGTTTACTTCTTCCCCTGGCTGAAGGCGAAATACTGCAGCCTGCTGTCATTTAAGCTGTTCCAAACACCACTTCTTTGCATTTCATTTCTAAATAGTTAAAACTGTAGCTGAATAAAATGAACATTTCTGATGAACTTGTGTGTTTATTCAGTGCTCTGTGCATCCCAAAGCAGAGAAGAGCAAATACACTTTGGGTGAAGAGGTTGAGGGAAATAAGTGCTCTGAATCATGTCTTGTTGACATTGTCTCTGGGAGGTGTGCAGTTTGGGCTGTCCCATCTCATCCCAACTAATACATTTAGTATTAACATTACCTGAGTTACAGGCACCTACCTTAGAACACAAGAAGAAATTCTAGCCAAGGTATATAATTGCTAAACTTTGAAATCAGAGCCTAGATTAAATGAGAAAGGAATGTTAGGGATCTAATTGAGATTGTGTGGGCAAAATTGTATCAGATTCTCAGTATCCTTGAGTCAGAAATCTCTGGGTGTTTCTTCGTGGCTGTGTACACATGTATTGTCCCTATTGAGCCATACCGAACAGCAAGATCCCACTTTCAGCTTCTGATCTATGTTATATTGGTTAATCCCCATAGGAGGACAATCAGCAATTAGCCTCCATGTTCCTTTGGTATTGAATGGGAGAAATCAAAGTCAGAAGTCAGACAACACCAGGTTAGAGTCCAACAGGTTTATTTGAAATCAGAAGCTTTCGGAGCGCTGCTCCTTCATCAGGTGAAGCACTTCATTTGATTGTGATTTCAAGTAAACCTGGTATTGTGTGACTTCTGTCTTTGGCCATCCCAGTCCAACACCAGCATGTCCACATTATTGGATAAATCAGTCAGGGTTCCCATTCCTCACTGCCACCTAGTAGGCGCTGCTGGAAGTGCAATTATTGAGGGTGGCCATATGATCACAGTCTGCTGTCAACTGTCAGCTGAAAAGAATGGCCGTTTGGGTGAATTGCAGGAAGGTCCACTCCTACCTCGTACCATTTAAACAGAGAGAATTGTTGGGGCTTCTTTACTTTAAAGTAACGACGCAGTAAGTTTTATAGTAAGAGAGTTTGCTGCTCTACTGCTGTCAGATGTGATGTTCTTTCTTTTATTCCTCAGGGGCTAACTGCTCACAGATAGATGCCTGTGCTACCAGCCCATGTGCAAATGGAGCTCGCTGTACAAACTGGAACAACCGCTACAACTGTACATGCCCGCCAGGATTCAGCGGGAAACACTGCCGCACGGACATTGACGAATGCAAAGTGCCCAACCTCTGCAAGCAAGGAGGCCTGTGTGTGAACACCCCTGGCTCATTCCATTGCCAGTGCCCAGCTGGCTACACAGGGCGACAGTGTGAGAGTATCTATGTCCCCTGTGCTCCTTCACAGTGCCAGAATGGAGGGACCTGCCGGCAAACTGGGGACCTGACCTATGAGTGTGCCTGTTTACCAGGTAGGAATGTAATTGCTACCTCTTCACAGTGGTAAGGTCTTTCTACCAATGATACATGATTGAAAGCTTGACTAGTTAATCACACAGAACATAACAGCCAGATAAAAGCCATTCGTCCCAGCTAGTTAATGCTGGTACGAGTCTCTTTATGACTGCACTGACTAGTGACTGTACTTCAGTGTATTTTTCTTCTCCCATGTGAGATTTCTCTTCAGTATGCCAGGCATGAACGTGAAAGATTGGAATTCCTTAACATCAGCAGGTTATCACATCAATGTTGTCCATGAAAGTATATTGCTGAAAATGTGTTGCTGGAAAAGCGCAGCAGGTCAGGCAGCATCCAGGGAACAGGAGAATCGACGTTTCGGGCATAAGCCCTTCTTCAGGAATGAGGAAAGTTTGTCCAGCAGGCTAAGATAAAAGGTAGGGAGGAGGGACTTGGGGGAGGGGCGTCGGAAATGCGATAGATGGAAAGAGGTCAAGGGGAGGGTGATAGGTCAGACTGGGGTGGGGGCGGAGAGGTCAGGAAGAAGATTGCAGGTTAGGAAGGTGGTGCTGAGTTCGATGGATTTGACTGAGACAAGGTGGGGGGAGGGGAAATGAGGAAACTGGTGAAATCCGAGTTCATCCGATGACGCCAGACCACATCAACACGACGGTTGGAGGAAGAGCGCCTCATCTTCCGCCTAGGAACCCTCCAACCACAAGGGATGAACTCGGATTTCACCAGTTTCCTTATTTCCCCTCCCCCCCACCTTGTCTCAGTCAAATCCATCGAACTCAGCACCACCTTCCTAACCTGCAATCTTCTTCCTGACCTCTCCGCCCCCACCCCAGTCTGACCTATCACCCTCCCCTTGACCTCTTTCCACCTATCGCATTTCCGACGCCCCTCCCCCAAGTCCCTCCTCCCTACCTTTTATCTTAGCCTGCTGGACAAACTTTCCTCATTCCTGAAGAAGGGCTTATGCCCGAAACATCGATTCTCCTGTTCCCTGGATGCTACCTGACCTGCTGCGCTTTTCCAGCAATACATTTTCAGCTCTGATCTCCAGCATCTGCAGACCTCACTTTCTCATGAAAGTATATTGTCTCCTTATATTCTTTAAAAGCTTCATTTGTTGATCTTGCTGTACAATTTTGCCTGGCATGATAATGCAAGGGATAGGGGCTGTTTTGGTGTAGTGTTAAGAGTCCCTACCTCTCGACCAGGAGGTCTGGTTTCAACTAGGCAAAAGTGAGGACTGCAGATGTTGGAAACCAGATTTTAGATCAGAGTGGTGCTGGAAAAGCACAGCAGGTCAGGCAGCATCCGTGGAGCAGGAAAATCAACGTTTCGGGCAAAAGCCCTTCATCAGGAATGGAGGCAGGGAGCCTCCGGGGGGAGAGATAAGTTTGGGGGGGGGGAGTGGGGGTTAGCTGGGGAGAAGGTAGCGAAGAGTACAATGGGTGAATGGGGGTGGGGATGGAGGTGATAGGTCAGAGAGGAAGGTGGGAGGGGTGAAGGCAGCAAAGTGTACAATAGGTGAATGGGTGTGGCTGATAGGTGGGAAGGGAGATTGGCAGGTAGGACAGGTCATGAGGACAGTGCTGAGCTGGAAGGTTGGAACTGGGGTAAGGTGGGGGGAGGGGAAATGAGGAAACTGGTGAAGTTCCTATCTTCTCCAGAGATGTTTAATAACATCTCTGAACACGTTGATTCAAAAACATCCACATGAGAGTAACAGGAAGGCAGAGTAAATATATGTGAACAGGTTGCACCTTACTGGTCTGCATGCTTGATGTCCCCTTGCTTTCTTAATGATTAAGGAAATGAGCATCCTGACTACTTTGGGATTGAATCAGGAGAGAAGGATCTTTGTCTATTTGATATTTGACAAAATAATTGGGTCCAGTAGGGAAATGAATAGACACTGCTAAAGAATGTGATAAACCACATGTGAAATGTACTAAATATGTCCTTCTAATCAGTGAGTGAAGAGTGTCAGTTGACAGTCTTGACAAGACTGTGTCCTCTTTCCTGTCCTCTGGGGGAGCTGTCCAGGAGGTTTACAGTGGTAACCAGGTGTCCTTTGTAACTGTAAGGTCACAGACTGCTGTTGGAACCTCTAACCTTGTTGTGTGGGTTATTGCTTTAGCCAGTTTTGCTGTACAGTAGGCAAAAGTTTTCATAGCTGATTGTGGAACTTCAGGGAGCTGGGAAAGGGAGTAACAAAATAGATCCGCTTAATTCAAGCCATCAATTCACCCTCAAACCTAAATGTGAAGCACACCAGTAATCAGAGGTTACTCTCCATGACATGCCTGACATACTCCTAGTTATGTAGTTCAATGGTAGTTAAATGGTGGAAACAGATTAGATTTGTTACAACATATTCAGCTGGTGTATAAAACATGAACCACGCAAACAAAATCCATTGAGTTTTTAAATTCTGCTGTTGCTTTAGTGAAGCAATTGTCTTGTATATCAACAAAGACAGACTGAAGTAACCCAAAATAAGACATGGGAGTTTGGCTGTTCACAAATATTCTTGCAGTTCTCATGTGAGGCTATCTTTGAACTGGAAAGGATGCTATACTGATCGTCTAGAGGCAGGTCAGTAGACATAAATGTATCAGATGTTCAAAGGCCGGTTTCAAACAATACGATGGTGTCAGACATCCATGCCAGTAATGTGTCAAACAGGAAATATGTGATAAAAGGCCAAAGTGTCATTGTGCTTGTATATTAGAGGTCATGAGTATATGTTAAATTTTTTTTCTTCCACATTATGTTTTTGCAAAAGCAAATGACTACCTGGCAATCAGCCACAATTTCCTGAATAACTGAGCAGGGAATATTTATGTCAGATGTCAGATTCTTTTCATGCTCATGGGTCTTGGCAGGAAATGGTTTTCTGTGGGACAGGAAGCAATTGGAAGTATTTCAAATCAAATGCAATGAATTAATGAGAGTCAGCAGAGGCCCCCTCTCAGAGAACAGTGGCATAAAACAAGCACACACACAACAAAATTCCCACTGCATCTTTCTGTTGCCTCCAATGATACATAGCTTGAGACTACTCCCAACTTCATGACGACCACGGTGTAAATACGTTACAGGCACAATAGAGTATCTGGGTGGGTGTGCCTGGCAATGATTGAGGGTTCAGATGATTTATATAAAAATTAATCATACTAGCTACAGGAGCCATTGCTGGAGTCCTTCAGGGGAGTGTCCTAAGCCCAGCTATTTTCAGATGTTTCATTAATGACCTTCCCTCCATCATAAGGTCAGAAGTGGAGATGTTTGCTGCACAATATCAGCATCCTTTGCGACTCCTAAGATACGGAAGCAATCCATGTCCAAATGCAGTATGACATGACAACGTTCAGGATTCGGCTGAGAAATGGCAAGTGACCATCATTTCTTGACATCCAACGGCATTACCATCACTGAATCGCCCACTACCAACAATCTGGGGTCACCATTGCCCAGAAACTAAACTGGACTAGATAAAAGAAATAAAGTTGAATACAAGAGCATGTCAGAGCCTAGTGATACTGCAGTAAATAATTCCCTTCCTGACTCCCCAAAGCCTGTCCACCATCTACAAGGCACAAATCAGGAATGAATGTGATGCAATATTCCCCACTTGCCAGGATGGATGCAGCTCCAACAACACTCAAGAAGCTTGACACCATCCAGGACAAAGCAACCTACTTGATTGGCATCGCATCCACAAACATTGACTCCCTTTGTCACTGACACTTAGTAGCCACAGTGCGTACTATTTACAAGATACACTGCAGAAATTCACCAAAGCTCCTGAGACAGTTTCTTCCAAGCCTGCAACCCCTGTTACCTAGAAAGACAAGGACAACAGATACATGGAAATACCATCCTTCCAAGCCACTCATCACCTGACTTCAGTTCAATCTATGTCAATGAGTCAAAATTCTGGAGATCCCGCCCTAACAGCATTGTGGATCTATCTTCACCATGTGGTACAAGACGGCAGCTCTCCATCACCTTCTCAAGGTCAGTTGGGTCTGGGCAATAAATGCTGGTCAAGCTAGCAATGTCCACTTCCCAGGAATGAACAAATTACAGGGTATGATATTTCAGTCCCAGATTGATAGTGAAGGAAGCTTGTTGGAGAGAGATTATGTACATTGGATACTTTCCTATTGGGAACGTTGAGAAGATGTGATTGCAGCTTTTAGGATTCTAAATCGTGAGACAATGTCCAGTTGTTTTCCATGTCCTGAATGGCTGAACCAGAGGATATGCTGTTCAAAGGAAAAATACAAAGTGGGAGGTGTGAACTTTAAACTGACAGCTTCAGGTAGATGTCTGGTTTTTTATCTCTGACTTGAGATTACTGCCTAGTTCATACAGAACAACATCGAGCTGAGTTGTAAAATTGACATTCTCCTTGATTTTGTGACTGAAGTTAAAACTTTTCCTGACAGAGGGGCATTGGATAAGAATCCAAAAGGAATGCCTTTGGCCAGACCGTTTTGAGAGCATGGAGCTTAGTAGCACAGGGAGTGATTCAAGAAAATAATATGCTGCCTTTAGGAGGAAGTTAGTTAAACCAGTGAGGCAGATGAAGAGAAGGAGACTGCTAGGTTCAGATGAGGATTGGAGGAGGCTCCAGCAGTATGTAAATGGGTTGGTTGTGCCAAGTGACCTGTATTTTGTGTAATATACCCTTCAAAACAAGAACTGGCACCCAATATTACATCTCTATCCAGTAATCCACCATTTTGTATTTGTGTCCTCTGGATTTTAGGGTGTTTAAATTGAATAAGTGAACACTTACATAATCTCACAATTACGATTGTGATTCAGGATTTATTTCTTCTTTTACTTTTCTCCTGTTAGGTTTTAAGGGTCAGAACTGTGAAATTAACATCGATGACTGCCCTGATCACAAGTGCATGAATGGAGGAACCTGTGTCGATGGTGTAAACACCTACAACTGCCAGTGTACACCAGAATGGACAGGTATGTCAGCAAGTGCAAGGAACAGAAACACCTTAACTTGTGACTCATGGTAACCACTATACCTAGTTCAGGTGGCAAAAGAACTTGTATCCTGAAGCCTATTTTTTTAAATGAAAATCACATCATGAGTATTTCTTCTTAGGTAGCCCTTTGTGCTCAAAAGTAACTTATTTCCAGACTAGAAATGAGCTCTCAGGTGACTGAAGAGTCCCCTGCATGACCTACACTCTCTGTCATGGCTGTATTGTGGGAGAGGGAGGATGAGGCAGATACTGATTGGGAGAATGGGAAGTGGGATTGCAGAGGTACCACACCCTCCTTTCTTTGATAGCACTTCACTACAGTTTCCATCAGTAATGAGACCCGAGGTGCACAGGTCCTTCCCAGGTCCATTCCCTCCACCTTTCGATCATCCTGGACCAGGGTCCCCCCAGGTGTCAATGAGGATGTTACATTTTTTTCAAGGAGCCTTTGAGGATATCCATGAAGTGTTTCCTCTGTCCTCCTGGGACTCTCTTGCTGTATCGAAGCTCTGAGTAGAGCGCACACTTTGAGAGTCCTGTGCCAGGTATGTGGATGAGGTGGCCTGCCTGGTGACGCTGATCGAATATGGGCAACATTCCAATGCTAGGGATGTTGGGCTGAGAGAGATATTGGGCTGACTGGTGTGCCTATCCTGGGTGTCGGGGTGCATGCCTGCATGCGTGTTGCCTTAGGAGTGGGTACGGCGCCAGGGCTGATGCTGTTGGTCTGACCTGAGGCCACTCTTCTTACTTGGCCAGATGCCTGTGGCCTTAGCGGCAGCAGCTGGAACCTCAGGACCTTTCTCCTCTTTTGTTTGAGGTTTGCTTCTGCGACCAACCAAACAATCCCATTCCCACTCAAGCTCCTCCAGCTGGGAAAATCAAGTTAAACTCAGTATCCAGGAAAGGATAACTTTTTTCATTTATATAGCATCTATCGCAGCCATAGGATTTCCCAGATTCCTTTGTGGGCAGTCAGATCCTTCAGAGCAAGAAAAGAGAGTGCTGGAAATTCTTAGCAGGACGGGTAACATGTATGAGTGAGGGAGTGGTTTTGATCAGTACTGAATTGTGTTTCAGGTGTAGTCGCTATAACAATGCAGAGAATAAATTTCCAATCTGTGACCAGTAAGAACAATGAAGTAAATGACCAGACAATCTGTTGCGCTGTTGTTGGAGAGCAATGCATGTTGACCAGGACACTAGGGAGTGTAGCACCTTCCCTCAGCACTGGATGTGGATATGAACTGTTCTCAGTCTGAAAACCTAAAGTACGCTTGTGTTCGGTTCTTGTGTTCACTGAGATGGAGAACATTAGTGCCAGGGAATGAAACCCAGCGGGTTATGCATTATCTGGAAAATATTCACACATCAAACAGAAACTCTGCGGAGAATAAAACCAACTGACAGTTACCTAAGTTTTAGATGAGGTAAAGACACATGTTAAATGACTAAAATGTGGGGACCTGTGGGGACAAGCCAAGCAGCAAGACTGACAGATCCATGCTCTCAGGATTATACCATACAGCCAAGGTCCCACACTCCTCCATCAATAAGGGAATCTAAAGTATATAGCATTCTAATTCAGTCATAGTTTAGTGAAATATTCTTTAATTTTACAAATAACAGAGAAGGTACTACACTGACCAATAAATAGTGCTGCCATCAGTCTTTGTACAGTTTGATTTGAGTTGAAGATTTACCATTCTGTGCCCATTGTATCCCTTAACCAACATTGCAAGGCCATTGGGACAATCCAATTCCCACACCAGACATCCTTACAAAGAGCAAAAACAAAGTACTGTGGAAGCAGGAAATCTGAAATAAAAATATTTTGGGTCAATGATGTTTCAACAGCCTTTCCTTACCAGTTCTGCCAAAGGTCATTGAACTGTTTCTGTCTCCTCAGTGTTGCTGGGCTGACGGCATGTTTTCCACTATTTTCTGGTATTAAACTGGCAACTGAGTCTAACTGACAATGCTCATTTATAGGCAATAGGAATAAAGTAAATAAGGAAAGGAGGTGGGGTGAGCTGATAGAAGCTTTCAGTGGCATGACAGAATTCAACAAGGTTAGCAGAGGGAAGATATTCCACTTGCATGGAGACCAAAACAATAGGATGATCAGTATAAGATAGTCACTAATAAATCCAAAAGATAATGGAGAAAAAACTTCTTTACCCAGAGAATGTGGAACTCTGCTCCCCAGGAATGATTGAGGTAAATAACAGGGGCGTATTTAAGCTGAAGCTAGAGAAACATATATGCACAGAAAGACTTGGTGACAGACAGATGATGGGAGTTCCATGGGGCTTGTGTGGAGCTTAAACACTAGCTGAATGCACTGCTTGTGCACACTAAACCCTATTATTCCTTGCAAGAACTTAGCTGAGGGCCTGTTGGTTAATGCGTACCATCAAACTGGATTAAGATAGATCCTCACTGTAAAAAAATCTGTGCTAGCTTGCTGCAATTCTCAAATTATTCCTTGCTTGGAATGATTGAGAAGTAGAAATGCCTATTGCCTGTGACCTCTTGTGAATTGTGCCCTTTCCAGGTCAGTTTTGCACAGAGGACGTAGACGAGTGCCACCTGCAACCCAACGCTTGCCATAATGGAGGAACTTGCTCCAACATCCCTGGCGGCCACACCTGTGTATGTGTCAATGGCTGGACAGGAGATGACTGCAGCGAGAATATCGATGACTGTGCCAATGCAGTGTGCTTCAATGGAGCCACATGCCACGATCGGGTGGCATCCTTTTTCTGTGAATGTCGCATCGGAAAGACGGGTAATCATCAAGACTGGCATTGGCCACAAGCGTACTCAAGGCGTACCTGTTTCTTTTGATTGTTTTCAGAATGTGGGCGTCACTGGCACTTATTGCTCATCCCTAGTGGGCTATTGCAAAGATGGTGCTGGTCAGCTGTGTTGTTGAATGGGTAGTTCTAGAACTTATACACAGCAGCAGTGAAAGAATGGTGCTAGGTTTCTAAGTTGAGACAGCATGCAACTTGGAGGGATCATGAGAGGCTGTTGTGTTTCCATCCATCTACTCCTTGTCATCAGGAGGGGCTGGAGAGAACCCAGAGATTAAATAGCCAATTGTAATGTCATTCAGTGCCTATAAAAACATACCCCGGACTGAGTCTGAACAGACAGGAGAGGTGGGAAATATACAGATCAGTAAGACAACTTATTGAATGTTTGCAATAATAGTCAAAATGATCAGGCAGAGTACCTTCTATGATTTTAGTGTTCTTCTGATGTTATATTTCTCATCACTGGGCTGAAAGGTGTGTGAGTGATATATATTAATATCATATTTTAAGCGTTTGGATTTCAAACTTTTGGTGTATTCATGTTTTTGTTGTGAACAGTCAGTCGTTTCAGAATCATGGTTTTAAACCAATACATGTCAGAAAGCAGATGACTGAAGGCCTCCTGGACTGATCTGGAAAGTTAGTTTATATTGTCAGGATTTATGACAAGAGAAAAAAAACACATTAAGCCATTAGGTTAACTGATGATCTTTAATTCAGTTAAAAGCTTTTGAATTCATTTTGAAGGACACCTGATTGAAGTCAGGTGTAATATTAGTTTCTGCTATAAAAATGAGTTTGGTCAGAGCAGTCCAGGGAATAAGTTTCCTCAGTATAAGGGTTTCAGGTTGTGAAAATCTCCAAACTGGAGTGTTTGATCAGAAATCTGTATTGGTTATTCTAAGCTAAGAAAGGCTAATGGTTTGAGGATTCAAGGAAAACACTTCAAAGCTCATGGGATAGGAACAGAGAAGAAAACAGTTAAATCAAACTTAAAGATTGGGCCGGGAGGGGAATTTCGTTTTGAGTAACTTTAAAGTAATGTTGCTGAGGAGTAGATGGGGTTTTATTTTTCTGGGTGTTTTGAAACCTTTTAAGTTATATTATATGTTGAAATCTTTTTTTGTTTTATTTCTTGTTGAACCCAAATCTGCAGCCTTGTGTGTTTTGGTGCAGTAAAAGATCACCATGTGATCTATCAAGCCAGATTTCATTCTGACTTGTCCAGTGGTAACATCAGCTGGGATTGAAGTGCCACTTTCATCACATGTAGGAACTGGTAACACTCACAAAGCAACTGGGTCTTCCCAGGTTTTCTCAACCCTTCTGTTATTGACTTGCAGGCCTGCTATGCCACCTCGATGATGCCTGTGTCAGCAACCCATGTCATGAGGGGGCTATCTGTGATACCAACCCAGTAACTGGGCAAGCCATCTGCACGTGTCCCTCAGGATTCACAGGACCAGCCTGTAACCAGGATGTTGATGAGTGCTCAATAGGTATGCTCTCGTTAATTAATTTGGAAAGTGGTGACGAGTGAGAGTGTGTGGGTTTCTTGATCTATCACATCTCTCATTACTCGGGTGTTGGGTTGGCAGAGGCTGGCAACGTCTGGGTCCTAAAGTCCATTGTTTGAAGCCAGCTTCTCAGCAAGTCCAACGATGAGTAGGTAAATCATTTTTATTTTCCTGTCATGAGGTGGGGGCTCACGGGAGAGGGCAGTTGTGAGGGAGTTGGACCCTTTGTCCCCTAATCCGTGCCTATAATTTAAAAGGGCCCAGCTCTAAGCCAGCACGCCTGGGTTTCCCAGTGGGGAAACTAGCCATCTTTCTCACCTGCAGGTAGTTAAGGAGGTGGTGAGCAGGGGCTCCTCAGTAGCCATTAGTTGACCACATAAGGGTCTTTGTTGTTGGAATGACAAAAACATTCCCATTGGACCTTCTTAAATATCTGGCACTTAACTGCAGAGGTGGCAAGAAGGGGTGAGCTGTTTTCCAGGGCTAACTATGTGAGATGTTCTTCAGAGGGTCAGTGCAGTCTCAATGGATGGAATGGCCTCCTTCTGCACTGTGGGAATTCTATGATTCAGTTCTATGATTAGTTTTCCTGCTTGCCAGCTCCAGAAAAGGTAAATTGCACCCTTTGTTTTCTAGTCTCTGACATCAGGGGGCATGACCATTTAAATTAAAGCTCATCAGTTCAAGAAGAATTTGTCTGCACAAAGGATAAAGGGATGATAGTGGTGTGGTGGTAATGTCATTGGTTTAAATTTCCAGGCTAAAGCTCTGGGGACGCACGATGTAGACTGATTAACTTACTAAATCTAGACCACAAAGCCAGTATCAGCAAACATCAGACTCATGTGACACAGATGCAGTGGGCTGAGTGGTCACCTTCTACACTACAGCAGGCCTGTGAGAGTCTGGAACTCACCCCACCACATTGAAAATTTCATTATTGATAAGTGTTTTTGTTGGCCAGATATGCTAATGGTCAATCAACCAAGGACAGAGTTAGGAAACTGATCAGTTGTAATTCAACAGCAGTGGAACAAGGTGGAGGGGGTTAAAAGGCCTGGTCATGGTTTTTCTCTGATCCTGTATATTTCTATTCTTTATGAAACTCTTTCATTCTAGGCCAGGATATGAGCTCAAAGGTCAAGGCTATGCTCCACTGTAATACCAAGGGGGTGCTGCACTGTCAGGGGTGCTGTCTCTACTCTCGGGAAAGGAAAGAAATGAGTGAAGGGTTTGGGGAAGGAAGTGGGGTGAGGGAGAAATGCAGTGTTGAATTTCCTTTTTGCTTCTTGCTGCCTGACACTTCAAGGGAGTTATTATCTTCAGAGTGTGAGCTTCAATGGAGATTTGCATTTGAGAAAGGCCACATAGACAGCGAGACTGAAAATAAAAGGAAAATTGCACAAACAGTAACAGTTTGAAGCTGTTGTGTTTTGTGTGTAGAACTAGTGGAGCAGTGTCACTGTAAAGATCGGATAGAGAAGAAACCCACCCTGAGATTAGTTTCGGAACTCAAAGCTAATGGGATGCGATGGTGAGAGGGGCTGGCTATGTGCTGGGAATTTTAATACACCTTTTGGATGAGGTGTTAAACTGAGCTGCTGTCTACTCTCTCAGGTGGATGTAAAAGATCCCATGTCATTGCTTCACAGGTGAGGTATTGTTCACCCTTGGAATGGCCAATATTTATCACTCAAGTAAAATTGCAAAAACAGATCATGTTGTAGTAATCATATGGACACAAATCGGCTGAACCCTGTTTTTCCTTCATTAAAACAGTTCATAGAGTCCTCGGAACTTAAGGTTTAAACAGGCTGTTTGGCCCTTTGTGTCGATACTAGCAGCTAAATCCCATTTTGGGGCTCTCAGTCCCTAGCATTGTAGTTTACAGCACTTCAAGTCTGAACATTCTTAAATGATATAAGAATTTTTGCTTTGACCATACTTTAAGACAGTGAGTTTTGGATATCCTCACCACCCTCAAATTTCTCTTTGAATCCTTTCCAAGCCTCCTGTCTCATGCCAAATCTATGGCCCTGGTTATCAAACTTTCCACCAAGATGAATTGGGGTCTCCTATCCATTTTATCTAGACCCGTCCCCATTTTATCCACTTCAGTTATGTCTTCCCTCAGCCTCTTCCATGCCAAATAATACAACCATGGCTTGGTCAATCTTTTCTCACAACTGACATTTTCTTCAAAAGGTGCCTCATTGGCTAAAAAGCATTTTGAGATGTACAGTGGTCCTGAAAAGTGCTATTTAAATGCAATTTTTCTTTTGTTATTTCCTGCTCCTTGAAGATCTTTGCCTTGATATCTCTCCCCAACTTCAAAGTCTACTTATTTGACTATGTCTTCAGATGCCAGCTTGCAATTGTAGCACTCGATGCATGCATTTATACAGTATTTACCTGGAAGTCTTACTAGCTTCAATGTTGTACAATGCAGAAGGGTTATGAGGACTGAGTACTCCATCTGTTTGATTCTCTGTTGTTTAAAGGTGCCAATCCATGTGAGCACTTTGGAAAATGTGTGAATACTGAAGGCTCGTTTCAGTGCCAGTGTGGAAACGGATACACAGGGCCCCGCTGTGAGACTGACATCAATGAGTGCTTGTCCATGCCCTGTCAGAATGATGCTACCTGCCTGGACCGAATTGGAGAGTTCACGTGCATCTGTATGCCAGGTAAGGAGCCCAGTACAGGAAACGTTACGACTAATTGAACAGTAAAGATGTCCCTTTTAAAAGGTGCTAATCAAGTATATTCCCATTCAGTTCAATCAGAACAAAGCACAGAAGAACAGTAAACAAAAATAGAGTAATTGGAAAATTGGTTATGAACTTGGAATGCAAAACAGGTGGAACTGCATTTTGAGCCTTTTATATAGGATGTGCTTCAGGATGCTTGTGGTGGAGTGGTAGTGTCTCTACCTCAAGATCTGGGGACATAGGTTCAAGCCCTCCATGCTCCGGAGGTATGTAACAATGTCTGTGAACAGGTTGGTTAGAACATCTCTATCGGATATTCTTGAAGGGCTTCATGTGCTTGCCTCTGAGCCAGGTGACCAGGCTTCAAGTCCTACCTGCTCCCAGAGGTGTGTTGTAATATCTCTGAGTGGACTGATGAGAAAATATCTCCTGTTGGTTGTGCTTGATGGTTTGTCCTGTTGATGCGAGTAGTTAATCGGGCACTATCCTTTTGTGTCACTACCCATATTGCTGCTGTTTCTGGAAAATGCACTTCCCTGGTTAATTTCATTCTTCACAGGCGATCAGGCTTGGCTCCTGCTCCTGTGCTGAGTTGGTTAATCTCAGTTTAGGCAGTAGTTGTGCCACTGCTAATCCTAGGCATTACCAGTCTAAAGGTAGCATCCAGGAGCAAGACCCTCTTAGCCCCTTGAGCTTGCTCTGCAATTCAGTAAGATAAATAAATAAGATCTTTGCTGACTTGGTGTGGCCTTAACTCCCCTTTCGTGCTTGCCTCCCTCCAAATCTTGATTCCTTTGTCTGTCAAAACTCTGTCTAACTTTAGCCTTGGATATATTCAATGTTCTCTGGAGAGAGGATTCCATAGACCACTGACCCTCTTGAGAGAAAAAATTCCCTTCCTCTCCTCAACTGACATCAAAGGATTTGAGGATAGCCCAGAATTATGGCATTGAGGTAGATGATCAGTCATGATCTAGAATAGCAGAATCCTGAATGGCCTCCTGTCTCTCTATCTCAGAGCCCCATTATTTAAAATTCTCGACCTCCCAACAATGGGAAACAAAATGCCAGCCCTCGGCCTGTCACAAATAAACCCTTAGTATGGGCATCTTCCATTCTTATATACTCCAATGGGTATGTTAGCTCATGCCTGAGATAAGGTTGAGAGGCTAGTGTTCCTGACTCAGTTTGGCTTTGTTGGAAAATTTACAAATCTCAGGGGTAAGGATCAGATTGAGTACTACAGCCCAAGAACCAGGTGATTTTTGAAATTCAGTGACGACTTTAGGGAGCTATCATCATGGATCGAATGGCTCTCGGCTGATTGCTGTTCTTGGGAAAGTAAAAAAAAGCAAGTGGCTGAAGGTATGAGGGGTGGTGGGGCGAGGGGAGTGGATAGAGAAAACAAATACAATGTGGAAACTTTTTCTTTGCTGCCTGACACTCAGAAGGAGTCATTATATTCAGACTGCGAGTTTCAATGGAGATTTACATTTGAGAAAGGGCCACATAGACAGCTAGGCTGAAAATAAAAGGAAAATCACACAAATGGTAACAGTTTGAAGCTGTTGTGTTGGTGCGGCGCGCTAGTGTGTAGTGTCGCTTTAAGGATGTGTTCTGGAGAAAAAAAAGCACCTCCAGATTAGTTTCAGACCTCGAAGCTGCTGGGAGTTGATGGGGAGGTGAGAACGAGACACTGGGTGTGTGCTTGGAATTTTAATACACTGCAGAGTACAGGAGTACTGAGTCTGCACCCTTTCACTGAGGAAATCCTCTTTGTTTGCTTACACACCACATATTGGGAGCCTGAATATTCCCTCCATCATTAATTTCAACCCTTGAGAGTTTGGTGGAGTTTAAATTTTTCCCTGGGGAAAGTTTTTAATAATAAAAAATAAATTGCTCGACTTGTAATGATATGGTCTGGAGGGAGAGGCATTGTATTTCAGCACGAAATGGTTAGGGGAGGGAAGTGTGCATCAGCAGGTACCCCCTTGCACTGTACAAACAAGGAGTCTCCTGCAAAAGTACATCCTCTGATCCTTTTATAGATGCAGCCATTCCAATGCAACACTGTAACAGGATGCTGTGCAGCTCCAGCACCAGATAGAGTCACACAGTTGTGGAGCTGTACTGCACAGAAGCAGAGCCTTCAGTCCAACTTGTCAATGCCAATCAGATATCCTAAACTAATCTAGTCCCATTTGTCAGCATTTGTCCTATTTCCCTCTAAAACCATCCTATTCATATACCCATACAGCTGCCTTTTAAATGTCGTAATCATACCAGATTCTACCACTTCCCCTTGGCAGCTCATTCCATACATGTACCACCCTCTGTGTGAAAACGTTGCCCCTTAGTTCCCTTCTATATTCTTCCTCTCAACTCCTATGCTCACCTTAAAACTATGCCATGTAGTTTTGCTCCCCCCCCCACCCCCCAATCTGGAGAAAAGTCCTTGTCTATTTATCCTGTCCATGCCCCTCATGACTATATAAACCTCTATAAGGTCACCCCTCAGCCTCCGAAGTACCAGCCTATTCAACTTGTCCCTATAGCTCAAACCCTCCAATCCTACCAACACCCGAGTAAATCTTTTCTGAACCATTTCAAGTTTCACAATATCCTTCCGATAGGTTGGGGAACCAGAATTACACGCAATATTCCAAAAGTGGCCTAACCAACGTCCTGTACATCTGAAACATGACTTCCCAACTCCTATATTCAGTGCACTGACCACTAAAGGAAAGCATACCAAATGCCTTCTTCACTATCCTATCTACCTGCGACTCCACTTTAAAGGAGCTATGAACCTGCACTCCAAGGTCTCTTTGTTCAGCAATACTCCCCATTAAGTGTATAAGTCCTGCTAAGATTTGCTTTCCCAAAATGCAGCACCTCATATTTATCTAAATTAAACTCCATCTGCCACTCCTCAGCCCATTGGCCCATCTGGTCAAGATCCTGTTGTACTCTGAGGTAACCTTCTTTGCTGTCCACTACACCTCCAATTTTGGTGTCATTAGCAAACTTATTAACTATACCTCCTATGTTCACATCCAAATCATTTATATAAATAACGAAAAGTAGAGGACCCAGCACCGATTCTTGTGGCACTCCACTGGTCACAGGCCTCCAGTCTGAAAGACAACCCTCACCACTACCCTCTGTCTTCTACCTTTGAGCCAGTTCTGTATCCAGATGGCTAGTTTTCCTTCTATCCCGTGTGACCTGATCTTGCTGACCAGTCTCCCATGACAATTCAGGGACATGGTGGAGGGGACCATTTGGGGAAGTGGCTACAAATGAGAGTCTGCGAGTTTTCCACTCCATGTCACTTTTGTTATTTGTGAAAGAGCAAGCCGAAGACCGTGAAAAGTCAGTCAGTTGTTTATCCTGGTGGAGTGGGAGTTACAGCAGTCAATCCTTGATCCTGCCCTCCGCTAATGTCTAATTGCAGATACTTTCTAATCAAACTGTTCAGTTATGACAGGCCTCTGATGCTAGTGGGACTTGAACCCAAGTCTTCTGGCTCAAAATGCCGTTTGGTCACTTTTAATACGGTTACATTGCCAAACTCACAAAAGATTGAGTTAGCACAAAGTAGAGTTGGCTGCAACATGAGAACTTTATTGCACTGCAGGGTTGGCAGTACAAAACTGAGATGTTGCAGTGCTCCCATAGACATGATTATATAATCACAGTGTGACCCGTTTACATGGGAAATCTCCACTACAAAAGGAGGACACTGGAATTAATAATAGTCAAAGTGAACGCAGACGTTTGTGTTGTTTACAAACAAGCAAAGGATCCTGTCTAGTACTCCCTCACAGTATATCCTATACCAGCTGTTTGACCAGAGGGATGTGATTTGAATGTATCCAATTGCGATGTGTTTTCGAAAAGGTGAGTTGATCCTGACAGCACGGCACCCAGTGATAATGTTGTGAGTTTAATGGCAGCAGTATGGAGCAACAGTAGTCATATCTGTAGAGTGCGTGATGTAGCTCCTCAAAATATTGAGGTCACGCTAATGCTGGGTCGCCTAGCACACTTTATCATAAGTCGGGTGGAAAAGATCACTTCAGATAATAATGAAATTCATGAATCTTTATCTGCCTGGTGCTCAGCTACCTTCGAATGACCTGGCCCCCTTTATGATAGAGCTGTTATTCCGTCCAGCCACATGTTCATCAAGTGTGCTTTGAAAACTGGTTGGTTTACAGATTGAAGGAATGTAATTGAGCCTCAAGTAGTACATTCTCTGTGCAGCACCAGGAAATAATAGACGGGAATAAAAACTTACTTAGGGATTTATTTTTTCCTTAATCCGGTAGAGTTACAGCAGGAACCTTTCTACAGTTGTAGACCAAATTAAGAAACGATAATTAAAACCCCTCTCCCACCCATTTCACACCAAGTATGGAGGTTTGATCATTGGCAGAAAAGATAAAAAGGTCTATATCCCGTGAGCAGGGCTCGGGAAAGGTTAATTATTCAGTGTATTCTATTTTAATGAACCTCCAATTAATCCCATCTTTTGGAATCGGTTTTACGTTACTGTGTAAATAGTCCATTGTGAAGAGACGAGTGTACTGTATGGTGCCAGTGCTTTCAACGCAGTCTGCCACTCACATACTACATTACTGTCACGCCAGACAGGGATATGGGGAGCAACAAAGGCACTTACACTCCAGTTGCACTCCTGCGGAAGAATAAAGAGAAAGGGCCCTCATCCTTCTTTGCATAGCTTTCTCTTTGAACCTCACTGTTCTATGGCATTCACTGCCAGTCGTGCTGGCCTGTCTGCCAACAAAGCTGGCCAAAGCTGGTGAATGCTTCCCCAGGCATGAAAGAAGATACCACCACCACCCCCAGGGGTAGGCCCCTCAGTTCATTTACTCAAGGTTTGAGAACCCGGCCTTAGTATTTGAACTGGAGAGAGAGATCGAGAGATAGACTGAAGGAGCAAGAGTGAGGCACATACAGACAGACACAAGCAGGCTGCATACATGTTAAAGGCATAGGAACGTATGTACGCACACATATACATATGCAAATATTCTCACCCACTCCCAGACTCACTTGTACTCTCTCACACTCACCTACTCTCGCACTTTCACTCACTCTCACACTCCCTTATATCACACTCATAGTTACACTCATTGTTTTATATATATAAATATATATATATACACACACACACACACCTTGCTACTATGATGCACCTTGCTTTCTGCTTGTCTGAATTCGATTCCTAGAGCTGAAATAGATGTTCCTAAGGGCTTTTAGAACAGAGAACAGCATAGCACAGAACAGGCCCTTCGGCCCACGATGTTGTGCCCAGGATTAGTCCTAATCTAAAAT
This sequence comes from Chiloscyllium plagiosum, assembly GCF_037043375.1. NCBI lineage: Eukaryota > Metazoa > Chordata > Chondrichthyes > Orectolobiformes > Hemiscylliidae > Chiloscyllium > Chiloscyllium plagiosum. The sequence continues at coordinate 9,161,261 of NW_028270183.1, forward strand.
AAAATAACCTAACCTATGCATCCCTCAACTCACTGCTATCCATGTGCATGTCCAGCAGTCGCTTAAATGTCCCTAATGACTCTGCTTCCACTACCACCACTGGCAACGCATTCACAACTGTCTGAATAAAGAACCTTCCTCTGATGTTCCCTCTATACCTTCCTCCTAATACCTTAAAACTAAGACCCCTCGTGGCAGTCAATCCTGCCCTGGGGAAAAGTCTCTGGCTATCGACTCTATCCATGCCTCTCATTGCCTTGTACACCTCGATCAGATCACCTCTCTTCCTCCTTCTCTCCAGACAGAAAGGTCCGAGCTTAGTCAACCTCCCTTTGTCAGACAAATCCTCCAGTCTAGGCAGCATCTTGGTAAACTTTCTTTGCACCCTCTCCAAAGCCGCCACATTTTTCCTATAATAGGGCGACCAGAATTGGACAAAATATTCTAAATGTAGTTTCACCAGGGACTTGTAGAGCTGTAGCAAAACCTCGCAGCTCTTAAACTCGATCCCCCTGTTATTGAAAGCTAAAACACTATATGCTTTCTTAACAACCATATCCACTTGGGTGGCAATTTTGAGGGATCTATAACACCAAGATCCCGCTGTTCCTCCACACTGCCAAGAATCCTGTCTTTAATCCTATATTCAGCATTCAAGTTTGACCTTCCAAAATGCATCACTTCACATTTATCCAGGTTGAACTCCATCTGCCATTTCTCAGCCCTGCTCTGCATCCTGTCAATGTTGCATTGCAACAGCCCTTGATACTATCAATGACACCTCCAACCTTTGTGTCACCAGCAAATTTAGTAACCCACCCCTCAACCTCCTCATTCAAGTCATTTATAAAAATTACAAAGAGTTGAGGGCCAAGAACAGAGCCCTGCAGGACACCACTCACCACTGACCTCCAGGCAGAATACTTTCCATCTACAACCACTCTCTGCCTTCTGTCAGCCAACCAATTCTGAATCTAGATAGCCAAATCTCCCTATATCCCATACTTCCTGACTTTATGAATGAGCCTACCAGGGGGAACCTTATTAAATGCCTGCTGAAGTCCATATACACTGCATCCACTGCCTGACCTAAATCAACCTGTCTTGTCACCTCCTTAACAAACTCAAAAAGATTGGAGAGGCATGACCTGCCCCTCCCAAAAACATTGCTGACTGTTTTTAATCACGCTATGCTTCGCCAAATAGTCATAAATCCTATCCCTAAGAATTTTTTCCAAAATCTTGCTGACCACAGATGTAAGACTGATTGGACTGTAATAGCCAGGGATTTTCCTATTACCCTTCTTGAAAAAAGGAACAACATTTTCCTCCCTCAAACCATCTGATACAACTCCCGTGGAGAGTGAGGAAGCAAATATGTTCGCCAGCAGCTTAGGAACCTCCTTTCTTGCTTCCCTAGATAAATCTGGTCTGGCCCTGGGGACTTATTTACCTTAATGTTTGTCAAAATTTCCAGCACGTCAACTTTCTCAATCTCGATCTGTTCAAGTCTGTTTCCCGGCTATTCAAAGTTCTCATTCACACTAAGGTCCCTTTCCTTAGTGAAAACCGAAGTAAAAAACTCAGGAGGGCTTCCCCTATCTGCTCAGACTCCACACACAGGTTCCCTGTGCTATCCCTGACCAGTCCTACCTTCTCCCTGATCACTCTCTTATTCCTTACGTATGAGTAAAATGACGTTGGTCCTCCCTAATCCTTCCGCCAAACCTTTTTCATGCCCCCTCCTGGCTCTCCTCAGTCCATTTCTGAGCTCCTTTCTAGTAAGCCTGTAATCCTGTAAAGCTGTGCTAGATCCAAACATTTCTTTTTGTTAACGAGGTTTGCTTAACAGGCTGCAGCACAGGTTTATTCAAATGTATCCAGGTCGCAGTAAGTATCAATCGAGCACTATGTGATCAATAATGTAGATTTAATCACTGACCCATCCCCTTCCACAATGGTCAGGAAATAGCAGCCAATGTTTAGCAGGAGTCAGCTTCACCAAGTCCTTAAAGGTGTAATGTTTGTGTGTGGACGCTTTTACAGTGTGTGATCCATGTGGCCATGAGTGTACTGCGCAGTGATGGGTCACAGAACACACTGAACCTCCCAGGCTGGTGGGTGGTCATTCAGTCACACAGCTTATTAGGTACAAACTGCTCTGCTACCACACACAGTCCCGCTGTCTGTCACTGGCCACTAACTTTGGTTCCATTTGCCAGAGGAAGCACCTTTATTGTGAAAGGAGACGCTACCTTTATTGGAGCCTTTATTATGGGCTTTCCTCTCTCACAGGTGTTATATTGCATTCCATATGGACAGTAGTACTCTGTGCCATTGCCTTTAATAACAAGACAAGGGTTACCATTCGATATGTATCTGGGTAGCTTCTCACAACAGGAATGCAATCCTGCACCCAATATCCAGGGACAACTGTGATACGTCTGTTCTTTATTCTGAATGGCCCAAGATGCCTGCTTCCTTTAAATGTTCTGATTTTAAAACAAAATATAATTCACAGCCTGTCGGTATCACTGGGTTTTTTTGCTAAGTGGCAATGTTTACATTGGGTTCATGTTTTATTCAATTTCACCACCTCCTGTAGATTTGAACCCTGCTCCCTAGAACCTTAGCCTGGGCCTTTGGAATACTGTTGCATTACCACTGCACCAGTATCTCCTCCTCCACTTTCCACTTGAATCACCCTTCAAGCTCCTAAGCTCATTCTCCACCAAGTCTACTTACTCTATAACATTTATTTCCACCACTATTTCATCCTTTAGGTTACTGATACTGTATTCACCTTTCTGTTCCCAGAATAATCAGTTCCTCTCATTGTCTGTCTTGATGGAATCCCATCAGCCACACTGCATGAACTTCAACGTGCCGAAAATTCAGCGTCCTTTAACTTGCCTGAATACTCTCAGTGATCTGTACTGTTTCCCTGTCTCCTGGCGCAGCCAATTCAACAGCATGGACCACATACCTTTTGAATGTTACGACTCCTTGTTTAGGGATCACCCAACAAAAGGAAATATTTCTTCTACCTCCGCAATGGACTCCTTTACACATCTGCAGTATCTTAATTTAAGATTCCTCACACCATGTGCCACTCTAACTTGCTTGTGTTCACAAACTGATAAAACATGATTAGGTTCTTTCCTTTTCTTGGCATTCACTCTATAGAATCTGTAAGCTTTAACATTACCTCTCCATACTTACAAACCTCGGACCCTCCAAGCGTAGACCCCTTGACTGAATAAAAGATAAATCTCAGACTGTTCATGGGGCAAAGCTGTCATCAATTTTGTGTTCTTGTGGGAGAGGAGGGCAAATGAGTTGACGGTGGTTGGAGGAGTTGACCTCTCCTGTTATACATCAATGCAAATGTGCTGCTTCTGAATATCTGATGTTGTGCAGAGTCACTGCAATACATCAGTCCAAATGGTGCTCAATTAGAAAGTGATTTTTGTGGAATTCTGGACAACAATTAGAATTGACCTGAATCTGCCCCACTCCCTGGACTGCTATTTGGCAAGTAAAAACGACTGTTATAGTGGAAATGGTCGCACTAACGTGTTTGTGGACAAACAGAAGGGGGTCCAGGTTTTGCTGCCTGGAATTCAGTGGCATAATAGCATTTTTTGGAGCCACCCAAGTGCTAGGACCTCACTTCAGCTTCAGTTATAAAGAACATTGGTGAGACTGCATCTGGAGTGCTGTGTCCAGTACCAGCCACCGTACTTACGGAAGGATGTTAACGTGCGGGAAGCAGTCCAGAGAATGTTTACTGGACCTAATGCCTGGAATAAGCAGGTTGCCTTATGAGGGAAGTCTAGACAGGCTAGGCCTGTATCCTCTGGAGTTTAGAAATGTCAGGTGTGACTTAATTGAAACACATAAAATCCTAAGGGGACTTGATGTGGATGTGAATAGGATGGTTCCTTTTGTTGGAAAATCTAGAATTCACTGTTTAAAAATAAGGGGCCACCTATTTAAAACAGAGTTGAGGAAATACTTTTTCTCTCAGAGAGTTGAGTCTTTGGAATTTCCTTCCACAAAAGGCAGTTGCTGCAGAACCTTTAAATATTTGTTAAGACAGAAGTAGATAGATCTTGATTACCAAAGGGATGAAAGATTATCAGGCATATGCAAGGATGTAGAATTAAGTTTACAACCAGATCAGCCATGATCTTGTTCCTTGTCCTTATGTTCATCCATTCTGGCTAATTAGAATTCCAGGACAAGATTCCTCTAATTACTGGAACAGTTACATTTTTCTTTAAACATGTTAAAGAATTACCAAATGTTGGAGGAATCAATGTTTTCCCCATCCCCTTTATACGTGAGGTTCATCTGTGGTGTGATCCATAAGAAGGATGACTGCCTTCTAAGTGTGTGGTTTATTCTCTCTAAGCAGTGCTCATGATACAGCTAATTCTCATCTCCTGAATGGTTTGGTGCTGATCCAACTAGTGTAACTGTTTTACTCTGAAGTCTTTGAACTCTCTCACCCTATTCATCGCCTGAAACTATGTTCAAAATAGACAAGACATCATGTTCCGCACCATTCTTTGTGAACTTCCTTAAGCACCTGGAGTGGGAGATCATCGTTTGAGAAAAATGTGGACATACTAGGCTTGTAGCTGCTAGACTTTAGAAGGGTAAGTGGTAACTTGATTGAAACATATAAGATCCTGATTGATCTTGGCAGATAGATGTGGAGAGGGACGTGGAAGAAAATAGAAGTAGAGGTCTCCATTTAAATATCAGGAGCCATCCGTTAAAACAAAGAGGTAAAATATTTTTTCTGAGAGTCACGATTCCATAAGGCCTTAAAAAAAGGAACAAGTGTAGGCCATTCAGTGCCTCAAGCCTGCTCTCTTCTCTTGAAAAGATGGTGGAAGCAGAGGCCTTGAATATTCGTAAGACAGTGCTAGATAGATTCTCAGTAGGTAAAGAGGTGGAAGGATATCGGGGAAGTGGGAATGCCAGTTTTAGGTTGTAATCAGATCAGCCAAAATCTTATTAAATGCTGGCTTGAGGGGCTGAATGGCCTATTGAATGGCCGCTCCTAATTTGTATGCCTGCTCAGACGTAAACCTGTGGTGCTGACAGGCAACGATAAATCTTGGTACATTTTAGTTATGTGATTATAAAGTAGCATTTAAATGTCGATCTGTACCTATATTGTTGTGATATTATAGAAACTTGCAGCTGTCATTCTTTCTCTCAAATGTATCCATTATAAAATTGCATATTCGCGTTTCTAAGAGAAGGTACCTGTACTCTACCTGTTCAGGAATGTTAAGACACACCTCTTGGACAGGTGTCACAACATAATTGCAGTTGCCTGCCATTGGTAGCACTGTAGTGCCACTATTGATGGGAATGTGCAATTATAGCCTGACAAAAGGACATGAGCAATTTCCATTATAAATCTGGAGACGGGAGTTTGCACCGCCAGTCTAAAAGCTGAAAAGGGTGAAGGAATTTAAAATGGAGGTTGAATCATATCCACAAGCTTAATCAAAATCATTTTCTGCTTCTAACCCTTATTTTATTTCAAACTACACTCGGCTTGGAGAGCCAATTGTTCACGTTAAGCATGTCATTCAGATCTTCTGTTCACAGAGCTCTTTCATTGTTGACTTACAACCTGGTCTTTTCCCAATATAATCCATTCCTTTTCTATGTAAGCACCAGGGGTGTTTTAGCTAACTTATTATTTCCTGGGACTTTAAAGCTATGAAATTCTGCACCATCCTCATCTTCCTGCTCTCCTACAACAAGTCCCTAAAATCGTGTTTAATGTTAGAAGTTACATGACACCAGGTTATAGTTCAACAGGTGTATTTGAAATCACAAGCTTTCAGAGTACTGCTGCTTTGTCAAATGAAGTCACTTCACCTGATGAAGGACCAGCTTGTGCTTTCAAATAAACGTTTTGGACTATAACCTGGTATCGTGTGACTTCTGACTTTGTCCACTCCAGTCCAACACTGGCACCTCCACATCATGTTTAATGTTACCCACCATCTGTTAAACTGAGAGATGTCCTGCATTCTTGGTTCTTAGTCTATCAATAAGAACCATCATTTGGGAGATATTGATTTTGTGGGATAGTGCAGAATGGGTGACAGTGAATTGGAAATTTGTTTTGCATGTCTCCTGGGTTGAAGTCACTGGAAATGCAGGCCAGAGGTAAAGTGATGAAGGAGAACAGGGGAGGATGGGCAAAGGGGAAGTCTATGAGGGGGTGGAGGGCAGAGTGTTTCATTGACAACGAACAATGTATGCAAGGCCAAAGTGTGTGGTAATGGGACAACTGTGAAACGCAATGTGAATTCAGTGCAGGTGTAAATAGCAGCCAGTACCAATTACTTCATAGGTTGTGTGTTCTGTAATCCAGGCTGGAACTATTCAGTGTTGACCTGCTTAAACACTCTCCTGCTTCAATTACAACAACAAGCTATATTACTGCTTGATATATGCACATGTACATATGTACATTTGTGAAAGGATCGCGAACGAGAGGGAAAAGGTTGAAAGTAATTGTCAAAAGAAGCAAAAGTAATATGAGAAAAAGCTTTTACATGCAGTAAGTGGTTAAGGTCTGGAATGCTCTGCCTGAGTGTGGTAGAGGCAGATTCAATTCAATGCATTCAAAGGGAATTACACTGTTACTTGTAAAAGAACAGTGTGCAAGGTTACCGAGAGAAGGCAAAAGAATGGCATGAATTGAAATGCTCATTCAGAGAGGTACAGACATGTTGGGCTGAATCACCTCTTCCTACACCATAACAATTCTGTGATGTGTGTATATATTATCTTTAGGTGTTTACATTTGTGAATATGTAGTTAATCAAACTAATGTCTTGCTATGTTATAACCTCCAGGATTCAAGGGGATTTACTGTGAGACTGATATTAACGAGTGTGAAAGCAATCCCTGTGTGAACAATGGTAAATGCATGGATAACGTCAATGGTTTCGCCTGCAAATGCCCGTCAGGTAAGAAGCAATATTATGCAGGCTCTCCCTTAACATTCACCCTTGTTGCAATATACTGGTTAGGAAAGTACAGCCAACTATTGAGCTCTTGTGTATTGCAATCTTGTATGGGTTCCTGCGAGAACACACTCACACCCCTTCAGTATTGAAATGAGCAGATGTGAAATTGAGACACAATTGATTTTGGGTTTGATTCAACTAATTCACCTGTGTTGGAAGAGCAAACATGCTCATTGGCCTCTGTAACTTTCACCAGAGGACTCAGAGGACTCAGCTCCTGCGAGTCTATCCCGTGATTCTTGTGGGATAGCGTGGGTCTAGGTGTTGGATAAGTAAGGTCAGGTTCACCTGTGATGTACAACCCGCATCCATTCATTTGGTTGTTCAACTTCAATCGCTGAACTTGGTCTTTCAGCCCAAGTGCTCCTGCTAGCTCTTTGGAAGAGTTGTTCATTTAGCACATCACCTGCCCTACCTCTTCCTTATTCTCCTGCATGTACTTACCCTTCAGATAAATATATCCAGCTCACTTCTGAAATGTATTGTTGAATTTGCTTCCACCACCCTTTCAGGCAGCGGGCTGTAGAACAGAATCCTTTGCTGTGTTGAAGAAAGTTCCTCATGTCACTTGTAGTTCTTTTGCTAATTACCATAGATCTGTATACTCAGGTAGCTGACTGGTCAACCAGTGGAAACAGTTTTCCCTTATTTACTCCACTAAACACTGTATCAACTTTTCTCCTAATCTCTGTGCCAAACGTAATTCCAATTTCTCCAGCCTATTTATGTTGTAAAGTCCTACAACCTGCCAGCATTGATGAAGAATTTCCTTTTGAATAAGTTTGAGATTGCCTTCCTAAACCTCGTCTGCACATTTATCTCTCCTTAAGACTCTTTAAGACTCTCCCTAAACACTGCCTCTTTGCCATTGCTGTTGACCATCTGTCCTAGTATTCTATTAAGTGGGTGGGAATCAAGTATTGTTTAATTGTGCTCCCGTAAGCATCTTGAGATATTTTTTGCAAAAGACGCTATGTACATGCATGTTGTTGTTGTAAGCCTGACTGGCACTTGATCATTCTTACTGCAGAGTAACACTGTGCAGAAAAGTAAGAAACAACATTGAGAAAGAGTTATGGATTCTTAGCTTCTCTTTCTCCACACAAGCTGAAAGGAGTTCAGAAGGATATTGTTAGAAAACCACATGAACACTTATCAGAACCTGTAACCAGTGGCAGCTTCACTTTTTATTTAACTACAGGGAAATGTCACATTGACACCAATGTGCAATGTGCATTGTAACCTATTTTGTCTCTAATCCAAGGTATGGTTACTATGGTTACAATATTGCAATGGAAAGAGAGAGGGTACAAAGGAGAGAATCACTAGGATGTTGCCTGAGCTGGAGTGATTGACCTAGAAGAGAGACTAGATAGACTGGAATTGTTTTTCTTATAACAGCGAAGACTGAGAGGGGGATCTGATTGAGATGTACAAAATAGTGAGAGGTGTAGTTAGGGAGAAACCTTTCATTTCAGTACAGGCATGAATGACCTGCGGCCATTGGTTAAAAGTAAAGGGCAGGATACTAAAGGGGCATTTAAGGAAGATTTGTTTTCAATCAGAGCATGATGGTTATCTGTAACTCACTGCCTGGAAAAGGGTGGAAGAGATGGGAACCATCACAACATTTTAAAAAGTATTCAGACAACCACTTGAAGTGCCGGAACATGCAAGGCTATGGGTAAAGTACTGGAAAATGGTACGAGAGTGGATAGGTGCTTGATGTCTGGTGTAGATATGATGGGCTGAAGGGCCTCTTTCTGTGCTGACTTGATGTTTCATTCCTGGAATGCACTTGGTCAAATAGCATTAAATTGCTATATCGTAATTGAATGTTGAACATATCAGAGACCGGGAAGAATTAATTTTGGAATTATGCTAGTGGTCACTCGTTTACCCATAGGGAGTCTGCAAGCCATACACTGGAAATAAAGGAACAGAATAGGCCATTCAGTTCATCAAATCTATTCCACTGTCGTAGATCGCTGCAGATCATCTACCTCAATGATATTGCTTGATGACATTAGTATCAGGAAATTGATGGATCCTGGCTTGAACATGTTCAATGACTAAGCTTGCACAACCCTCAAGAGAGCTGGTGTTGAAAGCAGAAACAGGATGTCCCTTTACACTGTCATGTACATGATAGACAATCTAGGATCATAAAACAAAGCAGTGCAGGTGGCAATTTAGTCCATGTTGTCTATGCTAGCTCTAAGAAAAAACTAGTCAATCTTTTCAAATTTATAGCCAGACCCAGTTTGAAAGTTGCTGTTGTATCTGCTTCTAACATCGTTTTTGGGCCCTGTTCCCTCCCTGTTTTATTAACAAAAGGTTTTCCCATCTCTCCTTGATCTTACTGTCTCAGATATAGCTCGAGGAGTAGGCCTTTGACACCATTTACAATTGTGGAATTAAATCTAGACAATCTGATAAAAGCATTTTAGAATTTCTCGGGTAAATGACAGTTACACACTGCATCGCATGTGATGATTCTGATTTAAAGCCCCTATTTGTAGGCTACCCATGTCAAGTCAAGTGGCCATAGTCTGACTCGACCATAGGGCTGCTGTCTCATTAGAGAGAGAGGCCAAGTGGCAATTTAACCTACCTCAGGCGAGGGGAGAGGTTGAGAAGGAGAGTCTTTCAGGGTAACCTCAGCCAGTGATGGGAATTGAACCCATGCTGTTAGCATCACCATGTTTACAAGCCATTCATCCAGCCAACTGATCTAAATTAACCTCTGCCAACCTTGTTAAGTATTACTGACTAAATTAGCATCATTTGAGTTCTAGAAATCTTGCTTTTTTAACAATGGATCTCCTTGAGTTTATACCAGTGTGTTATTTCACAAGATCAGAAGTCACACGACACCAGATCAGAAATCACAAGCTTCACCTAATGAAGGAGCAGCACTTCACAAAAGCTTGTGATTTCAAATAAAATTATTGGGCTATAGCATGGTGTTGTGTGACTTCTGACTTTGTCCATCCCTGTCCAACACTCCACATCATTTTACAAGGAAATAGTTGAAGACCTGTGTTTAAATCTGGCCTCTGCTAGGGACTCTCACATTGCTTCTCATACACTGAATGAATTTGAAGTGTTGTTGTATTTGGCAAACGTGGTAATAATTTGATACTTATGAAGTATTTAGATGTGCACTTGCACTGCCAAAGCATACAAGGCTATAGGTTAAGTGCTGGAAAATGGGATTAGAATAGTTAAGTGCTTGTTTTTGACTGGAACAGGCTTGATGGGCTGAAGGACCCTTTTTCAGTGCTGTAGACCTCTATGACTCGACCATACTGGAGTGTCAGTTTACATAAGTTAGCTCAGAGTACATAATGTGATTACATGTTGCATTTATATACAGAGGAACCTCAATTATCCGAACGACACAGGCGGGGAGTATCTTGTTCGGATAATCGAATGTTTAGATAACTGAATGCCAGATAACACAGTTTAGCCAAGCATCGGGACCTTGCGACTTTGTCCAGATAATCCGAAATTTGGATAATTGAATGCCGGATAATCAAGGTTCCTCTGTACCATTTTTATTGTTTTTTTTTTAGATTAGATTAGATTACTTACAGTGTGGAAACAGGCCCTTCAGCCCAACAAGTCCACACCGACCCGCCGAAGCGCAACCCACCCATACCCCTACATTTACCCCTTATTACCTAACACTAAGAGCAATTTAGCATGGCCAATTCACCTAACCTGCACATCTTTGGACTGTGGGAGGAAACCGGAGCACCCGGAGGAAACCCACGCAGACACGGGGAGAACGTGCAAACTCCACACAGTCAGTCGCCTGAGTCGGGAATTGAACCCGGGTCTCTGGCGCTGTGAGGCAGCAGTGCTAACCACTGTGCCACCGTGCCGCCCACATTACATTACAGTGTGGAAACAGGCCCTTCGGCCCAACAAGTCTACACCGACCCGCCGAAGCGAAACCCACCCATACCCCTACATTTACCCCTTACCTAACACTACGGGCAATTTAGTATGGCCAATTCACCTGACCCTGCACATCTTTGGATTGTGGGAGGAAACCAGAGCACCCGGAGGAAACCCACGCAGACACGGGGAGAACGTGCAAACTCCACACAGTCAGTCGCCTGAGGCGGGAATTGAACCCGGGTCTCTGGCGCTGTGAGGCAGCAGTGCTAACCACTGTGCCACCGTGCCGCCCATACTGTGCCACCGTGCCGCCCATTGTTGTAAAATGTCCCAAGGCAGTCCACAGGAACATAACCATACAAAAATCAAAAGCAACTCATCCAGGAGGTTTTGGGACAGGTGACCAAGTGTTTGATTGAAGAGATGAGAGTTGAAGAACATCATATATAGCTTAGGGCCTTAGCAGTTGCAGGCCTGGCTCCCACTGGCACAGCAACAAAAATCACACTTTGGAACTTAATCAGGGAATAACCAAACATACGATAGCCTGTTGAAACAGTGGGGCACGACATGGAGGAGAGGAAGCATAATTGACTATGGTGGCTATTGAACAACTCTCATCCTAATCTGAAATCTGCTGGCTAATAACCAGGAGCTGGAACCCTGGCTAGTTGTCACCTTTGTAGTACAGGGAAATACTGAGGTTAGTCGCACAATACGGAGGTGAGCGAATTCATCACAGAGCTGGAATTGAGCTGGTTAATGTGATTTGCACAGCTCAGTTAGATATCACTTTCACCAACTGGGAGCTCTCGTATTCACCTCACTGTTATATCCCCCTCGGTCTTGTCCAAGAGAAATCTTTGCTTTCTTTAAGTCAGCAACGCAGCCAAATTCAGTCCCAGAGCAACAGTTCATCATACCTTTCTGCAGCATCTTGCACAATATTGTAAAGTTTTGGGAATGTCCCAATCACTCAAGTACTATTAAAGTGTAGATGCTTGTAATGTGGTAAATGTTTCAGCCAATTTTCACACAGCAAACTTCCTCAAACAGCAATGTCATAATAACCTGGCTAGGATACCAGAGAGATAATTGCCATATCTTTAAATATGCTGTGGGATCCTTATCATTCACATGAGAGGGCAGATGGAGCTTACGTTAAACATATCATTCAAAATAAGGGCTGCCTCACTCTGCACCTCTCCCTCTGTAGTCCACTCAATGAACAAATGCAGAGATTCTTACTGTGTTCTCTGCCCCTGAAATAATTCATTTGAATGATGAACATGCATACAATGGCATCATTCATTGCAGATGTCAAAATATAGCTGCATTTAGCACAAGACATCTAAATCCCAGTTTCCTGACATCTACATGCATTAATTGTTGGTTCTGTTGTTTACTTCATAAGTTGAAACTTTATTGCTGGAACAGCACAGCAGGTCAGGCAGCATCCAGGGAACAGGAGATTCGACGTTTCGCGCACAGGCCCTTCTTCAGGAATCATACTTCATAAACCTTAGAACTTTTAATCCAAGATCTGAATTCAGAATGTTGCCTCTTTGTTGAAAATATCAAATAAGCAAATTGCATATTACATTTGCAATATCTATGTTTCGCACCCTACTGCATGAAGTTGTAACTGTAATTAGTTTATTTCTGCTAGTAGTTTGGTCCCTCTGCCACTGACAAATCAAATGCCCAAAGCCCATTCACCTCTCTGGGTTTTTTTTTCAGATAGCCAGAACCTTCCCTTCTTGCCCTGTCTGTACTTTAAAAATTGAAATGTTGGCTCTAATGTAATAACTTGTTTGCAGACAGTTCTTCAAATCTCCCCCCAGAAAAAACTGCATTGAGGCGAATTCTGCTGCCTGCACCTCCAGCTCTGATTGGCTGCTAGTGAACCATGGCACTGTCTATAAACTTCAGCGCATCTGAATCTCTCTGTACATTTCCTAACTCATGCCAAATCCTGTTCATCCATCACCCTCACTGACCTAGATTGACCCCCCGGTCTGGCAACAAAGAAACCTAGGGGTGCAGGTGCATAATTCCTTGAATGTGGAGTTGCGGGTAGACCGGATGGTGAAGAAGGCATTTGGCATGCTTGCCTTCATTGGTCAGAACATTGAGTAAAGGAGTTGGGACATCGTGTTGCAACTGTACAGGACATTGGTGAGGCCACTTTTAGAATACTGCATACATTTCTGCTCACCCTTCTATAGGAGGGATGTTGTTAAACTTGAGAGGATGCAGAAAATATTCACAAGGATGTTGCCAGGGTTGGAGCATTTGAGCTATAGGGAGAAGCTGAATAGGCTGGGGCTGTTTTTCCCTGGAGCGTTAGAAGCTGAGAGGGAACCTTATCGAGGTTTATAAAATCATGAGGGACATGGATAGTGTAATTAGACAAGGTCTTTTTGCCAGGGTATGGGTAGTCCAAAACTAGAGAACATAGATTTAAGGTGGGAGGGGAAAGATTTAAAAGAGACCTAAGGAGTAACTTTTTCACGCAGACAGCGGAGTGTTAATGGAATGAGCTGCCAGAGGAAGGGATGGAGGCTGGTACAATTACAACATTTAAAAGGCATCTGGATGGGTATATGAAGAGGGTTTAGCGGGATATGGGCCAAGTGCTGACAAATGGGACTAGGTAAAATTGGAATGTCTGGTCTGTGTGGAAAAGTTGAACTGAAGCGTCTGTTTCTGAGCTGCATGACTCTGAATTGTTTCAAGTTTTGCAATTTCAAATCACTTCGGACTCTCACCCTGTGCCCATCTTAGTGAAACCCCTCTGTCATCAGATCTCTGTGCTCCTTCAATTTCTGCCTCTTTTGCTTCCCTGATTTTCATCCACCATTAATGGCCTGAGCTTTCAGCTGTCTAGGCCCTAAGCTCTGCAATTCTCTTGCTAAACCTCTCTGCCTCTCTTGGCTTATTTCAGGCTCATCTTAAATAAACTATTTCCTTGAAACTTTTGGTCACCTGTAGCATCTCCTCACATGGTTCTATATCAACGTCGTGCTCCTGTGAAATGCCTTGAGGTTTTCCGACATTAAAGGATTGACATAATTGCAAGTTATTAATGACAATTAGAAGACTCCAGTGTAAATGCTGTATATTTGATTTGTAATGTTTAGTGGAAATGAAATGCTGCAGGGTAGGCCTCAAGAAGTTGCCAGTTTAATGCGTTGAAGATGGTAAGGTTTTTTAATGTATGTTAATACATTACCTGAGTTGATCAATGATCCTTTGCCCAAAATAGTTAGTAATCGAATGCAGAGCAGTAAAACAGCACATCGCACCATAATTGTACACTTCTTTTTGTTTAAAGCATTGAAAGATTTCCCTATATGCTGTCTGCTAGATGTTTAACTGGAGAGAGGCCTGCAGTGTAGGCCTCACCAGCTTTTCTTGTGGTGGAGAGGTTATTCAGAGGTCAGGGTGCAGTATACCTCAGCCAGTCCTTTGAAGAAGCTCTCCGTTGGTGGTTGATTGACAAGAGGGACCGTGTCTGTTATCTCCTGGAGGCGGACAATGTGCCAATTGTTCTCCAAAGGCCTCGGTTCCTCTCGCCTGAGAAGTAGCTGCCCTTAATGAGAGGGAGGCTCAATTCTTTTAGGCCCAATTTACATTTGGGGCAGACACGGGGCCCCTCATATGCTGACTGTGTTTCACATGCAGCCACTGAAGGCCCTGCTTGAAGGAGCAGCACCTCAGAATACAACTGACAGATTCAGTCAGTTCTCCTGGTGCTCCCACTCTCTTTTCATATTCTGAATTGTCACTGTGCTTCCCCTTTCTCAATAAGCTGACACAGGAATACATTGACAGAGGGCTCCCAAGTTTCTGAATACGTGTTTTGTTGAGATTCTAGAGAGCTGTGGAATATAAGTTTCTGATCTGAATTTAGACAATTCCACTTAGCGGCTGTGGACTTTTTAAATCTTCAGTCAAACAGCCAGGCTGTGATGACGTGATCTTTATGAGATGATACATTTACATTAGCAAATATTTCCTTCTACATTTCCAGGCATTGTCTCTCCTTCCCAGGTTAATTCACCTGTCCCATTCCTAATATGCACGTAAGCTGCCCAAACCATGCCCATTTCCACTGACGCTGGCAGAGATGTTGCTTCACTTGATTCTGTCAGGGCATGTTCTGAACCATCATGCGACTAATGAGCCCCCAGTTATCCACTCTACTTTGACCCCTAGAAAGAGTCTTCCCTGTCAAAGGTGAACTCTTGGTTTTACTGCTGGAAAGCTGAAGGATTCACAACTGAGCACCATTTGGTTGGTCTGGGTGAAACTATAAACCAGTCAAGGGAGAAGAAAACTCCAGACCACTTTAGCGCAGACCAGCCGAATCCCATTACTGAACTGAGGCATTCACGTGACTATTATTTTTTTGTAACATTAACATCTAAAATCTTTTACAGTGCACACTAAAACTCTCTGAGGCTTTTTAGCTTCAAAGCAGCAGTAGAAATCTCTTGAAAAGTAACAGGAAGATGATCAGGTCACCAAGTGAGGTGATGTTGGTGAAAATCAATGCACCTCCATTTTCTGATAATAGAATGGAAAACAAGGAAGACTTACATTTGTATAGCACCAAATCATATCTTTCACCATTTCATATGCACCAGTTACTCAGATGTACAGCAACTCTTTTTGAAACAAACAGTAAACACTGTACACAGAACGCAATTCAACCAATAATAAAAGGGTAGGTAAATAGTTCATCTGTTTCTTGAGTGATGGACAAATCATAAATGATGACGGATCCCAGGGTGGGAAATCTCCCTAGCATTATTCAGATACTGCAGTCAGATCTTCCAAAGGTATTAACAGTTTAGAACCCGTACAGTGTGGGAAAACAGGCCATTTGACCCGACTAGTCCACACCGACCCTCCGAAGAGTATCCAACCCAGAACCATTACCCTACCTTATTACTGTACATTTACCCATGACTAATGCATCTAACCTACACATCCCTGAACACTATGGGCAATTTAGCTTAGCTAATTCACCTAACTGTGGGAGGAAACCAGAGGAAACCCACACAGACACGAGGAAAATTTGCAAACTCCACATAAACAGTCACCCAAGGCTGGAATCAAACCCGGGTCCCTGGCACTGTGAGACAGCAATACTAACCACTGAACCACCATGCTGCCCTGAAAGATGGCACCCACACAATGCAGCACAACCTGTCCCAACTGCAATTAATGTGTAGGTTGGCAAAAATGCTGTTAATGCTTGTGTAAAGTGAAATTTTATAAGGACTATGCACATCTTTGGACTGTGGGAGGAAACCGGAGCACCCGGAGGAAACCCACACAGACACGGGGAGAACGTGCAAACTCCACACAGTCAGTCGCCTGAGGCGGGAATTGAACCCAGGTCTCTAGCGCTGTGAGGCAGCAGTGCTAACCACTGTGCCACCGTACTTCCTTCTATTGGGTGAAGAAAAAATGTCAGCTGCTATGTGTACAGTAATGTTTCACAAACAGCAATGAAATAGTCTGTTTGGCTGATATCAATTGAAGGACAAATATTTGCCAGGAAATTGGGAACAGGAGGGGATTCACCTCTGCTGTTTGACTTGTGTGGTGGAAAGGTGGTAGCTGCAACAGTATTGTTCTCCCACATTTATGCACTGGATGGCTGGCCTTGATTTAGTGCTCATATCTCTGGAATAGGACTTGAACTACTGAGCCAGAGATTAGAGTGCTAGCCACTGAGTCATTGCTAAACCAACTAAGGAAATTGCAATATTGAAAAAAGACCCAAAGAAAAGGCAAGAGTATATCTGGCAAGGTTTGACAGTGTGTCCCACTCCGCTAACATAGTACAATGAGTTTGACCTGTCTGCCACCTTCATCGTAACATTGCTGAATCCACCCCTTTGTAAAAAGAATTCTGTTTGTTTGATCTAAGTTTGGAATAGTTGCAATTCTTTCTTTTCCTAGTGGAGTGAACAGGAGGGGAGGAGGATGGAAGCTCAGGAAAGACTGAGTGCACCTGATATTTGATAGACACAGGCTGTGAGTGGTTAGGGCTGAGCTCAGGATGTTGCTTCCCTCCTTCGATACCCGAATCTGCAGGGGAGATGTTTTAGCAGGCCTGATGCAGCCAACTAGGCTCTGTGTACTACAGGTTAATTGGCTAATTGTGGGCACTGCAGAATCTGTCCAAAGGTGAATGATACTGGGAATAAATGGCATATTTGGACTTCTGCTTTGGGTGAGGCTACCAGGGTGGCACCTTGACTCAGTGGTTAGCACTGCTGCCTCACAGCGCCAGGGATTCGGGTTCGATTCCAGCTTTGGGTCTGTGTGGATTTGATTAGATTCCCTACAGTGTGGAAACAGGCCCTTCGGCCCAACCAGTCCAGACAGACCCTCCAAAGAGTAACCCACCACCCAGACCCACTCACTAATGCATCTATTGCTATGGGCAATTTAGCATGGCCAATTCACCTGAACTGCACATCTTTGGACTATGGGAGAAAACCGGAGCACCCGGAGGAAACCCACACAGTCATGGGGAGAATGTCTGTGTGGAGTTTGCACAATCACCCGAGGCTGGAGTCAAACCTGGGGCCTGGTGCTGTGAGGCAGCAGTGCTAACCACTGAGCCACCGTGCCGTCCGTAAGTTTGCGCATTCTCCCTGTGTCTGCGTGGGTTTCCTCCCACAATCCAAAAAAATGCACAGGTTAGGTGAATTGGCCAAGCTAAATTGCCCATAGTGTAGGTTATTAGTCAGGGGTAAATATGGGGTAGGGGAATGGGTCTGGGTGTGTTACTGTTCAGAGAGTCATTATGGGCCTGTTTCCACACTATAGGGGTTCTAAGTCTAATAGTTTATTACTGGGAAACCTGAGGACAAGGGCCTTACTGAGATCCCCCAGTTTGAGACAGACATGCTTGGGACATCAGACAGCGCTCATGTTTTTTCTCCCTGTTCCTCTCTCTGCAGGCTTTACTGGATTAATGTGTCAGATTGACATTGATGAATGTGCAAGCACCCCTTGCCAGAACGGAGCCAAATGTGTCGATCGGCCCAATGGGTATGAGTGCAAATGTGCAGAAGGTAAGCCTATGGGTTTCTTGCATCCAGACATAGCCACTCTTCAAACAGCCACTCTTAACCCAGTTACCACAGACACTGCGGAGATGAACACACTGCCTGCAATGGTACAGTTCATCCGTGTTTGTCCTATATCCCACAGTAGAGCCTATCAGTGCTCATGGGTTACCTAAAGAATTGACCACTTGGATTGTACCAGCTAATGCCTATGGAACTGTAACTGGCAAGAACCAGAGAGAAGAAGGGAGTTAGTTTCTATGAACGTAAATTCTTCTAGGAGAAAAAGTGCAAAAATAACATGCCCTTTAATCCTGCAGAAAGTGCCCAGAAATTATGTAGGTAAACTGCAATATCTGTCAGGTGATATTTACCTCAAAATGTGGCATGCTTACTTTAGTGATTCTTACCTCAACACCCTGGGTCCTACTACACAGCCAACACTGTGATTGACAGACCAGAGTGGAAGTTGTGGAGAAGGAAAGTTTGTCATCCTGGTTTCCTTGAATAAAATTTTTAAGGTTTGGACTGGCGCACACGTGAGCCGAAGCTGCTCTTTCACAAATCTCAAAATGTAGCAAACAGGCAGGAGAAATTTGGGGCCGGTGTTGAACTTGATGGTTACTGCCAGATAGTTAACGTCCACTGAATTGCCTCAATTCTAGCCATTGATGCAATGATTTACCTCATTCCAACTGCAGAGTTAGAGAGAGAAGCATTTTACGCAGTTTTCAGAAGATGTTAAATTTATATACAGATGAGTTGAAGAAAAGTAAAACATCTAGAGGGGACTGACACTAGCAGGGCCCTTCAATAGATAAAGCTGTATTGTTCAGGCCAGTCTGATTAGTATTCACAGGATCTGGATGCAGGCACCAGGGAAGCCTATTGGATATGATGTCTATTGTGCCGACAGCTCATAGAATATTCTGTTGAACAATAGCAGGTTTGTGCTATTTTTTTCCACACCCCCGTTTTTTATTCCCTGCCACAGGGCCTCAGATCAGTCCTGAGGTGGCGTATGCAGGGAATGTGAGAACCAATTTTTCTGCCTGTTTGTCAGCCACCAGACACAAAAATGGGAGCTAAATAACACACATTTCCAATAAATTAGGTGTGCAGCAATTTTTTAAACTGATAGGTCTGGCATAGATGGTTCTTATCTGATTGATCTTATGAACCTTTCTTATTAATTTTTCCTCTTACTCTAAAATGCTGGTTCTCCCACTTTCATTATATTTTCCCACTGGCGCCTCCACTAGGCCAGTTTCCCCTGGTTAATTTCTGATGTTTGGTGTTGCTGTTTGGCTGCTAGTACAAATTGGGGCAGAAGCCATTGTGCAGATGAAGGTCCTTCCCTTAGTCCCATGCAGTATGACTCCTGTATCTCCCACTAATCCAGAGTCAGAACCTGAAATCAAACAAGCCCCCTTGCTCCCTCCAACCCAGCACCATCATTATTGCCAGTGATGAGGAAATAGGGTACACATCCTCTAACCTTGGTGTGGAAGGTTTTGTCTCTGAAGACACCATCAAATGGGCCTCACCCGCCAGTGGTAAATGACAAGTGGCAGTGGCAGGAGATCTTGAAGTGACATAAATTTGCCACTTATGGGTCTCAAATGGCCAAGGGCAACCCAGCCAACCAATATTTCCAATATTTCCCCTGCCACCTTCCCCCCCCCAAAAGAAACATGCCATAAAACTTCAGTGAGGTGCTGAGGTTTTAACCTGCACCCCACCCCCCCACTGCCTAGATAATCCACCAGCCCCCAGTTGCAAGGTCACCCCTCTGCTCAACAGTATATTATTGAGAGAATGATTGGCAGCTGTTACTAGCAGAGCAGAAGATAAGCATCGAAACATAGAAAACAGCAGCAAGATTGGCCCATCCACCCCTTCAAGCTTTCTCCCCCATTCAATATGATCATGGCCGAACATCCTAAAGTTTTTCATTTATATAATACCTTCCACAACCTACTGACCATCTAAAAGTCTTTGCAGATAATTAAGTATTAGAATTAGAATTCCTACAGTGTGGAAACAGGTCCTTTGGCACAACAAATCCACACTGACCCTCCGAAGGGTATCCCAGCCAAGCCCATTACCTTACATTTCCCCAGACTAATGCACCTAACCAATACATCCCTGAACACTATGGGACAATTTAGCACGGCCAATTCACCCTAACCTACACATCTTTGGGCTGTGGGAGGAAACCGGAGCACCCGGAGGAAACCCACGCAGACACGGGAGAATGTGCAAACTCCACACAGACAGCCGCCCGAGGCTGGAATCGAACCCAGGTACCTGGCGCTGTGAGGCAGCAGTGCTCCCCCAAAAATAGAGGGTTGTAGAGTAATATTCCCATTCATGAGCTCTCAATCTTGTGGTTTGTGTGACACAGTTTGAGTGTTGTGGGCATTGCTGTTTGACAGTCTGCTTACTTGGCTCTTGTACCTTTTTGGTTGTTTTGTTTCTCCACTGCAGGCTTTGAGGGGAAGCTGTGTGAGAGGAATATTGACGACTGCAGCCCCGACCCCTGCCATCACGGAAGCTGTACCGATGGCATTGCTGGCTTCATGTGCCACTGTGAGCTGGGCTACACCGGTTACCGCTGCGAGAATCAAATCAACGAATGTCATAGCAACCCGTGCCAGAACTCTGGCAAATGCATTGATCTGGTGAACAAATACCTTTGTCACTGCCAACAGGGAACTTCAGGTAAAAATCAAAGATCAATTCTCAGGCCCGCAATTTTGCAATCATTTTCCTCTCTCCAATTTTCGATTTTTCCTAATGTCTGACTGTTCCGCTGTTCCAATGAGTGACTGCTCCTAACCTGGAACACCCAAATAAAACTCCTTTGGCAGCATTCAGGATCATTCCAGATGGGAGTGAAGCATCAGGGACTGAGCTTTGAGCCCCATCTCCATTTCTAGTGAGCAGCACAGTCCACACCTCCAGTCTTGTTCACTGCCCTTTGAAAAGCACCAAAGAAACCCAGACAGTTAATTATTGTTTGATGAAAGAACCTTCGAGTTTTACAGAGAAATGTGAGGTGACATGTTTTGGCAGAATGAATAGAATGAAGTTGTAGTGGGCAGAATCTTCCAGCCGCAGAGGCAGTGGGTGTGGGGGCAGGAAGGCACCTCCAATGGGTGGGATGGTGATATCCCAAAACCCGCCTCCTTCACTCTCCACCCAAATTATGTTTTGGCTGGGAAATGTCAAGCTTCTCACTTCACCTTCAATTGAGGTCCTTGCAGGGTCAATCAATGAGCATTTAAGGGCCTGCTCTCCCTCCTGAGCTGCTGTTATTCCAGCTCCAGATGGGGTCTGCCCACATGACTGTAAAGCAGTGAGGGCAGGCTGCCTACTGGCTGTGGGTTGCCTCACCTGTACCAATCTGTGTGCGACCAAGGGAGTGGATTTAAGGCAGAAAGGTGGCCACTCCGATCCTTCATATTGCCCCAGCTTCTGATTCCTCTGTACCCCTTTTCTCATGACTCCCCGTCCCAGAAACCACCACGCCAACCACCACCACAAGATAAGCATCCTCCTGAGATCTTGGTCCTTGGGATCTTTGGTAGCTCCCAACCACCACCATGGCAACCACCGTGATACTGTCAAATGCGACAGCTTAGCCTCTGATTGGCTGATACCTGTTGCTAGGCAGGATTTCCACTCCCAGGAACTTGATTTCAAAGAGAGGCTCAGGCTGCCCTTCAAACTGCCTGTTTGGAGGATGTCAGAGTGGGTCCTTGCTGTAAAGCATTCAGTTGAGTGTCTTGCTGGCTTCTCAACTAACATGCAAGACACTTGACAAAAATGAAAGATTCCAGCCAATGGTACAATTCTGAACATTGTGCAGGAACAAGGGGACCTGGGAATTTATGCACGCAGATATTTAAAGGTGCCAAGACATATTGTGAGCATAATTAGCAAAGCATGCGGGATCTTGGGCTTTGTAAATAGAGGCATTGGATACAAATGTAAGGGAGGTTATGTTATGCCTCTCGAAAGCTCTGGTTAGGCCACAGCAAGGTCATTGCATTCATCTGGTTACCATCTTTTAGGAAGGGTGTAAAGGCTGAAGAGTTGCCTTACTATGGATTGGAGATTTGAGTGGAAACATAGTTTTCAGTAAGTGGTAGGTTTGAAAAGTTTTCAGGCTCTGTCCACCTGGACTGTGACGAAAACCCAACAGCACAATTCAGAATATCTCTTTCAACCTTGATTTTGTTTAAGGTGAACATTTTTGAATGAGTGGTTGTGGAATATTGTGGCTGCATGACCTTTGCTGTCATGTGATGCTGGTGGCTTTGTTGATCATATTGTGAGGCACTAAACCGTCGTGGCTGACCCGTAATTTGTGGTGGACTGCATTAAAGTCAGGAGTAATAAGTAAGCCTGATCATAGAATTGTCGCTTTTGATTCTGATTCAATTTGTGTTTCACCCACTTTACATGCAGGTGTCAACTGTGAGATAAACCATGACGACTGTGCCAGCCAACCGTGTGATTATGGGATCTGTCAGGATGGTATTAACCGCTATGACTGTATCTGCAAACCAGGTTTCACAGGTGAGTGCACCCTCTTTCAGCTCTTTGTTAACTGAAAAACCTGACAACGTGTCTTTGAGATCTCACTCCCCTGACCCACCCAGACATTCAGTCGGGGTGCTGGTTCCAGAGGTGTTCCGCATTGTCCTGCTGATGCAGGTCTCACCCTCTTATTTTGCTTCTTTCAGGCCCACAGTGCAACATCGAGATAAATGAGTGTGCATCGAACCCTTGTCGAAATGGTGGCACCTGCTTTGACAGTGAGGATAGCTTCTCTTGCCTGTGTCCAGATGGCTACCATGACCCTCTGTGTTACTCTGAGGTGGATGAATGCAGCAGCAGCCCCTGCGTCCACGGGACTTGTCACGATGATGTCAATGGGTAAGGCAACCGAAGAAAAACACAGGACGGAGAAGTTCCTATGTTTTATTTCCTTACTTTCACTTCAGGAGCCATGGTTGTGGTTTGTGTTATGGCGCTAAATTCTGGCTACTTGAATGTTCACATTCTAATCATTTCCACATAGGTACAAGTGTAACTGTGAGGCAGGGTGGACAGGAATGAACTGTGATATCGACAAGGTTGAATGTGACTCCAACCCCTGCCAGAATGGAGGGAGCTGTTCTGATCTGGTGAATGGCTACATTTGTAAATGTAAAGAAGGCTTTCGAGGTACGTTAAAAATTATAAAATTTTACCTAGCTCGCCTCCAGAACGGTTAAAGCCCTGGTGCATTAATCCAATGAGGCCACAATAAAATGATGGTTTAATAGACAGCTTGGGCCCCCATCTTTTGAAATATAAGCGAGTTAAATCCTACAGCGTGGGAGCAGACCATTCGGCCCATAGGCAGTGTTGGTTCTTTAAAAGATCTATCCAATTAATCCTACTTGTGCAGTCTTACCCCTTGGTCCTGCAGATTTGTTCGTCTCAAGTATAAAACCTATTCCTTCTTACAAAGTTGCAATTGAATCTGCTGCCACTACCCTTTCAGACAGGGCCTCAGCAGTTCCACGTTATTAAAACCCATTGTATGAAGATGTGTGTGTCTTCCCCCCATTCCTCCGGGGATAAACAATACAGTGTCGTGTGTTCCTTCAGCACATCATGCATGCTTTTCATTGCCCCATCTTTTTTAAGTCACATGCCCCCAAACCTGGACATGACCCATCTATTGCTGAGCTACTTACATCTTTTCACAAGCCACGTGCTCACTGAAGAATGTTATTTTAATTCTTTACACAGGCCAGCACTGCCAAGTCAACATTAATGACTGTGCGTCAAATCCTTGCTTAAACAAAGCAATCTGTGTGGATGCGATTGCTAGTTACACTTGCCAGTGCGAGCTGCCCTATACAGGTAAGCGTGGAAGAGCTGATTGTCTTCATAGTTACTGCATCAATGAAGTGGGTCTTTGCTTTCTTATAGTAGCGCTTTTAACTGTCTTCATTAGCAAGCAGCTCAGAGACACACAGGGTCACATTGCGAGGTTCTGTGGCTCAATGCAGCCGTTCGTCTGGGATAGGGCAAGAACGCTGACAGAGGGTTAGGGATAAGCATTCCTGTGCACTAATGTGTTGCCTTCATGTTGTACTACTGGAACGTATCCTATTAATGATTAATGTGTGCCACTCCTCAGTTGAGTTTGTTGGATTGTTTTGTAAGTAGCATGCACAGTTTGAATGTGTAGAAAAAAGTGGCTTTTAGATCAAAGCAGTGTTCCATCTGTAAATATAACAGGACTTGCCAACTTTTGCTGCGTTTGATTTGTCTTACTTCAGAGTGAGTGGGTGAATCACCCTCTGTAATTGAGGAACAAAATGGCTAGGAGAAAGTGAGGACTGCAGATGCTGGAGATCAGAGCTGAAAATGTGTTGCTGGAAAAGCGCAGCAGGTCAGGCAGCATCCAAGGAGCAGGAGAATCGATGTTTTGGGCATGAGCGCTTCTTCAGGAATGAAAATGGCTTGTTACTTTTCCATGAAGGTCAAGTACTGGAGGTTGAGGAGATATGTGTTCAGGCTGATTAATTTTGAAAAATCCATAGGAATCTATTTGTAGATTGAAGTGTTATGCACGGTGGTTGAGGATTTGACTATGACATCTACTGTTGGGAATAAATGTGAAAACGTTTCCAGAGACTCGGATGACACCATTTCCAGGTCAGAAAGAGGAGAGGTTTGAATGTGTCACACTTGTGGTTTGGCTTCTAATTTTGGAGCTTGTTTGGTTGACTCTTTGGGTAACATGTGACCTGGTTTATATTAGTAAAGGTTCCTCTACCAAAGAGTGACTGTAGTCTGACTCTGGTCAGTTGTGGAGGTTTGATCACTAAGAGCACTTAAAGAGGGAGGTAGACAGAGGTGTGAAATTTCAAAAAGTTGAGGATCTTGAGGAGCTTAAAAACGTGTTGCCAGAAACACGCAGCAGGTCAGGCAGCATCAAAGGAGCAGGAGAATCGACGTTTCGGGCATAAGCCCTTCTTCAGGAATGAGGAAGGTGTGCCAAGCAGGCTAAGATAAAAGGTAGGGAGGAGGGACTTGGGAGAGGGGCGTTGGGAATGCGACAGGTGGAAGAGGTTAAGGTGAGGGTGATAGGCCGGAGAGGGGGTGGGGGCGGAGAGGTCTGGAAGAAGATTGCAGATCAAGAAGGCGGTGCTGAGTCTGAGGGTTGGGACTGAGAAAATGCCTTGAGGAGCTGGCAAGAAAGAATCTGAGGCCTGAGACAGATCAATGATTGAATAATAGGACAGGTTTGAGGGGCCAAATGGCTTACTCTTGCTCCTGCTTTGTGTGTGCTTGTGTTGAACCTGCTTTTACTGCTCCAAAGGAAACAGCGATCTGATATGTCAAATAAAACCCCGTGTCTGCGTGGGTTTCCTCCGGGTGCTCCGGTTTCCTCCCACAATCCAAAGATGTGCAGGTCAGGTGAATTGGCTGTGCTAAATTGCCCATAATGTTAGGTGCATTAGTTAACGGTCAGTATAGGGTAGGGGACTGGGTCTGGGTGGGTTACTCTTCGGTGGGTCGGTGTGGACTTGTTGGGCTGAAGGGCCTGTTTCCACACTGTAGGGAACTCTGGTTCAACATATTTCCCCTCGCCATTTGCCTTAAAATTAGTGGATGATGAACCGATCTCTGAACACTCCTTGATTCCCATCCTGGGTAGAACTCAGACAGTCTTCCTGCTAACACCACTGTTTGTCTCAGTAATGCACAGATGAAATTTGCCACTCTCTCTGCCCACAGGACCTAACTGTGAGAATGTGCTGATTCCATGTTCGCCCAACCCCTGTGAGAATGGCGGCATTTGTGAACACACTCCGGACTATGAGAATTTTGTGTGCACTTGTACAGAGGGATGGCAAGGTAACCTGCCAGTGACACCCAGCGCGGTATCAGAGAGGATGATAATTTACCGTGGTGTTAATATGAACCCTGACAGATGAACGCCAGGGAATATTGGCGTGCCTTCGCATTTTCTGTCTCTCTCACTCTTTCCTCTACTCCCTCAGGACGGGTCTGTCAAGTAGATGTTGATGAGTGTGCAACCAATCCCTGCAGAAACCGAGGTTCTTGTACCAACACACTAGGAAACTACATCTGTGCCTGTCGGCCAGGCTTTGCAGGGCGTGACTGTGAAACGGACATCAATGACTGTACTCCCAGTAAGTAGATGTTAGAGCTGGAGCAAAATGCCTTTGATGCTTGTATCTGGTCACAACAATATAAACCGACTATCAGTGATGAATCTCAGGGTTTGAACACAAATCCCACCTCAGCAGCTGCCCAATTTAAATTTCGTTAATTAGGTCATTCTCAAGCGAAAAGCAGGCATCGATAACAGTGACCACAACGTGACTGGATTGCCATAAAAACCCATGTGGTTCACCAATCACCTTTCGGGGAAGGAAATTGATCATCTTCAGGTAGTGTGGCCTACATGTGACTCCAGATCCACAGCAACGTGGTCAATTGCTAAGTATCCTCCAAAGTGACTCAGTAAGCCACTCAGTTGTACTCAGAACAGTAACTGACTCCCATCTTTTTAAGCATGTTCAATGTATATTGGCCTGGTCAATATTGCTCCCATGATATGAGTGACCTTTTTAAAAAAAAGTCTAGGCACTTCACAGCCTGTAACCAAACCAGATATAACAAGAGAAATCTCAATTGATTACCCTCCTGTTCTAATCTTGCCATAGCCTTGTCTCTATTTACCTGTTTTAACCTCCGTGACCCCTCAGGATCTGTGCATTTCCTCTAACTGTGACCCTTTGTGCATTCAGAAATTGGTTAACATCGCCAATGGCAGGCCTGCCTGTCCAGACCTCAGGCTATGGCTGAATGACCCTGGGTTTCTCTCTTCTCATTTAAATCCCCATGTCTTTTGACCAACTTCACCAAACGCCTCCTTGCTTCGCACAGATTCTAATCCCCTTGGGTATAAAATGCAGGTTTGGTACCGAACGGGCTGCTGGACTGGTGTAAAGCGCTGATATTAATTGCTGTTTTCTTCCCCCTCCTCCTCCCAGATCCCTGTCTGAATGGCGGTGCTTGTCTGGATCAAATTAACTCCTTCATCTGTAACTGCCTGCCTGGCTTTGCTGGCACTCGGTGTGCCGATGAGATCGATGAGTGTCAGAGTAACCCCTGCCACAATGGGGGCACTTGCACCGATTATGTCAACAGTTACACCTGTACCTGTAAACCTGGGTTTAATGGCCTGCACTGTGAGAACAATATTCCTGACTGCACTGAGAGGTGAGCCGGATATGCCGGTCTTGTTACTACACCCAGCCGACACAAAGTGGGTATCACCTCACAGTCACTTCTAATATGCCACATGCTGGTATCACATTGGCATCTCACCCACAGAAGGCTGGTGTTGTGAACTGGAAATGATCAAATTGCGTTTGGGAGATTTGGGTCGAATGGATTTGTAGCTGTAAAAGGAGAACCTGTATTTATAAAGCGCCTTTTACAATCATGACCCATTCCATTAGAGCCAATGGAGTAATTTTGAAGTTTGTAATGTTGGAATTACAGCAGCCCATATGTGCACAGCAAACTCCCACAGCTAGCAATATTACAATGACTAGATAGTGTTGGTTGAGGGATAAATATTGGCTAGGAGGCAGGGGAAATCATCCCCCCCACCCCACTTTTCTTCAAAATAGTTGCCTAATGTCCAGCCGAGAGGCCTTGGCTTAACATCTCATCCAAACTGAGGCCTTCAACAATACAGCACTCCCTCAGTATGGCACTAGACTGTCAGCCGAGAGTTTGTGTCTGAGCCTGTGGATAGAACTTCTGACTGAGTAGCAACGGTGCAACCCACTAAGCCAGGATGTACCTAACCTTCGGTGGCTTACATAGAATGTATTCCATTGTCTAGCATTGCTGTCTCTTTGAACAGCATAAAGCAAAGTCATCCATTAAAGACCTCATGGTCAAGACCAGCAATCATTGTATGAAGGCCCCTTTATTGCTCATTAATTAAAGGCATGGCTTCATAGCATCAAGAAACTAATGTTATGCTCCTAAAAGCAACGTTTAGAACCTTCAAAGGAAAATGCCAATGGTGCAGTCAATCACATGGTTGAAGATGTGAGTCTTGTTCAATATGAACCGTTGGTTATCCCAGGTAAAGATTAAAATTAGAGACCGACACCTGGTGAATTTCTGCTTCATCTCCTCGGCTTCATTGAGTGGCCAAGCTGCTTCACCAAGAGCTGGGAATGTTTGACCCATTGAGCACTCTAATCGAACACTGGCACAATGCCAGCACCTGCTGCCAAGAGGTGTGTGTGTATCTCTTACTGTGGCTGTTAAATGAATAATCAGCACTGCTTTGGCCCACTCTGTCAGTGAATGATTAATAAAAGCTCACTTGCAACATCAGGTCATCTGAATAGATTCCCTTTTCTTAAAGGAAACTCTGCAAGGCTTAATTTTTACTATTCTATCAGTTAACTGGGCTTATGGTATTGATGTTCCCTTTCCTCCTCCCCTCACTTTGTTGATCCTTTGAAAGCCCAGTCTCATATTTGGGTGTATTTGCATGAGCGCCAGCAGCTCTTTAGTTAGCTTCACCCATGTACCAAATGCCCAGGCAACGAATGTAAATAACACTCTTCCCTCTGAGCCAAGAGGATGTGGGCTTAAGAACATAAGAACAAAGACCAGGAATCTGCAATTCATCCCCTTGAGCCTGTTCTGCCATGCGATACAATCCCCATAACCTTTCAACCCATTACTAATTAAAAAGCTGTCCATCTCCTCCTCATATTTTTTAATGTCCTGGCATCTGCAGCACTCTGGGATCGTGAATTTGACAGATTCATGACGCTTCTCATCTCCTCATCTCTGTTTTAAACCTGCTAGCCCTCAGCTTAAAACAATGACCTCTCGTTCTCAACTGCCCCACATGGAGGAAACATCCTCTCTACATCTACTTTGTAAATTCTCTTTGCCGTTTTACATACCTCATTTAGATCTCCTTTCATTCTTCTGAACTCTCGAGAGTATTGACATGAACCTCTCAATCTTTCTTCATAAAACAAACCCCTCAACTAGTGAAGCTAAAGGCCCACTTCAAGGACTTAATTCAGGCTGACTCTTCTGTGACAGTGCTGCAGTAGCAGCGGGTATCATTTTTGGTTGAGATGTTAAACTGTGGGCCCTGTCTGACCTGGTGCGTAAAACAGCCCACAGCACTAATGGAAGAATAGCATAGAGTTCTCAGGCCAATACTTATCCCTCAACCAACATTAGATTACTTTGTCATTAATTTTGTTGTTGAGCCTGTTTTGTGTAAAATGTCCACTCCTTTTATGATATCACAACAGTGGCTGCATATCAAAAGTCCTTCACTGGCTGTAAAGAAATGGAAGTCTTCCCTCCATATTTCAGCTGTGAGAATATCACACCCCAAGTTACTTTGCTTGCTTCCCTAATGCTCTTCCCAGCAGAAGAGAGCAATAAGAAATAATTGTGTAACTGTGGCTCAGATTCACTAAGTGCATTTTTCTCAGTCTTACGGTACTGCTGACCATCAACGATGCTACACCTTGGTTTCGGCTTGTAACATTTTCATAACTGGTATAGCAGGAACAGAATTTTTCCCCACTGTGCCTCTGTATCAAGACTTCAAAATTGTGGCGACCCTTGGGTAAGAACTGAGAGTGCTGGACTCATGGTCTGTGAGAGCCGGAGCATTGTGGTTGTAACTGGGTCAAAGCTGCATGGAGCCCATTGCTGTTTCAGAGCTGCAGATCTCAAACCTTCAACCAACAAACCCACTTGGCCACCTGAGGCCCCACCCCCACTTTGGGAGGCCTTTGTTATTAGCTGTTCTGGAATTATTGGCGATTAGGTGAGGACTGCCCACAATCAGTTTTCTGTGCCTGTATACTGGGGGCTGTGACTGAGACATTCGGGCAGAACCTCCACACAAGAAAGAGAGTGTGAACTGAGGCGGTACGGCTTCAAAACCAAAGTGTTTTCCTTTCTCTTCCAGCTCCTGTTTCAATGGAGGCACCTGTATAGATGGCATTAACCAGTACAGCTGTCATTGCCGTTCTGGTTTCACTGGTTCCAATTGCCAGTATGATATTGATGAGTGTAACTCGCAGCCATGTCTGAATGGTGGGGTGTGTATCGATGGGTTAGAGTCCTACAGATGTACTTGCCCCCATGGGTACACAGGTGACCGATGTCAGGTGAGGATTCTTAAATTGCTATATCTTTCCTCCTCCTTCCTTTCTCGGGCAAGGTTCCAAGTCTCTGGGCACCCTCTCCCATTAACCACGGTGCAAACTGTACACATTTAACCACAATCTGCCTGCATGTTTTGTCTGTGTGTGTCTCCTAACACCTTTACAAAGTGCTGGAGAAACTCAGCAGGTCTGGCAGCATCTGTGGAGAGAAAATCAGTTCACATTTTGAACCTGGTGAGCCCTTGTCAGAACCAGCTATACCGTCTGGAAGGAGATGTTGGCGGGCGGATTCTCTTGGGCTGATGTTTCCTGTCCATCTCTTTGGTCACAAGGTGCAGAGCCCCGAGAGTTTTGCATGCCCTGCCACGGAGAGCTGGGAAATCCAAGCAGCAGAAACGGTTTTGCTAATGGTCTGTTACGTTCCCTGTTTTAGATCAGCACAGACTGGTGCAGCAAGTCCCCGTGCAAGAATGGTGGGCGGTGTCGTCCAAAAAGAACATCCTTTACCTGTGAGTGTGCGAGCGGGTGGGCAGGACGTTACTGTGACATCCCCAATGTGTCATGTGAAGTGGCTGCAGCACAGAGAGGTAGGAGCTGCAGAATGTGAGTTGCTGCTCTGATGTGACGTGCAGCGCGCGGACCTTGCACGATGCCTGGATTACCTTAAGGAGTGAAGCGTGCTCAGTGACATAGGAAATAGGAGCAGGAATCAGACATTAAGCCCTTCAAGCCTCCTCCATTAGTATTTATGGCTGATGGAGCCAGGCAAATGACTGGTGTGGAAATTGAAAATATTTCCTCAACCTATTAGCATGGGAGGAACCGCAATCCAATTACTGCTCCTCTATTTCTGACCTGCGTGTGTGTAATTCCCCTGGGGGTGGCATGGTGGCTCAGTGGTTAGCACTGCTGCCACACAGCGCCAGGGACCTGGGTTCGATTCCAGCCTCGGGTGACTGTCTGTGCAGAGTTTGCACATTCACCCCGTGTCTGTGTGGGTTTCCTCCGGGTGCTCTGGTTTCCTCCCCCAATCCAAAGGACATGCAGGTCAAGTGAATCGCCCATAGTGTTAGGTGCATTGATCAGGGATAAATGTGGGGAGATGGGTCTAGGTGGGTTACTCCTCGGAGGGTCAGTGTAAACTTGTTGGGCCGAAGGGCCTGTTTCCACACTGTAGGGATTCTAAAATATAATTGAAATGCTGACATGGAAGTGAGAAAGTACTCCAGTTCCGGTACTGAGCATTCCAAATCATCAGACAAAAAACAGTCCCACTGTCCCCACTAAATCACCGTGCTCGGTCCCCCAGTCCTCGACGGGCAGCTAATCCTGCAGATTTGGTGTGATTTTAAAAAAGAGCAGATGCGTAAACAGATACAGGCTGTTGATATGTCAAAGTGTGTTTTCATGTCTCTTTTGTTCTTTTGCACAAGGAGTGCCTCTAACTCAGCTTTGCCATCACGGGGGTTCGTGTTTCAGTGTTGGAAATGCACATCATTGCATCTGCCCCAAGAGCTACACAGGCAGCTACTGTGAGAATGAGATTGACCACTGCGCCTCCAACCCGTGTCACAGTAGCGCCACCTGCAGGAGCTTCATTGGAGACTATGTGTGTGAGGTGAGAAAAAAGCTTAAGCCCAGTGCAGTACTAACTCTCGTTGGAATGGTAACAGCGCAGAAGGAGGCCACTCAACCTATTGTGTTTGTACTAGCTCTCTTGCAGCTACTCAGCAAACTCTGCTCCCCAGCCTTTTCCCTGAAGCTGTCAGATTTCTTCTTAAATAATAATCCAAAAACCCTTTTGAAAGCTGCAAGATCCATGTCCACATCTCAGGTATTGTATTCCAGATCCAAGCCACTTGCGACAATTGAAAAGAAAACCTCATATTTCCTACTGATCTTTGTGAATTGCTGGTTGCAAAAGTTCTTTTCATACATGAAGCACGAATATATTGTTTGTATACCTCACCCCAATGAAGATTGATTAAAATCACTGATCTCTTGGTACTCACTTTGTGGGCAGACTCATGTCGGTGCATTTATGTGTGGGTGAAGAATATCATCTCACTGAGGTCATGGGCCCTTGACACATAATTAGCATCAGGTGGAAAGTTCATTCTGTTATGATCCCAGGCCAGATCAGCAACTTTACGTTACGATCCAGAAAGAGATCACCAAATTATGAAGGGAGCACTAACCTTTAATTTTAAAGTAGACAGCAGGTGAGATCTAGTGGTTCAAAGTTTGTGGGAAGATTTGTAGCTCAGGTGCTCGTTGTTGTGGTTGTGTTCGCCGAGCTGGGAATTTGTATTGCAGACGTTTCGTCCCCTGTCTAGGTGACATCCTCAGTGCTTGGGAGCGTCCTGTGAAGCGCTTCTGTGATGTTTCCTCCGGCATTTGTAGTGGTTTGTCTCTGCCGCTTCCTAGAGAACAGAGAACAGCCAGGGAATTCCTAGAGGCATGGCACTCATCCACAGATTCCACCAATAAGCACACCGACCTGGACCCAATATACCGACCACTGCAACGGACAGCTGGAACTGACAACCGGAAGCGGCAGAGACAAACCACTATAAATTCCGGAGGAAACATCACAGAAGCGCTTCACAGGAGGCTCCCAAGCACTGAGGATGCCACCTAGACAGGGGACGAAACGTCTGCAACACAAATTCCCAGCTCGGCGAACAGAACCACAACAGATCTTACTGAGAGAATAAAGCCAAAAGATTCCACAGTTTTGAGTCAACAAACGTGCCTCACTATGCACATCAGAGCACTAATACCATCAGCAAAAAAATGTACAATTTATTTACAACCTGTAGAATTAACATATAGAAACATGGTAATCCACTCTGAACATCCCACAGAGCACCACAAGTAGCAAAACAGATAGCACAGATTTCTCTGTAACTTACTCTTGACTCCAACTCTAAGCTGCTTCCTAATTCCAAGAACTTCTTCCTGAGTTCATTCTAACAGCACCAAGCTATCCCAGTCCCCAAGATGTACTTTACCTATGCTGTGGAAGTTGATAGACTAACCACTGTCCCTGTCAGTTATCTGTGGGGAATCATTAGGCCATTCACACGTTGTCATTGGAAAGTGGCAGTTCCACCCTGGCACTGTGTTTGGACTGCTAATGTTCTACTGATTTCAGCTGGCAAACTAGCAGGAACACCTGGAAGGAAACATCAAACTATAAAGTTTGTATTTTTCATGTCAAGCGATGAATTGAACTTTGACCTCTTTATTCATCAGTGCATGCCGGGCTACAAGGGGAAAACCTGCAAGCTGGAGGTGAATGAGTGTGAGTCAAACCCGTGCCAGAATGGAGGAACATGCCTTGACCTGATTGGCCGCTATATCTGCTCCTGTCCACCAGGAACCTTGGGTGAGTGAGCTTGGGTTCCCATTCCAAAACCGTTCTGTCAACAAAGAGCAAGAGCAGGCTTCAAAGAATTTGCGTTGGTTGTCCCAATGTTAGTGTGCTTGTCGAGGATTGTAATTGGATGTCATTCATTTGGCCTCAGAATCTATACTCACCTTGCTTCTGTTTAGCACCATCCAGCTTTCAGAATCTTTGAACCGACTTTTGCTGAGCAGTAACAAAACCAAATCGAGTCGCTGCTCAATGTATCGAAGCTGATCACATCGTGGCTTGAATTTCATGCCCTCTTCCATGTTCCGCATTCTCACCCACCTATCTGCCCGTCTCTGGGAGTGAACTGGCAGGTCAGGATGGAGTATACAGTTTACAATTGCAATCTCATTTTATTAGTGCCCAAGTGGACATTCATTCTCAATTGGGAAATTTAGGTGCTATCAAGGAAAGTCAGTGTCCATGACTTTGGATAAGTAAATGCAAACCATAGGCAGTTCTTGTCATGCATTTCCTTGGGTTATGTGTAAAGGTTATACAATAGGGTAGTCATAAGCTAGTGTGCATTTCAGCCTTAATCCCAGTCAACTCACCTCTCCCTCACCTCTCCCTTTTCCTTCTCATCATTGATTCTTCTGCGAGCAACACATGCTGGAGATCCCAGCAGGTCAGGCAGCATCCATGGAGAGAGTGCAAGCTAATGTTTTGAGTCTACAAGAGCCTTCATCCGAGCTCTGACGAAGAATCATCTAGACTTGAAATGTTAAGCTTGCTCTTTCGCCACAGATGCTGCCTGACCTGCTGTGATTTCCAGCATGTGTTGTTTCCAGTACAGATTCCAGCATCGGCAGTAATTTGTTCCTATTGATTCTTCCGTGGTGCTTTGGCTTTTGTTGATTACTTGGAATTGACTTTTGCAGGTGTACTTTGTGAAATTAATGAAGATGACTGCGGTCCCTCTCCCGGTACAAAAGTGCCCAAGTGTATGAATAATGGGACATGTGTGGATAGAATTGGAGGCTATACCTGTAACTGCCCTCCAGGATTCACTGGTCACCGGTGTGAGGGCGACATTAACGAGTGCCTATCAAACCCTTGTAATCCACAGACCACCATCGACTGTGTCCAGCTGCCTAATGATTACCAGTGTGTGTGCAAACCTGGCTTCGCAGGTTAGTGAAATAACTGGACCCTAAAACAGTACTGCCTTAAGATGATCATCTCTGCCATTAGCTAATCAAACACGCTTGCTACTGTTCTCTCTCTCCTGTTTACTTACTTATTTTTCCTTAACATTGCAATCCAAATTTGATTTTTAAGCTAACGTTTTTTTTTCTAATAGTTACTGATGTCCTTTCGGTTGCACTTTGAAGATTAAAAGTATTGAATTACTTGTAATTCAGCAATGCTTGTGAATTCAGCCAGGTGTCCTGGCTCTAGTTCTGCTCGGCTTCAAAAGAATATTTCTTTTTGTGTTTGTGGGATGCAGGCATTGCCAGCAAGGGCAGCACTGGTTGCTCACCTCTAGTTGCCCTTGAACCGAGTGACTCGCTAGGGCTATTTCAGAAGGCAGTTCAGAGGCAACCACATTGCCATGAGTCTGGAGTCACATGTAGACCAAACCAATAAGGATCACGAATGTCCTTCTCGAAAGGACATGATAAAGTCAATTGGAAATGTAAAGAATGGGAAGGGTATGTTGTTCAGCAAACAGCCACTCTCTTAAAAAGCAGTGCACTGGAGAATTGGGTCATTCAGTTCAACCCATGTCACTGTCTATGCTGCAAATGAACCCTGTCCCACTCTAATTACCTCACCCCACTCCATAAATATATTTTCTTTTTATTTCTCCTTCAGTTGTGAGCTTCCCCGTAAATGCATCAATGCTAGACTTAGATTTATTGTCACGTGTGTATAAAAAAAGTGAAAAGTGCTTTATCATCTGCAAAACGCAAAATGTCACCATGCTCTGGTGCCATCTTGAAACACTGAGTATAATGCAAGATTTTGCTGCAATAGAGTTCATTCACCTCAACTATTCCCCTAAACACCACAGTCTAATCACTCAGTGCTAAAGTTTCTTCTGAATTTCCAATTGGATTTGTGAGTAGCTATTTCTGACCACCAATTTTGAACATTCCACAAATAAAGATACCTCTCGATCTAACTATGTAACCCTGCATAATTTCTAAATGCTAGAATCTATTCAGTCTTTCCAGGTAGTTATGACATCTTAGTTCTGGTAATATTTTGTAACTCTTCTCTGCACTTGCTCCAGAGTCTCTCTGTCGTTGTTTTGTAATGCACAGATGTGAATTTTACATCAAGCATGCTCTAATGAAGTAAAACATAGAAATGTGGATGCTCCAAATCTGGAAAAAAAAGCAGAAGTTGCTGGAGAAACTCAGCAAGTCTGGCAGCAACTACGGAGAGAGAGAGAAACAGCGTTAATGTTTCGAGTTCAATTACCCTTCTTCTGAAGTTCTGAAGAAAGGTCACTGGACTCAAAACATTAACTCTCTTTTTCTCTCCATTTGGTCTGATGGAGTTGAACTTTAAGTTGAACTTACAGTCATTAAGGTCAAATGCTCTGCTTTATAGTTATGTTCTGCTTGGAGAATGGTTTCTTTATCTCTCTCATAGTTTTCTTACATTTCTCTTATTTTGTGCTATAATGGAAAACTCTTGCAAATCCTTGTTTGCCTGACCCCATATGAGTTGACGTACCCTAAAATGTGAATGCTTCTGTGCAAAACACTTTCAACCAGTAATCACGATGCACGATCCTTCAACTTCAGCAAGAACCCTTTACTTTATGACAGCTCCAGTTCAACCTGTGGTTTTGTCCCTCTTCTCCCCTAGGTCGCCAGTGCCAAAGTTTCATCAACATGTGCGAATCTCAGCCCTGTGAGAATGGAGGTCACTGTAAAATTGCAGTCAATACACCACTTGGCTATACCTGCAAGTGTCAACCAGTGAGTGCCAGGAAAACAAACACACCAAGATTGTTTGCTTGCTTTTTTTTTGTCTCAACATTTTTTCCAATCCTCTTTATCCTAAGTTGCTCAATTTGGAAGCGTTCTCTGCTGAGTTGCGGAGTTCAGCTTAAAATTGGCGTCAGTGTCCCTGAGAATGGGGTAGAGAGGGAATTAATGGAGTTTCTGCTCCAGGTTAG
This sequence comes from Chiloscyllium plagiosum, assembly GCF_037043375.1. Taxonomy (NCBI): domain Eukaryota; kingdom Metazoa; phylum Chordata; class Chondrichthyes; order Orectolobiformes; family Hemiscylliidae; genus Chiloscyllium; species Chiloscyllium plagiosum. The sequence continues at coordinate 9,198,178 of NW_028270183.1, forward strand.
TACCTACGGCTCTGGTTGCTGGTTCAGGACAGGGCAAGGCTCAGTTGAAAATGTCTCTCGTACCCAGTGGTTGGCAGAACTAATTGACTGCATTCACAGAGTGTCTGGCCACTTGAACAAGGTGCAGAAGATAACCAGCCTCTGTGAACCCAGTAAACCATTGCAGCTCTGAGAAGGCAGGGAGGTAAAATGGAACCCGGACTCTTCACATAACCATAGAATTGTTATAACGCAAAAGAAAGCTGTTCAGCCCATCATATCTGTGCTGGCTGCACGAGTGAGGAATTTACTCTGTGTCTCCCAGCTCCTCCCTTTAACCCTGCGCATTATTCCTTCTTAGACACAGGGGGATATTGGTGGAGTAAGGGAGCAGGAGAGACTTGAGAGGATTTCCATTCCACTTGAGGAACATCAATCACCTTTGATCATTCTCAACATGTGAGCGCCACAGGCGAGGCTGCCTTTTATTATCCTCATGTAAAAGCAAAACGCTGCAGGTGCTCAAAATCTGAAATAAAAGCAGAAAATGGTGGAGAAACTCAGCAGGTCTGTGGCAGCATCTGTGGAGAGGGAAATCGAGTTAACGTTTTGAGTCAAATATGAATTCTTTAGAACCTGAAGAAGAGTCATATCAGACACAAACTGTTAACTCTTCTTCCCTTTCTCACATGAGGGATTTCACCTTTCCGAATTATCAAAAGACTCGAGAGTACAACAACAATTTTTATTTAAATAACACATTCAATGTAGGAAACTGTCCAAAGTGTGTGCTCAAACAAAATTTGAGACTAAGCCATGCAAGGAGACGTTAGTACAGGTGACCAACAGATTTGCTCATAGATGTAGGTTTTTGTTTTGGAGGATTATTAAGGAGGAGAAAGAGCTGGAGGTGTAGGCAGCTGAAGCCACAGCAGCACAAACAGAGCAGCTAACGTTGGGTTGAGCAAGAGGGCAGGAGGAGAGCAGCACTGAATTCCTGGAAGGTCGTGAGGCTGGAGGAGGTGACAGAGATAAGGAGGTGTTGGGATTTGGGAAGCAAGGTGAGAATTTGAAATGGAATTGTTGCCTGACCACAAGCCAGTATCGGTCAGTGAGCACTGGGGATGGTGGAAACATGGAGCCATTGAAACTGACAGCACAGAAGGCCCATTGTGTCCATGTGGGTAAAAAGGTACCATCCAGCCTTACCCCCACTTTCTGCCTCTTGTCCAAAGCCTTGTAGTTTTTGGCACTTCCTGTGCATGACCAGTTACTGTTTAAATGTGATGGGGGCTTTTGCTAGCCATCCTTTTCAAACAGCCAGCTCAAAAGTACTGGCATCGGCACCTCCTACCTCTTATCTCTCAGCCTATTGCCCCAGTTACGAGCTCCTCAGTCAAGGAGAACAGGTCCTTCCTGTCCACATGGTTTGAGTTAGGATTCGGGGAACAGGTCCATCAAAACAATAATGATGTCATTTGGAGCGTTGCTTAGTGATTGATTTCTATAACGTGAACTCACTTGTGAAATGATTAACACATGCTTGACTTCTCTTGCAGAGCTACACCGGGCCAAATTGCGAGCGCAGCATTCTAACCTGTCGGGAGCTGACCTGCCACAATGGTGAGGAGTGCATTGATTCTCCCCTGGGAGCCCGCTGTACCTGCCCACAAGGCCTAGCCTGCCAACTTCCCACCTCCAACCACAGCAACACCAACGGCTGCAGCAGTCGGCCTTGCCGCAACGGTGGCATCTGCAGGGCCAGCCGGCAGCTGCCTTTCTACCAGTGCCTGTGCCTGAAAGAGTTTGGCGGGAGGCATTGCGAGGTGCTCAGGAGGTACACCCCTCCTGCCAGGGAGGCAGCCTGCTCCCTCCAGGAGTGCCGCAGCAGGGCGGGTGATGGCTACTGTGACCGGGACTGCAACACACCCGCCTGCCAGTGGGACGGTGGTGACTGCTCGCTGTCAGTCGACGATCCCTGGAAGGAGTGCAGTGTTCAGGAGTGCTGGCGTTACTTCAACAATAACATCTGTGACGAGTTCTGCAACAGCCGTGAGTGTCTGTACGACAACTTTGACTGCCAAAGCCAAGAGAAGACCTGCAAGTAAGTCAGGACGCTGATCTGTACTCACCACCGACTAGCTGTTAGCTTAGGGGTTGAGGCCTTTCCTCTGCAACTTTGGATGACCCACTGACTCACTCACTCATTCAAAGGTCAGAGGTAGTTTCTTTACTCAGAGAGTAGTAAGGGCATGGAAAGCTCTGCCTGCAACAGTAGTAGACTCACCAACTTTAAGGGCATTCAAATGGTCATTGGATAAACATATGGATGAAAATAGAATAGTGTAGTTTAGATGGGCTTCAGATTGGTTTCACAGGTCGGCACAACATTGAGGGCCAAAGAGCCTGTATTGCATTGTCGTGTTCTGTGTAGAATGTGGCACTGCTCCATGGCCTGCACAGAAACCGATCCCTGTTTAAATGCTCTTAATGTTGAGCTCTTAGAACGCTTATCCAGTTCCTATTCTCTAATTTCAAGCACCATAGCATCTCTATAATGTGGTGATATCCCATCTTTTTTAGGTTAATCTTCATTTATTCTTCTCCTGAGCTGCCAGCTATATGTTCTTGTTACCTTCCTGGGATATTTATTTCCCTGCCTCAGTTGTTCAAATGTCAGCAACGTTAATAATGAGAAAAAACATTTTTAAAAAGGATGAGTTAAAGATGCAACCATATGTTTCACTGCTGTTAGTCAAGTGCCCAAAAACATGAGGAACAACATAAAGGCTTGTACAACAACATTTTAAACGTATTTACCAAAGTTGAACAAATGGAACAAAATAGTTGAATGATACTTTCTCACAAGTACAATATTAATAAAAGTTTAAACAAACAATTTACTTGCCACTGAAATGGATGTGATGAATTAAGATTGGGAGTCACATTTAAGTTTTTAGTAAGTTGCATGTTGCTGACTGCTGGCCTAGTGTCTCTCATTTTCTTCCTTTGCTGTGAACTGTTTCACTTACCCACAAATGAAAGCAATTAGGAACATGAGCGATCACTCTCGTGTATGCATACACACACAAAATCAAATGCATATTCCCACGCACAGACACATGCACTCTTGCATATTCGATATAGAATGATGTGCAATCCATAAACAGTGCCACAGGAGGTCTGTTCACCAGAACACGAGAAGAAATAACCATCCAGACGTTGTCACTAATCTGTGTTTTTATTTTTACGCCAGTCCGCTGTATGAGAAGTACTGTGCTGATCACTATGCTGACAAACTCTGCGATCAGGGCTGCAACAACGAGGAGTGTGGCTGGGACGGCCTGGACTGTGCCCCTGATGTGCCCGAGCGCCTGGCTGAAGGGACCCTCATTGTTATCGTGCTGCTGCCACCCGATGAGCTGCTGAAGAGCAGCACCAACTTCCTGCAGAAACTCGGTTCGATCCTACATGCCACCCTGCGCTTCAAACTTGACAGCAATGGGCAGGCCATGATCTACCCATACTATGGTAGCAGCTCCCAACTCAAGAGGCGCTCCGCAGCACTGGGCAGGGTACCCCGGGAACTGGAACAAGAACAGGAAATCATTGGGTAAGAGGTTTCGGCATCCCACTGCATGATTGTTACCGTTGGTGGAGCTTGGATTCCACCCCCACACCCTGGCTCCCAGACCCCGAACAAGGGCTCCCTAAACAAGAGCTCTATCCAGAGGTTAAAAGGAACAGAAATGGAGCAAACTGCAAAGACCAAGAAAATTGGGGAGCGATTGGGCTAGGGCAAGAGAAGCAGTTTGACAAGAGGGAGAGCAGGAAGGAGGCAAGAGGTAAAGCAGACTAAAGGGAGATAAAACTAGGGAGAGTGGGTGGAGAAGTCAGATGGAGAGAGTGAGGGATGCAGACTCTAGCAATGTATAAGCACATTGCAGTGAGAGAAGCGAGTGCCAGTATGTCATTGGGAGGTTCTGATAGTTTGATTTGCCCCATTACACAGGATACAGCCTGAGATTGTGTTCCCTCTTGGCAGGTCAAAGGTGAACCTGGAGATTGATAATCGCCTGTGTGTCCAAGGAGCAGGTGAATGTTTCCCGACAGCAGAGAGCGCGGCTGCTTACATTGGAGCTTTGTCTGCAGTGGGCAACCTGCACTTCCCCTACCCCATCAAGGATGTCAATAGTAAGTGCCTCACTCTCTAATGACTTTAATACAAATGAAACTGCTACTTAAGAATTATTTTCAATTGGAAATCTAAGCAGGACTTCTATTGGTGTAGCTGGTACTTGGGACAACAAAGTTAATTCAATGATTTCACTATGTCCAATTAATAGAACACCATACAATGGTATTTCTAAATCACAATCCTCTGCATCTCTTGTTTACCCAATGCTGCTTAAAACCCTGTTTCATTTTAAAAGAACCAAACATCATTAGGCCATCACGTTCACTCTTTCAATGCCTCCTCAAACCCACCCAAGAAGTCATTCAGAGGAACCACGATTATTCGAATGACACAGGCGGGGAGTGTTTTGTTGGATAATCGAATGTTGGGATAATCGAATGCCGGATAACACAGTTTAGCCAAGCATCGGGACCGTGCGATCTTGCCAGATAATCCGGATAATCGAGGTTCCTCTGTATTTCCTTCTTAATCCGCTTGTGAATTTAATAGATTTGCAGATGCCTTTCTAAACCTCAGCCCTCTTTGAGGACAGCTAATATTTGGTTTTAAGTCTTGATCAATCCAAAGTTTTCTCATGTCCTGTTTTGCCCACCAGAAGACTATGTGTTCTTGGTCAAGGTTAGTCGAGTTTAATAACCAAAGACCTTGGTTTATGTGTGGCTGTGTTACTCAGTAACCCTAGAATTTTGCTTCCAAATCTAAGTACCTCACTATAAATCATTGTGCACATTCTCAGCTGTGTTGGCATTACCACCTCCAATTACAAGTGGTAATTACAAAAGTTCATAAGCAGTAGGAGCAGGTCATTCAGCCCCTTTCAGCTTGCTCATCCATCCAGTAAGATCGTAGCTGATATGAATGTCACCTTAACCCCAGTTTCCTGCCGATCCCAGAATCTTGGACTCCTTTATAGATCATAAATCTGTCCAACCCAGCCTTGAATTTATAGAATTATCGAGCCTCTGCCGCTCACTGGAATAGGGAAGTGAGACCTTTGTTTAAAAGTCATAATTTTAAGTGTCTTCAGAGTTTACATGTTAAGAAAGCAGAGGGATGATAACTTTATTAAGGAGTGAACGTATGTGGCCAATGCCACCATGAGATGGAGCACCACCTGTACTTGCACACGTTGGAATGATGCTTTCTCACCACTATTCAACAACTGTTTAAACAGCCAGGGTTACTATCAGTTACACCAAAAATATTGAGCCCACTGACTCTGTTCTGTAACAGTCTAAGTGACAGTGATAGTCCCAATGGTGCTCCACCAGCAGACAGCCAGGATAATGAGCTGGTTCAGCAAAACGAACACCGGAGCTGCTGAGAACTCCAGAACTTGTGGAGTGGTGTAAGTGATGGTCAAAGTTATTATGCCCACGGCCCACTGCTTCCCAACCCTTATTCTACTGTGACCCTCTCAGTGAGAGCACAGGGGCTTGTTTCATGACCTAGTGACTGTACATGCTCAGATGGATCCCCAAGGCCATTTTTAATGGCATTGCCCTGTCTCTGATGTTGACAGCATGTACTCCTGTTTAATCAGTGCAATCTGCCATCATAAATCACTGGCCTCCTTACAATGACACTTTGTAGCATCATCGGAAGCATTGAGCTAAGCGGCCCTCTCAATTTTGACTCCTTTCACCCCCCCTCTCCTTTACCCCAACTTGGTACTGTGATGAATATTTTGCTTTACATCCTTCTCTCTGACTCTCTTTTGTGTTTCTACTTTCCCCATCCCAGGTGAGCACCTGTCACCACCACCACCTCCCATGAACCTGCTGCCATTAATGATTGTTGCGGCTGTGATTCTCACCGTCATTCTGATCCTCGGCGTGCTGGTGGCAAGACGTAAGAGGGAGCAGAGCTTGCTGTGGTTCCCAGAGGGCTTCACCCTTAAGAAGGACAGCAGCAACAAGAACAGGCGTGAGCCCGTGGGGCAGGACGCACTGGGGATGAAGTAAGGATGATAGAGTTGATTGTTAGCTAGTGCGACTTCTCCAAGTGACCACAGAGGGTGTTACTGTGATTGAGCCAGACATTCTTATTTTACTTCCAGAGACTTGCAGGTAAAGGGCCAGAGGTGCAAAGTGAAGATGATAAAGTGAAATACTGCAACATCTTGTGGAGAGCAATGGGGGGCGGCATGGTGGCTGGTACTGCTGCCTCACAGTGCCAGAGACCCAGGCTCGATTCCATACTCAGATAACTGTCTGTGTAGAGTTTGCACAATCTCCCAGTCTCTGCAGGGGTTTCTGCCAGTTGCTCTGGTCTCCTCCCACAGTCCAAACATGCACGGGTTAAGTGAATTGGCTACTAACTGTGGGGTTACTGGGATAGACTAGGGGAGGGTGCTATTCAGAAGCTTCCAGCTGACTCTACCTACACCTGTTAGGGAATCCGTGTTGCCTAAGTTTGTGTTTTGAGTGTCGGGGCTGAGATGGTCTCATACGTGAGGTTTAGATATTAAGATCAAAAGTTCACAATTTTAAGTTCATAAAAATATCAGGTCAGAGTTGACATTATGTTAAGTCTCAATTTCTATGTATAATGAACACAGGGAGGAGTAAGATCATAGGGGAGCTGAGAGTAATTACCCTTGATGTCAAGCCTGCCATTTCTGCAGTAGTTCCCCAGGGTAGATATTTTCTAATAACCCTGCTCAAAGATGGCATTCCACACCATGGGATTTGAACCGAGATTTCCTAATTCTGAGGTGGGGCCACTACCACTGCAGCACAAGAGCTCTAGTTTCCCGGGTTACATGTTTTCTAATCAATCTGTTGAGAGATAGTGTGCACACCTCTGGAGTAGGTGGGACTTGGACCGTGGGCCTCCAGCTTTCGTGGAGTAGTTGTGTAGCTGATCTGTATCTTTCTCACCAGGCACATCTCCAAATCCATGGTGGAGGAGGGTCTGATCAGTGAAAGGGACCTCCAGACTGAACAGTGGCTGGATACAGAGTGCCCCGAGGCAAAACGACTTAAGGTAAGGAGTGTCTCCGTTTGCTTATACTTTGTGAGTTAGCAATCACAGGAACGTTGTTCACTCCTGTAGCGCACCACAGCTTTATACAGGATGTATTCAATTGAACAGTGATCAGTGTGACCGGTTTGCTGAATTTAATCATCCCTGTCAGCTTAGACTGGTGAGACAACATGTCGCTGGCTGGGCCAGCATGCATCAGCATTCCTTAGTTGTCCTTGGGAAGGTGGTGGTGAGCCTGCCTTCTTGAACCACTGCAGACTATAAACTGTAGGTTTGACCCCCAATGCCCGTATGGACGGGATTCCAGATTTTGATTCAGCACCGCTGAAGGAATGGCAATATATTTCCAGGATGGTGAGTGACTTGGAGGGAAACTTGCAGGTGGTGGTGTTCCCATGTATCTGATGCTCTTGGGCTGACTCATTCTTGTCTCTGATCTTCCATTGTAGTCACAGTATTTATATCGCTGGTCCAGTTCTACTTCTGATCAGTGGTAGCTCCCCACCCTCACTTGAATGTTGATAGGGATTTTAGTAACAGTAATGCAATTGAATAGATTCTGTCTTATCGAAGATTATCTTGTCCAGTGATGTTACTTGCCATTTCCCATGGCTAACCCACCTAACCTGAGCATCCATGGACACTATGAGCAATTTAACATGGCCAATCCACCTAACCTGCACATCCATAGACACTATGGGCAATTTAGCAAGACCAATCACCCTAAACTACACATCCATGGACACTATAGGCAATTTAGCACAAGGCCAATTCACCTAACCCACACATCTTTGGGCCACAGGCAGAAACCACAGGACCTGGAGGAAACCCACGCAGACAAAGGGCAAGTGTGCAAACTCCACAGAGTTGTCCGAGGGTGGAATTGAACCTGGGTCCCTGGCATGTGTGGCAGCAATGCTAACCACTGAGCCATTGTGTTGCCCTGGTTATTACATAGATCCCAAACATGCAGATGTGAATGGAGCAAATACATTGTTTATAGGAATCTTCTTTAACTGGTCTAGGAGGGTTCTTTTAGTACAGTAGTAGTGTCCCCATCTCTAAGCCAGAAGACCCGGGTTTGAGTCCCATCTGCTCCACATGTGTTTTATAACATACCTGAATAGAGCAATTAAAATGTCTAGGAATGATTGGTACTTCAACTGAAAATAGTTTGGAATCTTTCAGCTGCTCTCTTTATGCTTGTACCTCTCTGATCTCAGAAATACTTCTGTGTCTCAGTCTGCCATGATTACCAAAGGCACATGGACATTTGAACCCCAACACATTTTTTTTTCATTATTTAACCCATTATTCTTTCATCATAATTCAATCTTTCTCAGTTCTTCCAGCTTTGGACTCATTCTTTGTTCTGTTGCATGGTCTATGACTATGTTCTTGGGAGACATGAGAGAATTGACTGACATTACTCCTGGATTTCTGTTTTATCCTGAGTGAGAGCCACACCCTTTCTGTCTATGTAGCTTCTTGTTTTGGTAACAGAAGCTGAACTAAGGTGACACAGTGGCAGCTAAGGTGAGGAGCTGGGGTCACTAGTCCATCTAAGTGGGGTTCACACAAGCCCTGAACTGAATGAATGGCAGAGCATACTCATTGGGCTTAATGCCCTATAGCTGCTTGCGATGCCAGTACAGCACTGGACAGTGGGGAGGCTATCAGACATTGTATTTTTTTTTTAAATCCATTCACAGGATGTCGGCATTGCTGGACATTCCCACCATTTATTACCCCATCCCTACTTGCCCAGAGTCAACAACATTGCTGTGGGTCTGGAGTCACATATCGACCAGGTAAAGACAGCAGATTCCTTCACGAAAGGAGAAAGTGAGTCTGCAGATGCTGGAGACCAGAGTCAAAGAGTATGGTGCTGCCAAAGCACAGCCGGTCAGGCAGCATCCAAGGAGCAGGAGAGTCCTGATGAAGAGCTCATGCCCAAAACGTCGATTCTCCTGCTGCTCGGATGCTGCCTGACCGGTTGTGCTTTTCCAGCCCCACACTCTTCGACCCTTTCCTAAAGGACACTTGGTCATACATTCATAGAGTCATAGAGATGTACAGCATGGAAATAGACCCTTCGGTCCAACCCGTCCATGCCGACCAGATATCCTAACCCAATCTAGTTCCACCTGCCAACACCCGGCCCATATCCCTCCAAACCCTTCCTATTCCTAATACCCATCCAAAAGCCTCTTAAATGTTGCAGTTGTACCAGCCTCCACCACATCCTCTGGCAGTTCATTCCATACACTTACCACCCTCTGCGTGAAAAAATTTCCCCTTAGGTCTCTTTTATATCTTTCCCCTCTCACCCCAAACCTATGCCCTCTAGTTCTGGACTCCCCCACCCCAGAGAAAAGACTTTGTCTTTTTACCCTATCCATGCCCCTCATAATTTTGTAAACGTCTATAAGGTCAGCCCTCAGCCTCCGACGCTCCAGGGAAAACAGCCCCAGCCTGTTCAGCCTTTCCCTATAGCTCAAATCCTCCAACCCTGGCAACATCCTTGTAAATCTTTTCTGAACCCTTTCGAGTTTCACATCTTTCCGATAGGAAGGAGACCAGAATTGCACGCAATATTCCAAAAGTGGCCTAACCAATGTCCTGTACAGCTGCAACATGACACCTCCAACTCCTGTACGCAATGATCCAGCTGAGTTTTTCCTGACAATCAACAGCAGTTTCATGTTTAGCATTAGATTCTTAATTTATTTAATTGAATTTGAATCCCACTATATCAGGATTTGAACCCAAATCCCTCGAATATTAATAGGATTAATAGTCCAGCGATAATACCATGAGGCTAGTCCCTCCATTCTGCCTATATGTCTCCTGTATTTTTATATGTAGTACTTCACCTTGCCTCAATGTTTTTGGCAGTGCCCAGAGCCAGGGTGTTTGCTCAGTGCGGACAAAGGTGCAGTATTTGGGTTATAAATGGCTTTCAGTGTCACATTCAACTTGAGTCCAAGAATGGAGCTCCTGTACACCTCTATTAACCCGCAACTCTAACACATTCCTCAGGTGGAGGAGCCTACCTTACTGTCCGACAACGAAGATGCTGTTGATTGTCGCCAATGGACACAGCACCACCTAGCAGCAGCAGACATCCGGATGCCACCTTCCATGGCCCTAACCCCGCCACAGGGAGAGTTTGATACTGATTGCATGGATGTGAATGTGCGCGGTCCAGGTACATGTTCTAATGGATTAAGAACGGCAGGTAGCCAAGATCAGGCTTACTCAGCTAGAAAGGAGCTTCCCAGCATTGTGCTGATGAAATATGTTGTATGCTACACCAGTAAACCATATAGAGCCAAGGTTTCTCACTTTCCTTTTTGGCTTGACCTGGTTACATAGCAGAACTGATCAATTACCTCAGTTTTCTACTTGGCTCTATGGTTAGAAATGGCATGTGACACCAAGAGACTGACATGCAGCACACAGTGAGGAGTTGTGTGTTTGACATAGTCTGATGTGGAGCAGTGAGTTCAAGAAGAATATGGGGATCTCAGGAGCTATAGGTCATCACGTGTTGATTTAAGAGCAATACAAGTGGCATTCCCTTCTTTTTCTTTATGCTGTGCACAGAGTGTGGCTAGCAGGGTGAGATCAGCAACTCTGTCTCAATCAGGAATTATACCCTTGAAGTTTAATAACAATAAAGAACCTGTTTGCTCAAAGAGAAATTAGAATGTGGGAATTAATATGGAGTTGTTAAGGTAAAGAGCAAAGAAATCTCTTAAGAGATGCTAATTATTCTCCCTGGCATTCTCCATCTTGACCAATCTGAGCCGACCTGTCAGCCATTTTAGCATTTCCTTCTCCGCTAGTATCAGTTATTGCTTCCCTTGAAACTGATATTCTTGCATCTGGCCTGATAAGTGCAAGACACAAAGGTTTTGACAGCAATTTTCCAGCAACACCCAATGCCAGTTGTATTTGAGAGAGAAAGGAAGAGAAGGATATGTAAACAGGTTTTAGATGTTGGGTGGAAGAAGGCTATGTGGAGCACAGTCAGCATGAACCGGTTGGGGCCAAATGGGCTATTTCTGCGCTGTGTAATGCTGTGTAACCTGGAGTTACCTGGGACATCACGTTTTATAGTAAATGTCAGATCTCTTCAAGAATGAAGTGCTGAAACGGGGAAGCTGAAAATCCAATCCCTGTGTTTTAGATGGTTTCACTCCACTGATGCTGGCCTCTTACTGTGGGGGAGGACTGGACACAGGCCTGACTGAGGAAGAGGAGCAAGAGGACTCATCTGCCAACATCATCTCAGACCTCATCTATCAGGGAGCCAACCTCTGTGCACAGACAGACCGAACCGGAGAGACTGCCCTTCACTTGGCTGCCCGTTATGCAAGGGCAGATGCTGCCAAGCGACTCCTGGATGCAGGTGCTGATGCCAATGCTCAGGACAACACTGGGCGCACACCTCTCCACGCTGCAGTCGCCGCTGATGCTCAAGGAGTCTTCCAGGTAAAGCCATTGAAATGCACTTAGCAGCTTCTTTTTACAGGATATGGACTTCACTGGCTAAGCCAACATTTATTGCCCCAGTGTAATGCACTGGAGAAGGTAATGGTGAGCTTCCACCTGAACTCCTGCAGTCCTTGAGGTATGGGGAAACTCATGGCATTCCTAGCTGGGAGTTCCAGGATGTTAACCCAGCAACTGTGAAGGAATGGCGGTGGATTTCCAAGTCAGCATCGTGAGTGGCTTAGAGGGGAATTTGCAGAGGATGCAGCTTCTGTGCATCTGCTGTCATGGGTTTGGAAGATGTTATTGAAGGAGGTTTATCAGTGGTTGCTGTGGTGCATCATGTATGTGATACAGACATGTTCCACTGTGCATCATTTGCGAATGGAGTGAACATTTAAGGAGGTGAATTGGCTACTTTGATCTAATACATTGTCTCTGCTCAAGTCAACAGTTGTGACATTGACTCATGCATCTGAAAACAACACACTGGTGTTCATTATTACTCTGTAGCTACAGGCTGTGCTCCTGATTCAGATGTTTTCCAATGCATTATCTGTAATGACTCCTCTCAGCACCACTGATGAGGTACAGCATGCTGGCAGTCATTGCACTAGTCACTTGCAGACAGCACAATGTTTGTAAACATGACACTGCACATATTACCCAGTGAATGATACACAGCGAAGAATCTTTTATCTGAAAAAGCCCTGATTAGCTTTACCCATAATTCCCTCGCAGTGTACAGGAGATTGAGGTTAGTAAGGTCAGGGATAGGTTTACAAGGTCACCAAGGGGGGCACCAGCAATCAGGATGTTGGTTTGAAATATGTGTACTTCAATGCCAGGGGCATCCGGAATAAGGTGGGCGAACTTGCAGCATGGGATGGTACCTGGGATTTCGATGCTGAGGCCATTTCAGAGACTTGGCTAGAGGAGGGATAGGAATGGTTTTTGTAGATTCTGGGATTTAGGTGTTTCAGCAAGAACAGAGAAGATGGTAAAAGAAGAGGGGGTGGTGGCATTGTTAATCAAGGGTAGTACTACAGCAGCTGGGATAACGTTTGAGGACTCATCCACTGTGGTAGTTTGGGCTGTGGTTAGAAACAGGAAAGGAGAGGTCACCCTGTTGGGAGTTTTCTATAGGACCCCGAATTGTTCCAGGGATGTAGAGGAAAGGATATCAAAGATGATTCTCGATAAGAGCGAGAGTAACAGGGTAGTTGTTATGGGGGACTTCAACTTCCCCAACATTGACTGGGAATACTATAGTTCAAGTAGTTTAGATGGGTCAGTTTTTGTTCAGTGTTTACAGGAGGGTTTTCTGACAGGTCAATAAGGGGCGATGCCATATTGGATTTGATACTAGGTAACAAAACAGGCCAGGTGTTGGATTTGGAGGTAGGTGAGCACTTTGGCGATAGTGGCCATAATTCAGTTACAATAGCAATGGACAGGGATAGGTATATACCACAGAGAAAGGGGCATAATTGGGGGAAAGTCAATTATGACGTGATTAGGCAAGATTTAGGATGCATAGGATGGGCAAGGAAACTGCAGGGGATGGACACACCTGAAATGTGGAGCTTATTCAAGGGACGTCTACTGCGGGTCCTTGATAAGTATATGCCTATCGGGCAGGGAGGAAATTGTCAAGAGAGGGAGCCATGGTTTACTAAAGAAGTTGAAGCTCTTGTCAAGAGAAAGAAGAAGACTTATGTGAGGATGAGACACGAAGGCTCAGTTAGGGGGCTTGAGAGTTATAAGTTAGCCAGAAAAGGTCTAAAGAGAGAACTAAGAAGAGCCAGGAGGGGAAATGAGAAGTTGTTGGCTGATAGGATCAAGGAGAACCCTAAGGCCTTCTGTAAGTACATCAGGAATAAAAGAATGACTAGAGTAAGATTAGGGTCAGTCAAAGACAGTAGTGGGAAGTTGTGTGTGGAATCTGAGGACATAGGGGAAGCGCTTAATGAATACTTTTCATCAGTATTCACATTGGAAAAGGGCAATATTAGTGAGAATACAGAGATACAGGCTACAGAATTAGATGGGATTGCGGCTGACCAAGAGGAGGTTTTAACAATTTTGGAAGATCTGAAAATACATAAAACCCCAGGGCAAGATGGGACTTATCCTCAGATTCTCTGGGAAGCCAGGGAGGAAATGTCGAGCCTTTGGCTTTGATCTTTACGTCATCATTGTTGACAAGAGTAGTGCCAGAAGACTGGACAATAGCATGTATTATTCCCTTGTTTAAGAAGGGGAGTCAGGACAACCCTGGGAATTATAGGCCAGTGAGCCTTACTCCGGTTGTGGGTAAGGTGTTGAGAAAGGTTATAAGAGATAGGATTTATAATCATCTGGAAAGGAATAATTTGATTAGGGATAGTCAACACAGTTTTGTGAAGGGTAGGTCGTGCCTTACAAACCTTATTGAGTTCAGGTGGATGAAGGTAAAGCGGTTGATGTGGTGTATATGGACTTCAGTAAGGTGTTTGATAAGGTTCCACATGGTAGGCTATTGCGCAAAATACAGAGTTTCGAGATTGAAGGTGATTTAGCAGTTTGGATCAGAAATTGGCTAGCTGAAAGAAGACAGAAGGTGGTGTTTGATGGGAAATGTTCATCCTTGAGTTCAGTTACCAGTGGTGCACTGCAAGAATCTGTTTTAGGGCCACTGCTGTTTGTCATTTTTATAAATGATCTGGATGTGGGTGTAGAAGGATGAGTTAGTACATTTGTGGATGACACTAAGGTAGGCAGAGTTGTGGATAGTGCTGAAGGATGTTGTGGGTTGCAGAGGGACATAGGTAAGATGCAGAGCTGGGCTGAGAAGTGGCAAATGGAGTTTAATGCAGAAAAGTGTGAGGTAGTTCACTTCGGAAGAAGTAACAGGAATGCAGAGTACTGAGCTAATGGTAAAATTCTTGGCAGTTTAGATGAACAGAGAGATTTGCGTGTCCTGGTGCATAAATCCCTGAAATCTTCCACCCAGGTTGATAGGGTTGTGAAGAAGGCATATGGTGTGTTGGCGTTTATTGGTAGAGGGATTGAGTTTCAGAGCCATGAGATCATGCTTCAGCTGTACAAGACCCTAGTCAGGCCGCACCTGGGGTATTGCACACAGTTCTGCCAACGCATTTTTGGAAGGATGTGGAAGCTTCAGAAGGGATTCAGAGTAGATTTACTAGGATGTTGCCTGGTATGGAAGGAAGATCTTACGAGGAAAGGCTGAGGGAACTGAGGCTGTTTTCGTTGGAGAGAAGAAGGTTGAGAGGTGATTTAATCGAGATGTATAAGATAATCAGAGGGTTAGATAGGGTGAACAGTGAGAGCCTTTTTCCTTGGATGGTGAAGGCTTTAAATTGAGGGGTGTTAGATTTAGGACAGATGTCGAGGTACTTTCTTCACTCAGAGCGTGGTAGGGGTGTGGAACGGACTGCCTGCTACAGTAGTAGACCTGCCGACATTAAGGGCATTTAAGTGGTCATTGGATAAACACATGGATAATAATGGAATGGTGTAGGTTAGATGGGCATCAGATTAATTTCACAGGTCAGTGCAATGTCGAGGGCCGAAGGGCCTGTACTGCGCTGTAACGTTCTAAGTTCTATATTCTATATTATAGTTAATCATGGGAACTGGAGGTGGCCAATCAGCCCCTAGACTCTCTTTCACAGCCTCACAATTATTCAATTAATCAAAACTTTCAGTATATTTCTAACTATAATTTTCTCCCCAATGTCCACTATTCCATACAGTACATAGTCTGGAATGGTTGGGAGCAAGTCCTTCCTGAATATGGAAGTTTTGGGATTATTTGAATACCTAACAACATGTGGATGAACCAGAACATCATAACTGTAACTCAAAGCAAAAAATAATGATAAAACATTAAGAGAAAGTTTTCCTTATCCAAATACTGTATCTCCCATGTTCCAGCTCCCAAAGAACTGCACTAAAGTTATGCCGTGTGCTGCATGTGTCTGCCCAAAAGATTTCCAGCTGATTGATGTTGCCATAGAATAGATTTACAAACTGGGGAGGCCACAGTGTGGTCATCTCAACAGGCTTTTCCAGTCTGTGCAAAATCCTTTGGTATTTGTTGTTCAACAACTGAATCCCCTGTTTAAATTTCAGCTTGAAAACCACCTTTGTCTCCCCAGCTCTGTGGTGAAACCAGTTTGTGAGAATCCTTGTAAATATGTCACTCAGAGCTGAGGGGATTTTCTGTTCAAAGTTGTTGCTGCAATTACTGAGTTAGAAAGTTTGAATTTTGCAGCCGTACCAAAGTGAGCTCCGTCTTGTTCCCTCTCCACCAGATACTAATAAGAAATAGAGTCACCGACCTGGATGCACGAATGGCGGATGGTTCCACTGCTCTGATTCTTGCTGCCCGTCTTGCAGTGGAGGGAATGGTGGAGGAACTAATAGCCTGTCATGCTGATGTCAATGCTGTCGATGAGATCGGTATGTTTGAAACCATCAGGGCTGTACCCCAAGGCACCTATTCAAGCTAGAATCCAAGGTCACTGGGTCAGATGTTGAGCTATGTGAACTGTAACTTGTTGTATAATGGTACATTAAATGGGAGAATGAAGGTCCCGCACAGCTTTTCAGGAGTGATTATCACATAGATTTTACCGCTAAGCATCATAAGGAGATATTCAGACCTGTGACCCAAAGCTTGGTTCACTGGTTGCATTTGCCAAAGTGAGAGGCAGAGGGGAATTCCAGGCCTTATGACCTGAAAGTACGGCTGCCAGTAAAGGAGTGAGGCAAATCTGCAACGTGCAAGGGATCAAAGTTGGACGAATGCAGAGGTCTCGAAGGTTATTGGGCTTTGAAGATTACCACAATAAGGAAGAGCCTAACTGTGGAAAAGTTTGAACATACATAGGAGAATTTTAAAGTGGAGACTTTGTTGGACTGACAGCAGTATAGTCCAGCAAATGCGGGGATGATGATGGGTGAATGGGTGAATAAGTTAGCATGTGAACAGCAGAATTTTGAATGACCTCCCATTTATGGAGGGAGGTAGCTGGGAGACTAGCCTGGAGAGTATTCCATCCCCCTCATTTCTGGTGTTGTCACGTGCCCTCCCACAAAGTTGGTTGCTTCTACTGGGGGAAAAAAAACTGTCTGACCTTTACTTACATTCTAATCTGCAGCAAAGGACTGGGCTATTGTAAGTAACTGTTCTGTTTAATATGGATATTTAGGTAAATCTGCCTTGCACTGGGCTGCAGCAGTGAACAATGTTGATGCTACTCTGGTCTTGCTGAAGAACGGAGCCAACAAGGATATGCAGGACAGTAAGGTAAGGAAAACAATCTGTTACTTCTCCACAGTATCAGAGATACTCTGTCAGTGCTTGAATCCTGGCTGCACTGATGGATAGTTTGAAATTGAATTCTCGGAATTCTACTTTTCTTTGATGAAGTATTTATATGATTGTCCAACTCAATCATGAGTCAAAATCCAGTTCCAAACACTGCACTTCCTGCCAAACAGACACAATAGGCATGTTACCAAGTCCCAGCCTCAACCAGTGCAACTATTGACCCAACTGCCCGAGCCATTGGCCCAATGCTGACCCTGAGATTTTTATTTATTTTCTGTTAGCAAGGCTTTTATTCTTCCCCTTGATTATCATGAAGCTCATGTAGAAATTGTGGGCAGTAAACTGAGCTGGTAATTCTTCAAGTTTGACTGTGAGATGTGGGTGAAGTTAACGAAGTATTTATTGACCAGGCTGTGATGGATCTTCTCAAGTGACCAACTAATGCAGCGTTAATCTGCTTGATTACCGCTGAGAGACTTGGGATTGGCAGAATCCCTTCCTGTCCCTCAACAACATTAATAAAATGGCGAGGTCTCTTCACTTTTTCATTACCAGCCAACAGTCAAAAGTACAATGTTTATCCTGGAGCCAGGCACCTAATAGCCAGCTTTCCCCAAATTCAGTTTCACCATCTTCCATGGTTTGATGGCAACCTGTCTAGTCCAGCCCCAAGATCACTACACAGCTATTTCTCATTGTGTTGCTCCTTAGGAGGGTAGGAACACCTTGAACCTGTCCACTATTTTGTTAACTTGCAGCCAATGTGTATCTTAATCCATTGCATCAGCTCCGGTTCTGTCTACATTGCTTTAAAAAAATCTGGCAATTGTGATTATGGATATTTTAATAGCCTCACCAGTTTCTCAGAGAAACGACTTCCTGTGAAGGAGAACTTTCTGACATGAGTCCCTTGTTCTGAAACATTCTGACAGTGCAAATGCTTTTTCTCTATCCTATCAATTTCTCTAGTAATTTGAATACTCCTTAATGCTCTGCAGTCAAGGGAACCTTGACTAGTGTATCGTTCCTGCCCACACCTTTGAACCCTTTAGCTCTGGTTTCAGTTGTTATGGACAAGCTCCTAGAGGGCATAGGTTTAGGGTGAGAGGGGAAAGATATAAAAGAGACCTACGGGGTAACTTTTTCAAACAGAGAATAGCATGGGTATGGAATGAGCTACCAGAGGAAGTGGTGGAAGCTGATACAATTGCAACATTTAAGAGGCATCTGGATGGCTTTATAATAGGAAGGGTTTGGAGGGATATGGGCCGGGTGCTAGCAGATGGGACTAGATTGGGTTGGAATATCTGGTCGGCGTGAACAGGTTGGACCGAAGGGCCTGTTTCCGTGCTGTACATCTCTATGACTCTATAACTTGGGTTTGAAGTGATGAGATTCTTTGACATTTTTTCTAATGATGAGGAAACTGTATTTTTCAGGAGGAGACGCCACTCTTCCTAGCTGCACGGGAGGGAAGCTTTGAAGCTGCTAAGATGTTGTTGGATCACTTTGCCAACCGGGACATCACAGACCACATGGACCGATTGCCACGGGACATTGCACAGGAGCGGATGCATCACGACATTGTGCAGCTGCTGGATGAGTACAACGCTGTACGGAGCCCTCAGGGTCAAGGTGGGCACATGGGCAGCCATTCAATGTCCCCCCTCATGTGCCCACCAAACAGTTACATGGCTAACTTAAAGCAAACCCCCCAGGGAAAGAAAGCAAGGCGGCCCGGCTCCAAGAATTCAGGTTCTGGGAATAATAGCAACCTGACCAAGGACTCGAAGGAACCGAAAACAAGGAACAAAAAATTGAGTCTGGATTGCCAAGCGTCCCTCATGGAAAGTTCAGTGACATTGTCTCCAGTAGACTCACTGGATTCGCCGCGTGCCTACATTACCAACCCTACGTCTCCAGTCATGACATCCTCTGGGATCTTGCATCCTGCGGGATCCTTGTCTGTGCTTGCCAACCCTCCAGTGAATGGTATTCTGGAAGGTCCCTTCACTGTCTCCTTGGCCAGACTTGGTGATCTTGGAGATGCTGCTCAGAACACTGCCGTTTTATCCAGGAACCACATGCAGCCTCATCTCTCAATGTCACAAGTCAGTGGCCAGCCCAACTGCCTCCTTAATGCCGGTGGCCTGGGTCTTAACGTTGGCATGGTGAGCCCTATCACCTCGGTACCCTTTGAATGGCAAACGAGGATTCCCAGCTCGCAGTGCAACTCCGTCATCAGCGTTGTACAGCAGACCGCTGGCTCACATGCTAACATGCACCAGCCGGGTCAAGCTCTGCAGCACGGCTTGGTGCTGCAGAGCCACATGTCCATGGGGAATGGCCCCCAAATGATCAACCAGCAGAGCCCAGTCAAGCCCCCAAACCCAGTAGAGCAGCAGGCAATCTCTCAAGCCCCACAGGCACAGCAGAGGTGCACCCCTTCCACCACCAGCCACTCCATTCAGCAGAGCTTGCTGAGGAGCGAGATGGCACGATTGCCAGACCATTGCAACCCGTCGCTTTCTGCTCAGGAAGCCCAGCCTCCGCAAGCCAACGTGCCACCATTTTACAAGCAGCACAGCGAGGACTACCTGACTCCCTCCTCCAAACACAGCTACACGACAGGCCACGACAACACCCCCAAGCATTACCTCCACCTGAAGAATGAGCACCCTTACCTGACACCATCCCCAGAGTCACCCGAACAGTGGTCCAGTCCATCTCCACATTCCATGTCTGATTGGTCAGACTCTACCCCCAGCCCGGCCATAATTGGACATCAAGCTCAAATGCAGCACATGACTGAACAAGCAACCAAAATGCAAGTTTTTGCATAAAGTACATCATTCGTTCCTTTTATTAAAAAAAAAGAGACGTCTCTATAGGATATTAGGACCCGGGCTATTATTATTTTTGTTACTGCACCTCCTTTCGTCATCTTGAAGTAACACGGAGCCGACTCTATAGTCACCTCGGCTGCATCTGTAATGGAGGTCACCTCTTGGTTCCGAATTTCAAAGGAAAGATTTTGATTTTTTCTTTTCAGAAAGAATGGTGAGAAGGAAAGTGTTGAATTTATTTCTGTCTCACTACAGTCACTGCCTTTACCACACGTGTTTATGAATCAGCAGGTAAACTGTGGAGCCTGTTACGGTTTATATGTTCCAGTCCTCTTCAAGTATATGTGTCACCAAACATTAAGAGCCCTCTTTTCTTCCCCTTTGGCGTACTGGACTTTCACTCGCCTCTTGCTGGTTTGACCAATGCCTGGGATTCCGGGCCGAACCTTTGTAACTTCATGTTTTGCCAGATGTTTGGCTGGGATTGCCACCACCCGCCAATGAGGATCCCGGGAAATTACCTCAGCAGAACTTGGACAGGAGGACACAGACGCTGCCTTTCCTGAGTAAGGTGTATTCCACACTACATTAACTTAGGCTGTTACAGTAAGTTCCGTCTCTCTGAGACCCCAGCAAGGCCTGAAGGCTTTCATCTGCAATTAGTAACCATTCCAGAATAACTGGCACTAGTAACACCTCTGCCCCCTTCCCAGCAGCCGAAGGAAATTGTGTTTCAAGCAACACAAAAGCTATAAAAACTTGTCTGAACCGTTGAAGCCTCAAGTGTAGGGTCATCCTATCATTTCATTATATATAAAGTGATTAACATGGGATTTTTTTAATACAATTTCTTTCTCTCGTGCTGTGTATTTTAATCCTGAATAAGCTTTCCTAAAACTTACTGCCATTGGAAATTGCGATGCTGCCAAGAATATAATTGTATGTTATTTAACTGTTTTAGGGTTCAAAGGAATACTGTTTGTTTTTGTAATCGAGTTCTTCCGCCTGAGAGATGCTTCCGAGAATTGTTCGCTTGTCATGGACAGGGCAGATTGCGTGTCAAAACTCTGCCCCAAAATCTAATCCAATCTAAGCAGAGCTTGCTCAAGCACCCAGTTTAAAATTGTCCAGGCCTATATCAGGACACCCCCACCACCCCTCCACCACCCCTCCGGTTACTCACTTATTCCCCAGGCCTCACAGTGTCAAACAGTTCACAGGTTCCTGTTTCCTTTAATGCACAGCTCCTGCATCATATTATTTTCCATTTCATTTAAATAGTAATTTTTTTTCTTTTAAAAGGAAAATGAGAAATGTCAAAATATGTACACTTTTTAATTGGATATAATCTGTTGAAAGGTCATGTTGATAATTGCTCTATAAGAGAAATTGACTGATTTAGTATCAATTATCTGTTTAAAAATTAGCTCATCAACTAGGCATTAAGCAGATGCTCAGTGAGAGTGAATCATTTGTGTCTTTGAAGATTTAAGATTTGGCTCAAGTTTACTGATCAGAGAAAATTGTTCTGGGCACTTTAATCAGGGCCAGAGCCCCACACTCGTTGGTAGGGCCTTGGAAATGGGCTGTACCAATCTTTTCTCAGGCAGGAACTTGAATTCTGACGACAGCCACTTCAGTTCAGATTTCTGAAGTCTTTTTAAGTCAGTCCACTTGAGCCCAGTGGCTGATGTTATAACAGTTAACACCTAAATCTAAAATAAAAGCACAAAGTGCAGGCAAAATTCAGCTAGTCTGGAAGTGTCTTTGGAAGGAAGAACAAAGTTAGCATTTCCAGTCTTTTTTTTTATAAGTCCTACTTTAATGACTTACTACAATTAACAACAGGATTACAGACACCTCATCTTTTTTGAAATGGAGGATCATTCTTGAACGATCCAGCATTGAAAACCAATGTTCAGTTTCACTGCCAATTCTTCAGTCTTTCTCTCATGCTAATTACATCGCGGGCTATTTTCATAAGGGTCAACATCATATCACAGGTATCAGGCTCTCAGAAACAACCTCAGCGAAAGAGAAGTGCTGCACTTGTTCAAAACAATCAATGGTTGCAGTTTTACCAACTCCTATCTACAAGCCTCCTTCAGATAGAAGGTAGAAGAAAGAACCTTCAGCCATTGCTGATGGAGTTTGGGTCAAAAGAGATTGCACATTTTGTGACTGAGAAGAGTATTGTAGGACCAGCCAGTCCAAGATGTTAACAGAATGTGGGTGTGATTACTTGAAGAGGTTTTAATTTTTGAGTAAATTTTTTTGTTTTGTTTCTTGCCCCTCTTCACCTCCCCCCCCCCATCCCATGCAATCTCTGTACTATATCCATTGACCTAAAGGTGTAACCCCTCAGATATTAGTTGGATAAGATGCAACTCATGGTGAAGTCAAAGGTTCCCACTCTTGGTCAGAGGTATTCCAGCATGTGACCTCCCAAAGAGCCCCTCCCACTCTCCTGCTATTGACCATAGCACATTCCCAATCTGAGAGTGCACTGTATCTGACGTTCATCAGGAAACTCTTTCTACTCTCTGATTATTTGGTTGTTTGTCAGCCACTCCTTTTCTCATCACTTGAGGTAAAAACACAGTTAAAAATATGAGAGAAAAATGTCTTTTTTTTAATGTTCATTGGGATTTTACTCTGTCTTGCTCACTACGTATCCTGGAGTTAGTCTTTAATTTCTAGCTATTCCCAGATGATCCTCAATAGCCGACAATTCCATGTTTGCACTGCTTGCCCACCTTGTAATTACTGCAAGAAAACATTTAAAAATAATCAAGAAATGCAACAACGCAGCATCAATTCCTGAAGTTAAATGATCTCCAGTTCCTGGGACCAGCAAAGACCTGAGGAGAACAGTTAGCAACTGAAGAGGATTTGTTTCTCTGTGTTGCCCACCCTCCCTTCCAGGTGTGCAGTTGGAATAGGTTTTTCCAGCGCTGATTTAGTTAGAAAAGGGAAACTTGAAGAAGACACGGGTTCAGTGGTTCAATTGCATCCAATTGGAATGCCTGTACGTTTAATATGACTTGCCAGTATTTCAATAACAACCCAGGAATGAAAATAACTGGACCTGTTCAGTTAGACCGATGCAAAAAAACAAATGATGAGAGAGTTCATCTTCTATTTGAGAAGAAGATCAGGCTTATTCTAATGAAACTTTGTGTGCTTGTCAAGTAAGCAGGGATAAAATCTTCCTCTGCCTCATATTCCCCTCACCTGATCGGGGAGTAATATTTGCAACCTGTTCTTGCCGTCTGGTTTGAGAACCAAGGCTCTTCATGGGGTCCAAAACCCGTACTTTAGCAGCCCTGAATCTCAAGGTATGGAGTCGGAAAACCAGATGTGAGAGGAATGGATCAAAAATCAAAACCCAAAATTTCTATTCAAGTACCTGAGAGGTGGGGTGAGCGTTGCACCTGTCCCTTCAGAAGAATTTGCCTTCTGGGGAGTGAGAGGCAGTCATTGCCTTGGTGGGTAGGTGGTAATTTTTCCCTCTCTTGCCCCAGGCCTGCTTCACAACTTCAGATTTATTGGTCAGCCTGGCCCAACTTCAAATCTGCCCCCCGTCTGATACGAATGATATTTATGTAGAAATAAGGGAGTAGGGGGAGAAGCAGGAACTCACCTTTGGCCTGGTTCCTGCAGGAGAATGCAGACCTGTCATTATGGTCAGCCCAGTCATTATCAAGGTTCATTGTAAACCTTAATCACTTCGTCACACGCTGAGGAATTGAACCTGAGAATTGAACCTTGTATGTTTTTTTAAGAAAAATTGCCAATTTTATTTTACAAATCCCCTTGTAGCCCACACCCATAGCCCTGTCAGTTAACCATCGCTTGGGGTAGTGGTTTCAGGAAAGAAGAGGCAGAATTACGTTTCGTGCAGCAAGTTGGGAAAAGTTGGAGTGGTGGGATGAGGATGAGGGGGCGGGGGAGAGGAGATGGTGTGTCAGGTGATAAACCGAGTGGGTGGGTGGGAAGGAAAGGTGGACTACAAGTGACCCGTCTGGGTGATGCATGGGTGGACAGGGTATGCACATAGGGAGCTGTGGAGCAAAGGATGTGAACCTGAGCGGGACATAGCGTTCAGGTAAGTCCTGCAGCCTCTGCGCATGGAACAGACGAGGTAGTGCTGCTTAAAAATCAAGCAAAGGCGAAATAGAGGTGTCACGCTGCTTGCAAAAGTGAGAGAGCACCCTGTTGGCTCGGCTGTTTTCCCTGCCTTAGTTGGGACTGAGTTTATGAGGGACCTATATATATATTTTATATATTTTTTTTCTCAACATTCTTGGTCAGTAGTGCAGCTCAAACAGTAGAATGTACATTTAAAGCATTAACGGATTCTTTTTTTAAAGAAAGCAGACTGTAAATAAATCAAATTGAAGAACAAAAAACATTTACTCATTTCAAAAGTACTTGTTTGGAATGTTTCACGTACTCAAATAAAAACCTCACTTTCTTATTTAGTTGTATATCACATGGAAATACGGCCAACATACTTGGTTGTTTGTTCTTAGAAGGATTCTTTGTAGACGTTTTATAATATTTCAAGCCTTTTTACAAAAATGTAGCTTTAATCTGTACAGAAAAAAAGTATTTTAAGTCACATCTTTTGTATGCAGAAAATAAAGGTTGTGAGGTAAATATACTTCAAAAATAAAGCTGTAGGAAACTACATTTTATGACTCTCTATTTTCTTTGCAACAAAACCACATGCTGAGATTGAAGGTGCATTCGGGAATGTGGAAACCGTGTTTCAATGCAGGAAGTTATCGGTAGTTGCAAGTCTAACCGAGCCTCAATTTTTGCCCCAAAGTTCTGGTGAAGAACGTTTTTAGAGACGGGTTTGCATTTGGGCCTCTTTTTATGTTTTTTTTATTTTTTTGTTGTTGTGAAGAAGTCAAGCCTTCCAAAATCTCATTAAAACTGGAAAGAGCAGAACAGAATGCAGTCAATCTTTCTATCTTATTGTGTGTTATAGCTTATAGGAAAGGAAATGGTCAGGGAGTTGATTCCATGATGATGCATTCTTACCAGGTCTGTAGCACATATCGGCATGTTTGTTCCTTTATCAGTACAATACTATCTATATAATATTACCACAGTGCCTTCCAGGAAGCATGTTTTAATTGGATTGGGCATTTATTTATCCATCAAAAACTCAATTACCCAATAGCAGGGTGGAAAAAGGAATCAAACAAAAGGTGGAAATGAATTTAAAGGGATCTTGAAATCTCTCCAAGTGTTTTTATGTTTAGCAGGGTGTGTGGTACTAACACTTGTGAAATCGCCAAATCATCAGTAGTTTGATTAAATTTCACCCCTTTCTTAGGAAAGGAAAGGGGAACTTTGCGGTTGTAAAATTGCCTAATTCAAATATTTGAGGTGGCGGGGGGAGGGTAGCACACAGGATGCTAACTTCCTCTTCCAATATTGTGATTGCATCAAAATCCAAGTCCTGCACTGAGTTGACTGACTATTGTCATTTGTGTTTGACAAGTAAATAGTGAAATTTGTCATACGTTGCCACACTCCAGAGCCATTCTGAGTTACAGAAGATATTGAGAAATAATCAAAATATGACGAGAAACAGTTCTTCCTCCTTTCTGGTGCTCCACTCGGCAGTGATAGGGGGGAGGTTGTCCACAATGTGCCCACCTATGCCTCCGCAATCACAGTCCAGTGCTGGAGGCCTTAGCTGGACACTGCTGCAAGGAATGAGACGGTTCCACCTTAATTTATGCAGCAAAAAAGTACCAACGTGGTACTGGCTGCTTCCGACAAGGAAATTGAAAGTGAAAGGAAGATTCAGTACAGATGTAAAGCAGTGAACAGCAAATGCCTCTCGATATGTCCTTTTAGATTGTTTGTTTCAGTCTTCATATGGGACCATCACCATGGAAGTCAGTGAAGATGCTATCGAGGTACCTTTTCCAGATAATATTAGTAACGGCTGTCTATTAGTGTTTGGAATATTGCAAGGAAAGGCTGTTTGGTGGTACAACATGACTGGGGTGCAGGGAACCCCTAACATAACATCAGGGCCAGGCTAGGAAGCACATATTAACGCCAAATTTAGAACATTTTGTCATAAAAGCTGTTTTTACACTGTAGGGTTGGGTTTTGCAATAAAAAAATCAAACTTTGGGTCTGAAAGAATTTTTGTTAGAGAAGGATAGAAAGTTGGTTTGGAACCAAAGCAGGACTTTTATGGGAATTGGCAATGATCTATTTGGGTAGATTAATATTTCGGGGAGGGAGGTTTTCTTCCTATGTTCCTAAGGTTGGTCACCTCCAACGAGATAGAGTTTCACTCTTTTGCAGGAGGGCTAAAGCACTTTTAGATGAAGGAGATGGGAAGAGAGTTAAGCAAGAGAGTACGTGCTTTTTTGAGATTGGAAACAACCTGTTTAAACCAGTCACACTTGTATCCTGTGGGTAAACGTAATCTTAAAGCTTGATGACTGTCTACACTACTGCAAAATAATAACTTGCTTAACTAACTACTGCTCAGGCATTTTGTGGGGTGGATCCCTGATTGCATGGCCATTCTGCGCTGGGTTGGCTGATCTTCAGTTGAAGTGGATGGGTCGTACAGTCAGTTTGTTGGTGTCAGTAGTTGGGGGAAGGGGGGAAAGGAGCAGCTTTGGCTACTGATTTCAAAATGGTGGAGCACAGTCAGAAATGGGGGCTATGCTGTGATGGCCCCTCAGAATGGAACACATCACTGATAACTGCAGGTGGCCAACTAGAGCAGAGAGAAACCTGAAATTAAACAAAGAAAAGTACATTAGCAGAGAGGGGTAAGAAAGTAGTGTTTTATGTAGCACCCCTCTTTACAACCAATAAAGTACTTTATCTTTATTAACTTACGGGATGAGAGCATCACTGGCCAGGCCAGCATTTATTGCCCATCCCTAATTACCAAGAGGACAGTTAGGAGTCAACCACATTGCTGTGGTCTGGAGTCACATGTAGGCCAGACCAGGTAAGGATGGCAGATTTCCTTCCCTTAAGGACATTAGTGAACTAGATGGGGTTTTCTGAGAATCTACAATGGATTCACAATCGTCATTAGATCCTTAATTCCAGAAATTCCACCATTTGCCATGGCAAAATCCTAATCCGGGTTGCCGGAACATTATCTGGGTTAAAGTCCAGCGACAATATCACTAGGCCATCGCCTCCCCCTTTTGATGTATAGTTATTGTTGTAGGAAATCCGACAGCCAGTTCTCACACAGCAAGATCCCACAAGCAGCCAGATGTTTCTCAGGGTGATGTTTGAGGGATGAATATTGGATAAATGAAAATCATGTTGTGATGGACTGGGATTGTGAAGGAATACCTGGAACAGGAATGGCACACCGGGAATACTGGGCCGGAAGCCTCCGCCAAAGAAGAACTCCATATTGGAACAAGAGTACCTCCCCAGGAGACCACCTCGCTGTGCCGAGACCGTCACTTCTCCTCCTTCAGGCACTCGGATCTGGAGCCTCGGCCTAGCCTGTGGCTCCAACTCAGGGGAAGTCCGCCTCACTCACTCGGAGATCCCGGATTGGGATGCAACCATGTCCGTTTCATCCTGGCAATCCTGCTGCCGCTGCTGGGAGCCTCCTCTTTCACTCGTCACTATACAGGCTCAAAAGAAAAGAAGAAGAAAAGAAAAAGAGGGAAAGTAAAATGAAGAAACAAAAGAGAAAAAAATCTGATGGGAGTGGACAAGCTTTGAACTCAGCTCGCCCCCTACTCAACTGCCATCTTGAAAATGGTCATCAGTTTGGGGGCTCCCATGGAGATCGAGGCCCACCACTCTCTGAGGCTGCTCAATGTCCACAAAAGGCCCAAAGCCCAGACTCATGGTGGTGTGGACTCCTAGCTACAGTAGGCCCGGAGCCTTTGGTGATGCCCACCGTGAGGACTCCTGGCTGCGGTAGGCCCGGAGCCTGGATCTTTGGTGGTGCCCACCCGTGAGGACTCTTGGCTGCAGTAGGCCCGGATCCTGGACCTCTGGTGGCGCCCACCATGAGGACTCTTGACTGTGGTAGACACGGAGCCTGGACCTCTTGGTAGTGCCCACCGTGAGGACTCTTGGCTGCAGTAGGCCCGGAGCCTGGACTCTTGGTTGTGTCAGCCGTGTGGTCATAGCAGCGAAGCCAGCGTCTCCTGGGGCATTGGCATGGTCATTGCTGTACCCAAAGTGAGGACTCTTTCAGCCGTGGAACAACTTGCAGAAGCCTTCAGGTCCAATTTGAATAGAAGATGAACTCTATTGAAGAAATTTCTTCTTATTCTTTTTGTAACTCAAAATAGAGCCAGATTACAGCAACAATGCACTTTTTCACTGTTTCTTCCTGGAAGTATCTGACAATAACATCCTACATTCATTCCTAACCATTGGTCCTTAGCACCAACAGCATGGTGAGAGGGGGATGAGGGACCTTGACCTTACTCCTACCCCTTTCTCACAACGGGACAGGGTTATGCCAGTAAGCGGGGTAAGAACAGACAACATGTATCTACAAACGGGGCTCCTCCACAGACTGCTGTCTGGACACTCCAGAGGTGCTGGGCTCTCCATCTCCGCTCTCTCAGCCTTGGGGAAGGTCGAGTCAAAGAGAGTGAACCTGGCTGTGGGCAGGACATACTCAGCACGTCTGGGTCCTCCAGGCACACCCTTGAGGTTGCTCAGCTGAAACTCCATCAGGTTCCACCAGCCTGCTATAAACCCCAGGGCTGCTCCTGGACCTGGTGAGAGAGAAAGAAGGATGAGGGTACATTGTAAATATGTTTGCTCATTTGTCAATGTTATGTTGACTGTTGGTGAGCGAATGTCATTTTAGCTTTAGCTACAAGGATGAGAGGACAGAGACTGGCTATCATTAACACCACACAATGTTCTTGTCCAGATTTCCTACAGTGTGGGAATAGGCCATTTAGCCCAACAAGTCCACACCGACCCTCCGAGGAGTAACCCACCCAGACCCATTTCCTGACACTTACCCCTGATTAATGCACCTCGCACTGTGGGCAATTTAGCATAGCCCATTCACCTGAGCTGCACATCTTTGTGTTTGTGGGAGGAAAGCAGAGCAAACCCACACAGACAGGGGAGAATGTACAAACTCCCCACAGACAGTCGCCAAAGGCTGGAATCGAACCCAGGTCCCTGGTGCTGCGAGGCAGCAGTGCTAACCACTTAGCCATCATGTGCCCTGTTGGGCTAATAGTTATCCTTTACATGCTTGAACCTGATATTCTGGAGGCTTCCATATATTTTTAGCCTTAAACATATCGTGAAGCACAGAATGAAATCCCAGTCCTTACAGCTGGGATTATCCAAGGAATGCCGATGTCAGCAGCATCTGAATGTGAGTGGTGACTCCACATGACTCCGTCCCATTGAGTACGGTTCATAGGGTAACCCTCCCAGTGTGGGTTTGTCCCAACCAGTGCTGCGCTGTAGGCTGCTGCTCCATCTGAAGCACACCCTCATCCCCTCACTCAGCACAATGTTCCCACTACCCTGCCGTATCCTCTAGGAGATGGGCAGCTCCTGCCTCTTTTGCAGACCCCAGGACCTTTGTTACTTTGAGAACATGTTGGAACTTACCGGAAAATCACTGCTTCTGCCTCCCAGCTTTGGTCGAACTGTTCTGTCAAATGATGTGTTCAGGAGTGGCTGAGGGGGCCAAGAATTTCGGCTTTCACGTTAGGCCAATATTTCAGGTGCAGCATTTTGTGATGGCAAATGTCTTTCCCCTGTACTGTGTGTGGCTCTCTGCTTCATCACGATTGCCCCTGGAAGGGGCGCGTGTGACATGGCCATGAAGGCCACCCTCCCCTCCCTCAGAGAATGAAACACTAACTCTCCCCACTCTGGGGGTGGGGGCAGCCATTTCCGCTGGTAAGCCAGACGAGCTTGGAAAGCAACAAGGTCACACCACAGCAGGAGGCTTGGGTTTTATGTCTGCGCGAAATGGTTGTGCTGTGATCCCGTATGGGTCTGAACGTGGCAGTACAGCGCAAAGGGACAAGGTGGGGCAGAGAGGCTTTCAGGCGCAAGGTCAGTGACTGCTTAGTGATCAAACAGGTTAGTGCCTGCTCACAAAGTGCTCTGGCTGTGGAATGCCAATGAAAGGGGATCATTGTATTCCAAAGTACAGCATAGAAGGAGAGGACTGTATTGTAAGTGAGTGCTGAGTGGGGATGGGCATGGCTGGTCCAATGCCAATCTCCATGGAGAGAGGTTTGCAAGCAGCCCTGAGATGTTGGTGACTGGTCTCCAAGAGAGCCAGAGGAACAGCAGTGAGGTGGACTTACCAAGTGTCCCTGCTGACTTTAATGTCACGAATGTCTAGCTTCTGACCAGTGAATGGGAGAATGGTCAACTGCAAATCAGTGAAGTGACATTGGTGTAAATGGATGCATATGTCTCTCATCAACATCAAGCAGTCATTTCTTCGATGTCTCCGTACTTTCCCTGGCTGACCTGCCTTTGCCAACATCGATCAGGGCCTGAGAAGGTTCTCCTCTCAGTTTCTGGAAATGCCTCAAGAGGTAGCTCCCCTTGTGTTGGCTGGGAAGTGTTGATTTGGCTCAGAGGTGGTCTCCCAGACCTAGAAGATGGCCATTTCACTGTTGAGCAAAACACAGTCTTTCCAACGAGATGCTAAAGCCAACCTCATCAAGGCAATACAACAGAAACCATCGCACCTTTGTGGGAATGGGAAGGAGGCAGATTCCCAGTGACCCGGCATCATGGGCGACATTAATCCCCCAACTAAATGATCAGTCGATGTGTCTCATTGCTGTTCAGATTGTGCACAAATTTGTTTTTTGTTGCGTATTCTTATGAACTTCCAAAGTGATTTTGTTTCTTTCTACGGTGAGCTTTGGAACATCCACGAAGGACTCTATATCAATGCAAGTTTGTTCATTTTTTGATCTGTGTTTTACCCCAGTGTCAAAGCAAAGGGTCAGAGTGCAAATGACCCACAATCATAGTGTGTACCCTTTCCTCCCTCTCTCTCTCTCACCAACAGTTCTACCTCTGCAGCTTTAATAGGAAATCAAGAATAATTAAGTTAATGATTAATCCCTTATCTTCAACTGAATCTTGTTTCGCTGCATGTTCTGTGATCATTCCTTCATTTCCCCAGCCTGATCCTGATGGGTTTTCTGAAAGTACGTTTTACTCTTTTAATTTAGTCCCACTATTTCTGCAGCTGCTTTTTCACCTTGCCAGACTGTCTTCTGATGCAGTGTCACCCCACCCCTCACGTGGACAGTCAAACCAACCACGGAGCTGTGTTCAAATTCGGGAAAGTGTACAGAACTTAGCGAGCTGATAACCTGTGACTGTCAGCAACCCAATGAGCAAACAAAACTGTCGTCCCTTACAAAAGAAACATTAGCAAGTCACACTGACCTTGGCGTCAGTGAGATTGTTTATTTTCCTTCCTGAGGCATGAGACCTGTCTGAATTTCCACATAACCCACAGTGTCCGGTTCATGTTGCAATACTGACTGAGCTTTCAAAGTATTTCATAAACTGTAGAGCACTTTGTGATATTCTGAGGTTTTAAAAGGCGTTATGCAAATGTAAGCCTTTCTCTCTTTGACCCAACATGAACCTGGCAGTAATCATCCCTGAGTGAATAAGCCAGCACTAAATGAATTCATTTTCCTAAAATGCTACATGGAAATGCAATTATCACGCTTCAGTGTTGGCCCCCTCGAGCCCCCTCCGCCCCTCAATAAGATCATGGCTGATCTGATTGTGGCTTCAACTTCACGTTTCCACTTGTCCAGAGATCCCTTGACTCTCTTGTTGAATAAGAACAAATCTATCACAATTTTAGGAATATTCAATCATTTGGTCTCAATTGCTGTCTGGGGAAGAGAGTTACAAAGAGAGTTACCCTCTTGAAAAATAAGGAATTCTCTTTCTTTATAAACTGTTCCTGTAGTTCTAGTCTCCCCCACAAAGGAAACACCCATTCAGCATCATCCCTTCTCACCAGAGTATATGCTTCAATAGATTACCTCTCTCAGTCTTCTGAATGCCAATGGATGTAGGTCCAACCTCTTCAATCTTTCCCTCATAACATGATTTGGAGACACCGGTGTTGGCCTGGGGTGTACAGAGTTAAGAATCACACAACTCCAGGTTATAGTCCAACAGGTTTTTTTGGAAGCACTAGCTTTCAGAGCACTGCTCTTTCATCAGGTGGTTGTGGAGAATAAGATTGTAAGACACAAAATTTATAGCAAAAGTTTACAATGATGTAACAGAAATGATGAAATTATTCTTCAGTGGTTGTCTCATGACATGAACCACGTCATCCCAGGTATCAGTCAGGTGAACGTTTCTGAACTGCCTGTAATGCGTTTACATCCTTTCTTAACTGAGGAGACCAAAACTGTCCACAGCACTCCAGATGTGCTCTCACCCATACCCTGAACAACTGCAATACAACTTCCCCCCTTTTGAAATTCCGTTTCCCTTCCTAATGACTTGCTGTACCTGCAGACTAACTCTTTGTGACTCATGTACTAGCATCCCTCTGCAACCTCTTCCTCTCTTTGAATAATGTGCTGCTCTTCCACTCTCCCTGACAAATCGGGCACACTCACATTTACCCTAATTATAAGCTCACTGCCAAATGTTTGCTCACTCGGTTAACCCAACTATATCCCTTTGCAGGTTCTTTATGTCCACCTCACAACTTACATTCCCACCTATTTTTGTGTCAGCAAATGTAGCTTCTGTTTGTTCAGTCACTTTATCCAAAATCATTGAGATAAGTTGTAAATAGTCGAGGCTTTGGCCCACTGACTCCCATGACACTTTACTCATCACATCTTGCCAACCTAAGGTCACCTATTTATGCTTCATCTGTCTCCTGCCAGTTAATCAATCATCTAGCCATGCTACTAGGGCACTCCCTATACTGTAGCTCTTATTTTCGACCATAGAACCATAAGACATAGGAGCAGGCCCATCGAATCTGCTCCACCAATCGATTGTGGCTGATATGTTTCTCATCCCACTCTCCAGCCTTCTCCCTGTAACCTTTGATCCCCTTACCAATCAAGAAGCTATCTATCTCTGTCTTAAACACACTCAATGACTTGGTCTCCACAGCCCTCTATACCAATATGTGCCACTGCCCTCTGGCTGAAGAAACACCTCCCCATCTCAGTTCCAAAGGGTTGTATCTTCACTCTGAGGCTGTGCTCTAGAGTCCAAATCTCTACCATTAGTGGAAACACCTGCTCCAGGTCCACTCTGTCCAGGCTGCTCAGTATTCTGCAAGTTTCAATCAAATTCACCCCTTTATCAAGTACAGACCCAGAGTTCTCAAATGCTCCTCAAATGACAAGCCCTTCATCCCTGGGATCATTCTCGTAAACCTCCTCTCGATGCCCTCCAATGCCAGCACGTCCTTGCTTTGATATGGGACCCAAAACTACTTGCAATATTCCAAATGCAGTCTGACCAGAGCTTTATACAGCCTCAGCAATACAGCTCTCCTCTTGTGTTCGAGCCCTCTCAACATTAATGCTAAGATTGCATTCCTAACTACTAACTGAACTTGCATATTAACTTTAAGAGGATCCTGATCTAGGACTCCTCAGTCCCTTTGTGCTTCAGATTGCTGAAGCCTTTCCCCATTTTGAAAGTGGTCTATACTTCTCTTCTTCGTACCAAAGTGTATTGCCTCACACTTTCCCACATTGTATTCCATCTGCCACTTCTTTGCCCACTCTCCTGGCCTGTCCAAGTCTTTCTGCAGTCTGCCCGCATCCTCAGCACTACCTGCCCCTCCACCTATTTTTGTGTCATCTGCAAACTTAGCAACAATGCTCTCAGTACCTTTGTCCAAATTGTTAATGAATAATGTGAATAGTTGTTGTCCCAACACTGATCTCTGTGGGTCACTAGTTACCATTCTGAAAAAGACCCTTTTATCCCTACTTCTTTTAGTCAGCCAATCCTCTATCCATGCCAGTATCTTGGTCCTAACACCCTGGGCTCTTACCTTATTTAGCAGCCTCCTGTGCAGCACTTTGTCAAAGCCCTCTAGAAATCCAAATAGATCACATCCGCTGGCTCTCCTTTGTCTAACTTGCTCATTATTTCCTCAAAGTATTCTAACAGATTTGTCAGGCATGACCTCCCCCTGACAAACATGTGCTGACGCAGCCCTATTTTACTGTGCACTTCCAATACTTTGCAAGCTCATCCTCAATAATGGACCCTAATCTTACCAATGACTGAGATTAGGCTAACCAGCCTCTAGTTTCCTGCCCTCTGCCTCCCTCCCTACATAAACAAGCCATTTTCCAGTCATCTGGGACCCTCCATGACTGCACTGATTCCTGAAAGATCACCACCAATTCCTCTACAATCTCCTCAGCTATCTCCTTCAGAATCCTGGGGTGCAGTCCATCTGATCCAGGTGGTTTATCCACCTTCAGACTCTCAGCTTCCCCCGTACCTTCTCCTAAGTGATAGCCACTCACCTTTGTCCCTGACTCTGTTGAAGTTCAGGTGTGCTGCTGACACCTTCCACTGTGAAAATTGAGGCAAAGTACCTAGTCAGTTAATTTGCCATTTCTTTGTTACCCATTACTATTTCCCTAGCCTCATTTCCAAGTCCAACGTCCACTCTTATCTCCTACTTTTAGATATCTAAAAAAAATTCTTCCAATCTTCTTTAATATTGCTACCTCATATTTCATCTTCTCCCTCCTGCTTGCTTTTTCAGTCAACCTCTGCTGGTGTTTACAAGATTCCCAATCCTCTGCCTTCCCACTAATTTTTGCCACATTGTGTGCTTTTAATTTCGATTTGATGCTGTCCCTGACTCCCCGAGTCAGCCACGGTTACCTCATGCTCCCGTTAAGACGTTTCTTCTTCCTTGGGATGAATTTCTGCCGTGCTTCCCAAATTACCCCCAGAAACTCCTGCCATTGATTTTTCACCGTGTTCCCTGCTCAGCTCCCTGTCCAATCAACATTGGCCAGCTTCTCCCTCGTGTCTTTGCAGTTAGCTTTGCTCAATTGTAATGCCGTTACATCTGATTCCAGCTTCTCTCTCATCAAACTGCAGAGTGCATTCTATCATGAGATGGTCACTGCCCCTTTGAAGCTCCTTCACCTTCAGCTCCCTAATCAAGTTGGCCTGTTCCCTACAGTGTGGAGAGTGTGACGCTGGAAAAACACAGCAGGTCAGGCAGCATCCAATGAGCAGGAGAATCGACGTTTCGGGCAAAAGCCCTTCATCAGGAATGAGGCTGGGAGCCTTGGGGCTGGAGAGATAAATGGGAGGGGTTTGGGGCTGGGGGAAGGTAGCTGAGAGTGCAATAGGTGGATGGAGATGGGGGTAAAGGTGATAGATCAGAGGGGAGGGTGGATGGGATAGGCGGGAAGGAAGATGGACAGGTGGGACAGTTCAAGTGGGTGGCCACTCTGCCGAGGACATACAGGTCTTGGGCCTCCTCCATTGCCTCTCCCTAACCACCCGACACCTGGAGGAAGAACGCCTCATCTTCCGACTTGGGACTCTGCAGCCACACAGGATCAATGTGGATTTCACCAGTTTCCTCATTTCCCCTCCTCCCACCTCACCCCAGAGCCAACCTTCCAACTTGGCACCGCCTTCATGACCTGTCCCACCTGTCCATCTTCCTTCCCACCTGTCCACCCCCACCCTCCCCTCCAACCTATCACCTTTACCCTCACCTTCATCCACCTAGTGACTCTCAGCTACCATCTATCCAGCCCCTTCCCCCTCCTGTTTATCTCTCCACCCCCTCGGCTCACAAGCCTCATTCCTGATGAAGGCCTTTTGCCCGAAACATCGATTCTCCTGCTCCTCGGATGCTGCCCGACCTGCTGTGCTTTCCAAGCAACACACTCTCAACTCTAATCTCCAGCATCTGCAGTCCTCACTTTCACCCTGTTCCCTAGTGGGCTCTAGCACGCACACAGCTCCAGAAAACCATCTTGTAGACATTCCATAAATTCCTTTCCTTGAGATCTGCTGCCAACCTAATTTTCCCTGACGGCCTGCATATTGAAGTCACCCTGATTTATTGAAATCGTGCCTTTCTGACATATCTTTTCTACCTCCTGATTTATTTTCTTCCCCATATCCTGACTACAGCTGAGACCCTTACACAACTCCCTTCAGGGTCATTTTCCCTTTGTGGTTCCTCAGCTCTACCCAGACAGATTCTACACCTTCCGACTCTATATCACTATATTTTGCAGAAACAAATTTTGAGTTCGCATTTTATCAAATGCCTTCTGGAAACCTATATACGCAGTTTTCCCTTTATCTATATTATTTGTTATCTCCTCAATGATTTCAAATAAGCACTGCTACCTCACAGTGCCAGGGACCCAGGTTCGATTCCAGCCTCGGGCGACTCTCTGTGTGGAGTTTGCACATTCTCCCCGTGTCTGCATGGGTTTCCTCCCACATTCCAAAGATGAGCAGGTTAGGTGAATTGGTCATGCCTAAATTGCCTATAGAGTTAGGTGCATTAGTCAGGGGTAAATATGGGGAATGGGTCTGGGTGGGTTACCCTTCGGAGGGTCGGTGTGGACTAGTTGGGCCGAAGGGCCTGTTTCTACAGTGTAGGGAATCTAATCTAAAGAAAATTAGCCAGTTTTGAGAAGATTTGTAGCTCAGGTTGAAGTTCTGGATGTAGGTTTGCTGGCTGAGCTGGAAGGTTCATTTCCGGACGTTTCGTCACCATTCTAGGTAA
The DNA here is from genome assembly GCF_037043375.1 of Chiloscyllium plagiosum. Classification (NCBI taxonomy): domain Eukaryota; kingdom Metazoa; phylum Chordata; class Chondrichthyes; order Orectolobiformes; family Hemiscylliidae; genus Chiloscyllium; species Chiloscyllium plagiosum. Next base: position 9,234,834 of record NW_028270183.1, read on the forward strand.
CATCTTCAGTGGGCCTCTGGGTGAAGCACTGCTGATAATTCCTGCTTTCTATTTATATGTTTGGGTTTCTTTGGGTTGGTGATGTCATTTCCGGTGGTGATGTCAATTCCTGTTCTTTTCCTCAGGGGTTGGTAGATGGGGTCTAACTCAATGTGTTTATTGATAGAGTTCTGGTTGGAATGCCATGCATCTAGGAATTCTCATGCATGTCTCTATTTGACTTGTCCTAGGATGGATGTGATGTCTCTGTCGAAGTGGTGTCCTTCCTTAGGATACTAGTGAGAATGGGTAACCAATGCACATAGTCTGCCGATTTCTCAGCAACAAACCCAAACAAGCAGACAAAACACATCTAGAAACCCTAGCCACTCTCCCCTTTATCAAAGACATCTCAGAATTGACTGCCAGACTACTCAGACCCCTTGGCATTATGGTAGCCCACAAACCCACCAACACACTAAAACAGCAGCTAATGAACTTGAAAGACCCTATAAGGACAACAAGCAAAACAAATGTCATTTACAAAATACCATGCAAGAACTGTAACAAACATTACATTGAACAAACAGGCAGAAAACTAGCCACCAGGATACATGAACATCAACTAGCCACAAAACGACATGACCCTCTCTCACTAGTATCCTTACATACAGATAAGGAAGGACACCACTTTGGTTGAGATAACACATTCATCCTAGGACAAGCCAAACAGAGACACTCATGAGAATTCCTAGAAGCATGGCATTTCAACCAGAACTCTATCAACAAACACATTGAATTAGACCCCATCTACCACTCCCTGAGGAAAAGAACAGGAAATGTCATCACCACCAGAAATGACATCACCAACCCAAAGAAACCCAAACATATAAATAGAAAGCAGGAATTACCAGCAGCGCTTCGCCCGGAGGCCCACTGAAGATGTTACTTATGAGGGTGACGAAACGTCTGGAAATGAACCTTCTAGCTCAGCCAGCAAACCTACATCTAAAAAAATTTTACTAAACATGAGTTCCCTTTCACAAGTCCTGTTGATGCTGCCAAATCACATGGTGATTTTCTGAATGTTCCGAATAATAGCTTCCAGCATTTTCCTTATGACTGGCGTTAAGCTAACAGTCCCATTGTTTTCTGCTCTCTGTCTCGCACGCCTTCCTCAAACAGAGGACTCACATTCTCTATGTTCTACAGAGAATGCTGGAGGAACTCAGCAGGTCTGGCAGTATCTGAGGGGAGAGAAACAGAGTTGACATTTTGAGTCTGGGATGGCCCACCTTTGGAACTGAAGTCATGTTTATCACACGATCTTTTTCTGTTCCTCCACATCAGCAGGAGAAAAGTATCCGCAGGTTGAGGGAGATGCTTCATGTGAGTGACATTCCTGTTCCGACAGCGACATCTCTGATGACAAAGTACAACAATGACTATGAACTGGTGACTCAAAGAATCCTAGACCTGAAGGACCTGGATGATGGTACGTTTCCAACTCCAATAGAAGCATCGAAAATAGGAGCAGGAGTAGGCCATTTGGCCCTTTGAGCCTGCTCCAGCATTCAATATGGTCACAGCTGATCATCCAACTCAGTTCCCTGTATCTGCTTTCTCCTCCCCTTCTCTTTGATCCCTTCATCCCGAGGAGCTGTATCTAATCACTTCTTGAAAAGGCCTCAACGGCTTTCTGTGGCAGATAATTCCCCTCTCTCTGGGAGTAGAAATTCCTCCTCGGTTCAGACTAAAGGTGGCTCAGTGGTCAGCACTGCTGCCTCACAGCGCCAGGGACCCGGGTTCGATTCCACCCTTGGGGCAACTGTCTGTGTGGAGTTTGTACATTCTCTCCGTGTCTGTGTGGGCTTTCTCCAGGTGCTCCGGTTTCCTGCCCCAATCCAAGGACGTGCAGGTTAGGTGGCTTAGCCATGGGAAATTGCTCATAGTGTCCAGGGATGTGTGGGTTAGCCATGCGAAATGCAATGTTACGGGGATTGGGTAGGGGATTCTGTTCAGCAGACTTGATGGTCCATCTGGCCTCTTTCTGCACTGTATGAGTTTCTATCGGACGGTCAGTGTGGACTTGTTGGGCCGAAGGGCCTGTTTCCACACTATAGGGAATCTAATCTAAAAAAAATCTTAAAAATGGCCTACCCTGTGTCCTTTGACTACAACGCTTGGCTCAGGACTCCTGAGTCAACAGAAACATCCTTCTTGTATTCCTGTTGGAGTATTATAGGTTTCTATGAGACTCCCCCCTCATCTTTTGAAACTACAGCAAATATTGCGCCACCCAAGCCAGCCTCTCTGCAAACTGGGAGGAAGTGAGGAATGCAGATGCTGAAGCTCAGCGTCGAAGAGTGTGGGGCTGGAAAATCGCAGCCAGTCAGGCAGCATCCGAGGAGCAGGAGAGTCGACGTTTCGAGCACAAGTTCTTCATACGTCAGTCCTGCCATCCCAGGAATCAGTCTGGAAAACCTAAAATAAAATATAGATAAGTTCAATGCCGGTGACTGAGTGCATAAGAGCTGGGATTCAATGCTGGGCTTGTGTTGAGTTAACTAACATCAGTCTGTGCAGTCAGCAGGGCTGGGGAGGGTAAGGTTGCAGGAATGCCACGCATTTGGCCAAGGTGGTAAAAACTACAGAGGGTTCACTTATCTGATCTCTGACCAATACCATATCCCAGAGGTGCATACGTGAGAGCATCAGTTGCAGTTCGACTTTGTAGTGTTCATCGGCCGCGTGGTGGTGTCCCTGTCTATAGGCGACCTCCAGCAGCCTGTCTGAGCAGGTTCATTCAGGAACAGCATTTGTTTTCGAGCTGCCTGTCATGTGATTCCAAGGCACAGTGCCTTGTTGGTTGATTGGATGGAGAATGGCTGTGGGGACACTGCTTGGCCTGGCACCTACACCTTCTGAAAAGCAGAAGGTTAACAACAAAAGGTTGGCAGAGAGAAGAAACACTGACCAAACCCTCCTTGGGCAGCCGAGGTCTTTATTTTTCTTTTGCGGCAAAAATAAGTGGAATTAGAGAACATGGATCCCAAGCACCAGTTATGGATTCCAGGAACTCATGTACGAGTGGAGAATTTAGCTTCTTCGTTCCCCATTATCCAAAGGACCTGAGTTTTACAAAAAAATCTTTCTCCAAGGGATGGTGGGCACGGCAATGAAAACGCCATTTGCGGCCTTATTCTCGGCAGGGAGGAATAGTAATGGGTGGGTGGACTCCAGGGCAACATGGAAATGTAAGAGACAAACCAGTTTGTCCAATATGGCTGACTCTTAGGACTGAGATGAAGAAAATGTTCTTCACCCAAAGAACAGGGAGGCCAAGCCACTAAATATATTCAAAAAAGAGATTGGATACATTTTTAGGTTTTGAAGGTGTCAAGGGGTATGGGGAGGCAACTGGAAGATAGCATCAATGGAGCAAGCTGGCATTTTGAATTTTAGAATCCTTACAGTGTGGAAAGAGTCCCTTCAGCCCAACAGGTCCACACCGACCCTCTGAAAAGTATCCCGCCCAAACCCATTCCCCATTACTCTACGTTTACCCCGGAATAATGCACCTAACCTACACACCCCTGAACACTACGGGCAATTTAGCACAGCCAATCCACCCCAACCTATGCACCTTTGGACTGTGAGTGGAAACCAGAGCACCCGGAGGGGACCCACGCAGACACGGGGAGAATGTGTAGACTCCACACAGGCGGTCGCCTGAGGCTGGAATCGAATCTGGGTCCCTGGCGCTGTGAGGCAGCAGTGCTAACCACTGAGCCATCACACTGCCCCATGATCAGATTGAACAGTGTGAATGGGGAAGCAGAGCTCGAGGGCCCCAGTGGCCTAACTGTGCTCCTAGTGTCTGTGATCCGGCCGAGCGAAACCAGACCACTGAAGCAAACATAACTGCGACAGGTTTCTTTCTTTCAGAATCAGAGGGTGAAGCTGAGAACCAGGGAGAGCCTGCTGCAGAGGATGTGGTAAAGTTCATTCTCTTTGTGCTGTCTTTTCTACTGCATTTAAAGGTAGATTGTTCAACAAAAGCCTCAAAACAACAAACGATCATAGAATGACTGACCCAGTTCCAATTGTTCATAGTAACTTTAAAAGTGAGTGCTCCACCATGCACAGGAATAAAGTGAAGGATGGGATACTCAGGGTTTTAGTTGTTTGGAGCCAGATACGTCCCTCAAAAGGTGATTGATTTTGTTTTAATTTCTCAACATTTTTGGCTCTGTATTTTGGGCCATTTAAGACAGTGGATGGGTTTGATGGGTTATACACAGAGGAAATGTTTCCATTATGGAGAGAGTCCAAGGGCAGTGACTGTAGGCCAAGGGCTGATGAGCTATTAGATTAAGGTCACTCTTACCCTCCAAACCATAACATGGGTTACGTAGGATGCAGAACGAAGAAACCAACTGTTCGGCTCTACCAACCCATAACAGTGTGAAGCTCCAGCCAACCACCCTTCTCAGACTGAATCTACTATTGTAACCCTCTATTAGCCTCTCCCTCAACTGCTTGTCTAACAGGCGAAAGTGGGTACTGCAGATGCTGGAGATTAGAATCAAGATTAGAGTGGTGCTGGAAAAGCACATCAGGACTCCCTCATCAAGTCCATGCCCCCTAACAGCCCACCCTCTCCTCCCGGCAGCTTCCCCTCTCACCGCAGGAATTGCAAAACCTGCACCCACACCTCACCCTCTCACCTCCATCCAAGGCCCCAAAGGAGCCTTCCACATCCATCAAAGTTTCACCTGCACTTCCACACATGTCATTTATTGTATCTGTTGCTCCCGGTGCGGTCTCCTCTACATTGGGGAGACAGGACGCCTCCGCACAGAGCGCTTCAGAGATCATCTCCAGGATGCCGCACCACTCAACCCCACCGCCCCACTTCAACTCCCACTTCGCCAAGGACATGCAGGTCCTGGGCTTCCTCCATCGCTGCTTCCTAACCACCCGACACCTGGAGGAAGAACGCCTCATTTTCTGCCTCGGGACCCTTCAACTCCAGGGCATCAACGTAATTTCCCCACCCTCCACCTTACCCCAGTTCCAACCTTCCAGCTCAGCAATGTCCTCACGACCTGTTCTACCTGTCCATCTTCCTTCCCACCTATCCACTCCACCCTCCCCTCCAACCTTTAGAACAAAGAACAAAGAAAATTTACAGCCCAGGAACAGGCCCTTCGGCCCTCCAAGCCTGAGCCGATCCAAATGTACTGTCTAAACCTGTCAGTCAATTCCTAAGCATCTGTATCCCTCTGCTCCCCACCTACTCATGCATCTGTCCAGACGCATCTTAAATGAATCTACCGTGCCTGCCTCTACCAATGCGTTCCAGACGCTTACCACCCTCTATGTGCCACGTGTATCCCCCTTAAACTTTCCACCTCTCACCTTGAAAGCGTGACCTCTCATTATTGAATCCTTAACCCTGGGAAAAAGCTTGTCTCTATCCACCCTGTCTATACCCTTCATGATTTTGTAAACCTCAATCAGGTCCCCCCCCCAATCTCCTTTTTCCTAATGAAAATAAAGCTAACCTACTCAACCTCTCTTCATAGCTAGCACCTTCCATAGCAGGCAACCCCATCCTCGTAAACCTTCTCTGCACCTTCTCCAAAGCGTCCACATCCTTTTGGTAATGTGGTGACCAGAACTGTACACAGTATTCCAAATGCAGCCGAACCAACGTCCTGTACAATTTTAACATGACTTGCCAGCTCTTATACTCAACGCCCATCCAATGAAGGCAAGCATACCATATGCCTTCTTGGCTACTCTATCCACCTGTGCAGCAACCTTCAGGGTACAATGGACCTGCACTCCCAGATCTCTCTGCCCATCAACTTTTCCCAAGGCTCTTCCGTTCATTGTATAATTCGCTCTAGAATTAGACTTGCTGAAATGCATCACCTCACATTTGTCTGGATTGAAATCCATCTGCCACTTTTCCGCCTAACTCTCCAGTCTATCTATATCCTCCTGTATTCTCTGACAGTCCCTTATGATTTCTGCTACTCCACCAATCTTTGTGTCATCTGCAAACTTGCTGATCATACCAACAGCGCCCTCTTCCAGATCATTTATGTATATCACAAACAACAGTGGCCCCAACACTGACCCCTGTGGACCACCACTGGTCACCTTTCTCCATTTTGAGAAACTCCCTTCAACTACTACTCTCTGTCTCCTGTTGCTCAACCAGTTCTTTATCCACCAAGCTAGAACACCCTGCACACCATGTGACTTTACTTTCTCCATTAGTCTACAATAGGGAACCTCATCAAACACCTTACTAAGGTCCATGTATTTGACATCATCAGCCTTTCCTTCATCTATCAACTTGGTCACTTCCTCAAAGAACTCTATTGAGTTGGTAAGGCACAATCTTCCCCCCCATAAAACCATGTTGCCTATCACTGATAAGCCCATTCTTTTCTAAATATAAATAGATCCTATCCCTCAGTACCCTCTCCAGCAACTTTCCCACCACCAACGTCAGGCTCACTGGTCTGTAGTTACCCAGAATATCCCTACTATCCTTCTTGTACAGGGGAACAACATGAGCTACCTTCCAGTCCTCTGGCACCTCACCTGTATTTAAGGATGCCACAAAGATATCTGTCGGGGCCCCAGCTATTTCCTCTCTCGCCTCCCTCAGCAACTCAGGATAGATCCCATCCGGTCCTAGGGATTTGTCCACCTTAATAACCTCTAGCCTACCCAACACATCTTCCCTATTTATGCCAACGTGATCGAGACTAATCCAACTTCTATCTCTAATCTCAAGATTCATGTTTACCCCCACTTCCATCCATATATTGTACTCTCAGCTACCTCCCCCTCAGCCCCACCCCCCTCCCATTTATCTCTTCACCCCGTAGGCTCCCAGACTCATTCCTGATGATGGGCCTTTGCCAGAAATGTCGATTTTCCTGCTCTTCGGATGCTGCCTGACCTGCTGTGCTTTTCCAGCACGACTCTGCTTGTCTAGCATCCCACAGAGCACTTCAAAGAATTCTCCTGGTTTCTCAGTCAATATTAACTCAGCCAGCACCACCTCAGAGAAAAAAGACAACTATCTGGTTGTTTATCCCATTGCTGTTTGTGGGATCTCACTGTGTGTATGTTGGATGCCACCTCTCTAACAATTGGACACATTTCAAAAGGGTCCTCATTGTCGATAATCTGAAATGGTCTTGACGATGTGGTTTAGTTCGTAGCAATCTGTGAGTGGGAAGATAATAGCAAAGTTCATGAAAGTTGAGGCTGACACGAGTAATGAGGGAAGAGCTGCACTGAATGGGAAACCACCTCTCCACTGAGGTACTGAAGTTAGGCCCAGTCTGTCCTATTCTGGGTTAGTGAAAAACTCTTTGTGGAAACATTCTGAAGAGGAGCAGAGTGAGTTCTCACCGGTATCCTGGACAGTTTTTATCTCCCAATCAACATCCCACAAAAAGATCGCCCCCTACCTGCCATCTGTCAGATAGAAAACTGGATTAGATTCCAAGATTACAGCAAGGCCTCATCTTCAACATCATCTTCTCAGGTGTAAGGAGCTTTCAGGCATGTAAGATGCTATAGAAATGCAGAGTTTCTCTTTGTAATGCGAGAAGGACCTGTCTGACAAGACTTTTCACACTGGAGGCTGGTACAATTATAGCATTTAAAAGGCATCTGGGTGGGTATATGAATAGGAAGGGTTTGGAAGGATATGGGCCGGGTGCTGGTGGGTGGGACTAGATTGGGTTGGGATATCTGGTCGGCATGGACGGGTTGGACCGAAAGGTCTGTTTCCATGCTGTACATCTCTATGACTCTCTGACTCTAAGACTTTATTTATTTCTTCACAGAATGAAGACAATGTTGACCAAGTCCTCCAGGTACATAATTCACCAGTGGGGCAATGTATTCAGGAGCAAGTTTGATATAAGTGGTATAAAGCTGAAAAATGTGTTGCTGCAAAAGCGCAGCAGGTCAGGCAGCATCCAAGGAGCAGGAGAATCGACGTTTCGGTTACTCGCAGCCTATTATTCCTGCTGATTAAGATTAGGATAGCGGGAGGAAGGAACATACTTTTTGATTCACCCATGAAATGGCACAGTGGCTCAGTGGTTAGCACTGCTACCTGACAGCACCAGGGACCTGTGTTCGATCCCAGCCTCGGGCGATTGTCTGTGTGGAGTTTGCAAGTACTACCTGTGTCTGCATGGGTTCCTCCTGCAATCTAAGGATGTGCAGTTTAGGGTGGATTGGCCATGATAAATGCAGGGTTGTGGGGAGGGTGGATGTTCTTTGGAAGGTCAATGCCAACTCAATAGGCTGAAAAGACTCTTTCTGCATGGTAGGGGTTGTGTGCTGGGCCAGTTTTTATTGTCCACTTCTGATCGGTTTTGAGAAGGTGGGGGTGAGCTGCCTTCTTGAACCGCTGCTGTGGGTTAACCCACAATGCCGTTAGGGATGGAATTCCAGGATTTAGACCCAATGACAGTGAAGGAAAGATGATATATTTCCATGTCAGGCTGGTGAAAGATTTAGAGGGGAATTTGGAAGGGGTGGTGTTCTATGTATCTGCTGCCCTTGTTCTTCACGATGGAAGGGGCCATCAGTTTGCAAAGTTAAAAATCACACAACACCGGTTATAGTCCAACAGGTTTAATTGGAAGCACTAGCTTTCGGAGCGCCGCTCCTTCATCAGGTGGTTGTGATCAGGTAGCCTGTGCTTCCAAATAAACCTGTTGGACTATTCCTTGGTGTTGTAGGATTTTCAACTTTGTCCCCCCCAATCCAACACTGGCGTCTCCAAATCGGTTTGCAATATGTTGTTGGTGGGTGATTTGCTGCAGTGCATCATGGGTGGCACAGTGGCACAGTGGTTAGCACTGCTGCCTCACAGCGCCTGAGGCCTGGGTTCAAATCTCACCTTGGGCAACTGTCTGTGTGGAGTTTGCAAATTCCCCCTGTGTCTGGGTGCTCTGGTTTCCTCCCACAGTCCAAAGATGTGCAGGTTAGGTGAATTGACCATGCTAAGTTGCCCGTTGTGTCAGGTGAAGGGGTAAATGTAGGGGAATGGGTCTGGGTGGGTTGCTCTTCGGTGGGTCGGTGTGGTCTTGTTGGGCTGAAGGGCCTGTTTCCACCCGGTAAGTAATCTAATCTAATGATGCACTACTGAGCATCGGTGGGGGAAGAATTGGATGTTGGCGATCACGCTGGAGGTGCTAAACCAGTGGGGCTCCTTTCAACTGGATGGTACTGAGCTTCTTTTTTTTTAGATTAGATTAGATTACAGTGTGGAAACAGGCCCTTCGGCCCAACAAGTCCACACCGACCCGCCGAAGCGAAACCCACCCATACCCCTACATTTACCCCTTACCTAACACTACGGGCAATTTAGTATGGCCAATTCACCTAACCTGCACATCTTTGGACTGTGGGAGGAAACCGGAGCACCCGGAGGAAACCCACGCAGACACGGGGAGAACGTGCAAACTCCACACAGTCAGTCGCCTGAGTCGGGAATTGAACCCGGGTCTCTGGCGCTGCGAGGCAGCAGTGCTAACCACTGCGCCACCGTGCCGCCCACTTCTTGGGTGGTTTGGTTTTCCTTCCAGTTGGGTGTTATTCTGCAGATGTCAGCCGAAGGGTCTGTTTCCATGCTGTACAGCTCTATGACCATATAAGAGTCCTGGAGATTGACTTTCACTTCTTTCAACTAGGACATTGCAGACCGGTTGAAAGCTCTACCATTGACTGAGGATAATGTGCGAGCGTTTGACTTAGCAAAGAGAAATGAGATTCCCTGCAGTCAAAGACAGTTCTCATGCTTGGATTGTGATCGAAGTTGGTGGAGAGAGGTACCAGAGAGGAAACAGGTAATTTTATTGTTAATGTCTCTTGCAAATAATTGTCTAGTTTTATGGTGAACCTCAACATGTTGATCAGTTTGGGGTGGTTTGAAGGGAAGGGGATAGGGAGGAGGTTTGGAAGGAGCTAAATGATTTGTCTCTGCATGTTCTGTGTAATTAGACATTTCTGAAGAGTTTTTACCTCCCAGCGTCATGTTTATTTTATTTTAAACTGAGTTGCAAGGAGCACTGGGTTTGCAGCGTTAATGAAATCAGTCTCCCACAGGTCTCACGATGTCGTTACTGCAAAAGAAGATATGATGCGGTGCCCAGAGATAACGAATGGGGTCTTGCTATGTACATTTGCCAAAACTGCAATCACTCTTTCAGGTTGGGTCATTCAGTCTCATACATTCAAAGTGTCGGTGATATCAGGGGATAGCTTTTGCTCATTTCCACTGGGCTGCAGACCATAGAGCGCTCTGAAATAACTTGGGAGACAATGCAGGCCTTGGGAGACTCACCACCTCTAAATTAAAAATCACGCAACATCAGGTTATAGTCCAACAGGTTTATTTGGAAGCACTAGCTTTTGGAGCGACGCTCCTTCATCAGGTGGTTGTGGAGCAGCGCTCCGAAAGCTAGTGCTTCCAAACAAACTTGTTGACTATAAGTTGGTGTTGTGTGATTTTTAACTTTGTCCACCCCAGTCCAACACTGACACCTCCAAATCATGACTGAGCACCTTTGGCCCCTGTTGCTGGTGTGTCACCCTGTGACCTTCCACGGTTTATTAGTCAGAACCCTTTTCTGCATTTGGCCGAGCCAACTGTACTTGTTTGCTGAGGAAGCAGCTAAGTAGGTGGGCTTCACAGTTTACATCTTCCAAAGATGGTCTTAAAGCTGACAATGTTAAAGACGCCCCATCCTCCAACCCATCCTCCACCCCGTAGATAGAGAAATGAGGTTAACCACAGCCAATCGATGCACAGGAGATTCCTATCTGAGGTCTCTGATTTCCGGGGCTAATTAGAACAGAAACCAGTCCATCTGACCCTGAGCCAATGGTCACTCTATCTTGTGTGAAACCCCAGTGGATTTTAACTTTGTAACTAGAGACCATGTTCTAGTCTCAACTTGAAGAGGCACTGAGCCAGTACAGAGTGAGTCAACCTTTCCTTCCCTTTGCTATTTAGGAACTGGATTCTCCGACTTTCTGTTCATTTAGTGAAGAGTCCTATTAAGCTTCTCCCTGCAGAGGATTAACCAGATCCCTCTTGCCTTCCTCTGAAGTGTCAGTGTTGGATCAGGAGTGTCTCTGAATCATAGGGTGATAAAATTGAGCACTGATACAATGAAGACTGAGTTTCCGGAACATGTTAGGAGTGATTTCCTAGAGTAGCATGTTGAAGAAACAATTAAAGTACAGACTATTTTTGAACTTACGTAACAAGGAAAGGCAAGTGAATAATCTTGAAGTGAAAGAACCTTTTTTGAAAGTGAAATAATTCAATCTGAAGCCAGCGTGTTAAATGTGAACAAAGAAATTCTGAAGAAATGAGGGACAAATTGGCTGAGGTGGATTGGGAAAAAGACATTAAAAGATATGATGGTCAATAAGCAATAGTTTTTAGAGAATTCAAAGTCAATGAAAAATGTTAGTCAACGTTGGGAAACAATGAAAGTGAAGGATTGTAAATGATTTAATAGAAAGGCTTATAAAGTTGCCAGAAATAGTGGCAAACCTCAGGACTGGGAGGATTTTTCATTACAACAAAGGAAACCAAGACACTGATGAAGAAAGAGAGAGTAGAATATAAATGAAAACTAGTAAAAAAAAATCACAAGCAAACTTCTGCAGTTATGTGAAAAGGAAACAGTTGGCTCAAACATTTAGCTAAAATAAATGTGGTTCCATTACAGGCAGAGTCAGGAGAATATATAATGGGGAATAGAGAAATGGCAGATAAAGTAAGTGATTAATTTCTCTTTACCTTCAGTGTGCAAAATTCAAGAAATATCCCAGAATTGAAGGTCCAAAGGACTCGGGAGAATGAGGATTGAAAGGAATTTGGTCTTAGTAAGAAGGTTGTGTTTGATAAATTAGTGGCAGTGAAGGTTGATAAGTCCTAAGATACGGGAGCATGGTGGCAGAGGTTGATGAAGCCTCCAGGAATTTAGCCAGAGATGGCAACTGGTAATCCATGGTCATGCTGACTGTCTCTCACCTTGACAGGGGCTATGGACAGATGGGGGTCCCTGCACCATGCTACAGATGCCGGAGTATTGTCTTTCCCATCCAGATCATTCCACCTGAACAGAATCAGTTCAGACCGGACAACAGGAGTCGGAATACGCATGGCTGCTGTGCTGAGGACTGTTGCAACCGACAAGGTAGCAAACTCACTTCAATAACCATTTAAAAAAATGTATTCCTCTGTGGGGTGAGGGTGAGACTGGCCAGGCCATTATTTCTTGCCTGTCCCTAGTTGCCCTTTAGAAGGTGATGGTGAGCTGCCTTCTTGAACTGCTGCAGTCCTTAGGGTGTGGGGACACAGGAGGAATGGTGATTATTCCTCAGGCAGGACAATGAGTGGTTTAGAAGGAAACTTGTGGATGGTAGCTTTCTTATGTGTCTTCTGCCCTTGTTCTCCTGGGGGCTAAATGCTGCGGGTTCAGATGCTGTTGTCAAGGCAGCCCTGGTGAGCATCTTGCAATGCGTCTTGCACACTGCCACTCGTGAGTCTCGACAGTAGGAGGGGTGGATGTTTGTCGGTGTGTTGCCAATCAAGCGGGGGCTGCTTTGTCTAGGACGGTATCTGGCTTCTTGAGTGTTGTCGGAGCTGCCCCCATCCACACAGGTGAGGAGTACTCCATCACACTCCTGACCGGTGCCTTGTAGATGGTGGACAGGTATTGTAGAGTCAGGAGGTGAGTTATCTTCCACAGAATCCCCAGCCTCTGACCTGCTGTTGTAGATGTAGCATTTATACAACCAGTCCAATTCAGTTTCTGATCAATGGTAATACCCAGGATTTTGATCGTGGGAGAGGGTTCAGTGTTTGTAATGAACCAATGAGCCAATGGTTACATTCTCTCTTATTGAACATTGGGTGGCACGAATGTTACTTGCATACAACTTTATTTCCTCGGCCACTTTGAGGGTCTGTGTGCTTTGTTTCAAAAGTTGAAAGCCTTTTGCCCATCAGTGCTTTTCATTGTTTTTCTAAACCCAACAACCTGCATTTATATAACACCTTTACCATAATAGTTCACAGGAACATTAGCTGGTAACAGTTGACACTGAGCCGCAGTATTCGGATAAGTGCCTGTTTATTGGACTTTTTACTGAAGTAAATTAGTTGTGGCATTTATATAGTAAGGTCTGTTCAACAATCAATTGCAATATTTTATTTTTCTGTTTTCTCCATACTGACTGGAAAAGGTCCAATTTTCCACTCAACACTCCAAAGGGAGACCTCGAGCTGCAGTTAAGTTTGTATAGCCAGAGATTGTAGAGTCTCCTCAAAGTCTGTCCACCTTCCACAAAGCACAAGTCAGGAGTGTGATGGAATACTCCCCACTTGCCTGGATGGGTGCAGTTCCAACAACACTCAAGAAACTCGATACTGTCTGGGACAAAGCAGCCCACTTGATCGGCACCTCATGCACCTGCTTAAAAGTTCAATCTCTCCTTTCCTGGTGCACTGTGACAGCTTATGTGGATGCACTATTGAGACTTGCTAAGCCTTCTTCAACAGCACTTTTGATAATTGAGATAACTAGAAGGACAAGGGGAGGAGATACATGGGAAGATCACCTCCTGGGCCACTCACCATCCCAATTTTGGAACTAGATTGGCCGTTCTTTCATTGCCATTGGGTTAAAATCATACACAGCTGCCTTCCTAACATCATGGGGTGTGTCCCTGCAACACGCAAGACTGCAATGGTTGAAGAAGTTGGCTCAGTACACCTTGCTAAGGGTAATTAGGCCTGACCTAATGAGAAGCACACTGAGATATCTTGCATCTGTGAGCAGAACTGCCATTTGGAAAGATTGAGGTTGCGCTGATTTTGACCTTGACCCAATACCCTTGTTAGTCAAGAATCTACTGACCTCTGCCTATGATCCCACCTTTCCCCCTCTCTGGAGAGGGGAGTTCGAATGACTCACAGAGAGAAGAAATCTCTCCTCATCTCCACCTGGTCTCTCCCTCATGGGAAAGTATCCTTTCAGTATCCATCCTGTCAACTCCCCTCAAGGTATTGCATACTTCAGAAAGGGGTGGCAGGTCGGTGTGGACTTGTTGGGCCGAAGGGCCTGTTTCCACACTGTAATGTAATCTAATCTTTGGACTTTGGGAGGAAACTGGTTGATAACTCAAACTTGAAGAAACATCACAACATGATTCTACTAAATACTTAGTTATCTATCTTGACAGCGCCACTAAAAGGCCATTCAGCACCTCTCAACTTAAACATAACTTGCAGCAACCAACACTAAGATGTCATTCTTGACATTCTCAAAATGTCAAGATCACACTGCCCAAGAAGACAAAGTGATTGAGACCATTCCATCCCTACCAGGCTGGTTTTAAAATGTGGCTCCAAGTTAATATTCCATAATAACAAAGAATTCCCTTGCCTCTTGTAGAACCTTATGTTCCTGGTACACACTGTGTCCATCCTAGGACACGGCAGATACGCGGTCTACCCAAGGTATTGTGTCCCAGCCAGACCCACGAGTCTACGGGCTCCACTGTGGCCAGCTGTGTCAGCCAGAGCTCCTCAATGGAATGCGACATCGAGGAAATCATCCAGGAAGATCTGAGAGCAGTCCCAGAGGAAGATGAAGACGACGATGAAGATGAATGAAAGCCACAAGCCACAGCTCCTCTACTTGTCTTCATCTTTACACTGGCAACCACGATGAGGCTGAGAATTGGGAATCGAGGGATGCTGCCATTTTGAATGTTGGAATGTGGGTGGAGAGGCCTGAAGCTCTACAGGCCATTATAAAGCCTGACTTGGTAATTTGTTACTGAAAGCATTCTTGCTTCCAATTGTTTATCCTTTGCAGGTATCATTTCATTAAACAGTCTGCCAAATATTGGTTGTTTTTACAATTATTTTTTGTTTTTTAAATGTTACATTTTTACGGAAAACTTGCATTAAATGTCATTGTGTAGGAACCTAAGAATTGACATGAAGACCTAAGGAACATGAGGATCAAAAGGCACACACCCTTCACACCTACCTGACTATTTAATAAGATCATGGCCTACCCATATCGACTCCATTTTCCTGCTCTAACCCCGTTGTCGCTCAACTTCCTTAACTGGTCAAAAGTCTTCGAATCTCAATCTTGAGTAAATTGAATAAATGAGTTTTTACAATCCTTTAGCTGAAGGAATCCTAAAATTTGTAATCATTTGTTTGAAAGCATTCCTGTCTTAAAGGTTCACACATTATAGTGAATTGAATGGTAAAATTGATATATTTCCGGACATTATCTGTAATGGATCTGGATTTCAGGTAAGGGTAAAATCCAAATGAACTGTGGATGTTGTAAATTCAGACAATAACAGGAATTGCTGGAAAAGCTCAGCAGGTCTTGGCAGCATCTGTGGAGAGAAATCGGAGTTAACGTTTCGGGTCCAGTGACCATTCCTCAGCCTTGGGTTTTGCTTCCCAAGAATTAATTCTTCTCAACAATTTAAACAATTTAAAAATAAAATTTCCCAATGCATCACGGTTAGATTGAAGGGAATACCTAATTATCGAACTTGACCAATTTCAGGAGGCAGGGACACCCTCTGCTTTTACTTTTTACAGGTTAGGGATTGGTTCACCTTTAGATGGAGACACACAGCAAATCCAATGAGTAAAACTGCCTGGTCCTCGTTCTGTTGCTCAAACTGATCCTGTCATCCTAATGGAGGAAGCCATGGCCAACACTGTAGAGTAGGGAGTATCTACACTACACATGGGAAAGAGGTTTCCGAACATGGCTCACTACTGCCTTCCTAAGAACAATTGGTATAAATACCAGCCAGACACACCCCATGAATTGGTAATAAAATTTAAGCTGGCCCCACAACCAGCTCGATTCCTACAGCTTAATGGGGTTTTACTTATAAAGCTCTCTGAATCTTTAGGAGACTAGAGATAATCCTATTTTGTTAGTGTTAAACATTTACTTAGGAAGTTGTCCACCAGGAATTTTAACAAGTTGTGGCTTTTTTATGAATATAATGAAGAAGTTTGTTTATAAGTTAAAGAAGATCTACCCTCCACTATTTTCTGTCCCTCTCTCTTGCTGTCCCCCTTTCCTGGAGTTCAGTTACGAGTGGTATACCACAAGTATCTGTTTTGGGTCCATTGCTGTTTGTCATTTTTATAAATGACCTGGATGAATGTGTAGAAGGAGGGGTTAGTAAATTTGCAGATGACATTAAGGTTGGTGGAGTTGTGGATAGTGCCAAAGGCTGTTGCAGGTTACAGGGGGACATAGATAAGCTGCAGAGCTGGGCTGAGAGGTGGCAAATGAAGTTTAATGCGGAAAAGTGTGAGGTGATTCACTTTGGAAGGAGCAACAGGAATAAAGAATATTGGGCTAATGGTAAGAATCTCGATAATGCAGATGAGCAGAGAGATCTTGGTGACCAGGTACATAGATCCTTAAAAGTTGCTACCCAACTTGATAGGGTTTGTAAGAAGGCATATGGTGTGTTAGCTTTTATTGGTAGAGGGATTGAGTTTCGGAACGATGAGATCATGCTGCAGCTGTACAAAACTCTGGTGCGGCTGCACTTGAAGTATTGCATACAGTTCTGGTCACCGCATTACAGGAAGGATGTGGAAGCTTTGGAAAGGGTTCAGAGGAGATTTACTTGGTTGTTGCCTGGTATGGAGGGAAGGTCTTATGAGGAAAGGCTGAGGGACTTGAGGCTGTTTTCATTAGAGAGAAGGAGGTTGAGAGGTGACTTAATTGAGACATATAAGATAATCAGAGGGTTAGATAGGTTGGACAGTGAGAGTCTTTTTCCTTGGATGGTGATAGCTAGCACGAGAGGACATAGCTTTAAATTGAGGGGTGATGGATACAGGACAGATGTCAGAGGTAGTTTCTTTACTCAGAGAGTAGTAGGGGTATGGAATGTATAGCCTGCAACAGTAGTGGACTTGCCAACTTTAAGGGCATTTAAGTGGTCATTGGATAAACATATGGATTAAAATAGAATAGTGTAGAATAGAATTACTTTGGCTTCAGATTGGTTCCACAGGTCAGCACACCATCGAGGGCAGAATGGCCTGTACTGCGCTGTAATGTTCTGTGTTTTATGTTCCTCTCTGAGCCCTCTCGTTAACCCCTTTCCCCCTCTCCATTTCCATATCCTCTGCCCCTCTCCTTTCTGTCTATTCCCCCATTCTTCTCTCTATCCTTTTTCTTCCGCTCTCTCCTCTCCAACCCTTTCCCATTTCCTGTCCCCTCTTTCTTCCTCCCATCTTGACCCCTTGTCCCCCCCCATCTTGACCCCTTGTCCCCCCATCTTGACCCCTTGCCCTCCCTTTCCCTCCACCCTCTTACTTTCCCACCTCCCCTTCTCTCCCTCCTCTCCTCTGTTTCCTCAGCCCCCTTTCTTTCCTCCCCTCTTCCTCTCCCCTACTTTCCCATCTCCCCTCCCTGTCTCCCCTTCAATCCCTCTGCTTGCTCCCTCCTCTTCCCGCCTTCCTACCTTCCCTCCTTCAACCCCTTCTTCCCTCCCTCTTTCTCTTGTATCTCCTATTCTATCCTCATCTCCCTCTTCGCCCCTTTCCTCCCACCTCTTCTCTTGACCCTTTGTTCCATCCCCACTTTATCTCTCTCTCTCTCTCTCTCTCTCTTCCTATTGTGTAGTACTGCCACCGGCCACAATGTGGTGCTGCCGAGCACCCCCTGAGGACCAAGCAGTTCAGACTTCACCTCAGACAGAAAAAGGTAGAACTAAATTTGAAGCTAATTTACAACAAATATTTAATTTTTTTGGAAAAAAAAGGAAGAGGAATGTTGAGTTTCCAGCATTTTATCATTGTCTAGGCTGTGTTTGAGTTTATCCTACTCCACAGCACCTTGATGAGGATTAAAGTTACATTAGGCCTCAAAATGTGAAGTGTTACAAAAAATTTTTCATTTTTATTTTTGTACCTTTTCTTTTCAGTGTCCTTCATCTAGTGTTAGTTTACAGTTTGTACCTTGGAAATCAAAGATTTCATTCTGGGGCTTCATGCTTCAGTCTCTACCTGGCAAAAAAAACAAATGTTCATTGCCAAAAGTTTAATTTTTAGGGTGTTTTCCTTCATTGCTGTCACAATGTGGGATCTATATTGTTGTGAGTGAAGGGTGTATAAAGGATGGATCCTACAGACCCCGATTTCATGTGGGGTTAACATCAAAGGTCTCAATGCTGACCCCCTAATTAATTCTGAGGTGATGTACTATAATATTATAGAGCCATACAGCACAGAAACAGACCCATCAGCCCAACCAAACTTGGTCCCAAACTAAACTACCCCCAGCTGCCTGCTCTTGGACCATGTCCCTTTCATGTACTTATCCAAAAGTATTTTAAACCTCAGAAAGTACCTATAATCTACTATCTCTGTACTTAACAATGTGTCTGTATCGCTCGCAAGACAAAGCTTTTCACGGTACACGTGACAATAAATTCAATTCACGAACCATCTTCTGTGTAAAAAAAATTGCCCCTTGTGTCTTTTTTTTAAAATTTCTCTCCTCAAAAATGTGTCCCCTAGTCTTGAAATCCCCCATCCTAGGGAAAAGATATTTACCACTAACCCTGTCTGTACCCCCTCATGATTTTACAAACCTCTATAAGGTCACCTCTCAACCTCCTACGCTCCAGTGAAAAAGGTCCCAGCCTATCCAGCCTCTCCTAATAACTCAAACCCTCATACCTGACAACATCCTGGTAAATCTCTTCTGAACCCTCTCCAGATTAATAATGTAGAATAAACAAATATGGGGTGGTTGCCAGTTACCTAACCAGATGCAAGCTGCATCCATGGTCTCTTTGGGATGCTAAAGTTTATTTATGATGTGAAGGTGCCATTGTTGGACTGGAGTGGACACCAGCTTGTAGTCCAACAGGTTTGTTTGAAACCGCAAGCTTTTGGAGTGCTGCTCCTTCATCGGGTGAAGTGAATATTTACAGAGCTTTCACAAGTAAGGTAAATATTAACTTTGTTTTAGAACCATCTTGTGGTGTCTTTGTACAAGCCAACAAGAGAGAGGGCAAGATTGTGAGATGCTGCATCACATCATGTGACAAAACATACTGTCTATCTGCAGAGGCAGATAGAATTCCTTACCTCACTGTTGAGGCAACCTCTTTATATACACATCCAGTCAGACATTTCTCCTTCTGCCCCCACCCCTTCCCTCCTGCCCACCCACATAATATTACAGCACAGGAACAGGCCCTTCGGCCCTCAGGCCTGCACTGACACATTCTGCCCTTCCATACTAAAACTGTCTTCGCTTCCAGGATCCGTATCCCTCTATTCCCTTCCTATTCATGTATCCATCCAGGCACCTCTTGAAAGCTGCTGTTGTATCTGCTTCCACCACCTCCTCTGGCAGCACGTTCCAGGCACTCACCCCCCTTTGTGTGAAAAACCTGCCTTGTACATCTCCTTTAAACTTCCTCCCCCTCCCCCCCACCCCCAACCACCTCGCACATTGAACCTGTGTCCCCTAGTGATTGACCGCTCCACCCTGGGAAAAACCCTCATACCTTCCACTCTGTCCATGCCATTCACAATCTTATAAACTTCTATCAGGTCACCCCTCAACCCCCTGCGTTCCAGTGAAAACAAACCCAATCTATCCAACCTTCCTTCAGAGCTAAAAACCCCATAGTAGGTAACATCCTTGTAAACCTTTTCTGTACCCTCTCCAAAGCATCCATAACCTTCTGGTAATCTGGTGACCAGAACTGTCCGCAGTATTCCAAGTGTGGTCTAACTAAGATTCTATAAAGATGCAGAATAAATTGCCTATCCTTATACTCAATGTCCCTTCCAATGAAGGCAAATAGACCACAGGCCTTGTTTACTTCCTTATCTATCTGCACTGTCACCTTCAGTGATCTGTGGACCTACACACCCAGATCCCTCTGCATATCAATACTGCGAAGGGTTCTGCTGTTCCCTGTATAATTTCCATCTCTACTTAACCTTCCAAAATGCACCACCTCATATTTGGCTGGAAACCTTGCCCAATTCCCCACCCTCACTTGCACACCGTTAGACCATATAGGGGGTTCAGGTCAGCTCTGCCACTCAGTGAGATTGTGGCTGATCGGATAATCCCCAACTCCACTTTCCTGCCTTTTCCCTGTAACTCTTGATTCCCTTGCTGATTAAAAATCTCTCTCAGCCTTGAATTTACTTAATAAACCAACCTCGACAGCCCTCTGTGGTAAAGAATTCCAAGAGTCACTATCCTCAGAGAAGTAAATCTCTTAAACGGGTGACCCATTATTGTCCTCTGGAACCAGATTCTCCCACAAGCGGAAACAAGCTCGCAGCATCTCCACTGTCGGGCCTCTTATGTTTCAATTATGTCGCCTCTCATTCTTATAAATTCCAATGAGTACATGCCTGGCCGGCTCAACATCTCCTCATAACACAGTCCCTCCATACCAGGACCAGCCAAGTGAACCTTCACTGATCTATCTCCAAGGCCAGGATATGTCTGTCCTGAGATTGATGGCCTAATACTGTTTACAGTATTCCAGCTATGCCTTGTACACCTTCAGCAAGTCCTCCCACTTTTATTCCACTATGAAATAAAGGCCAACATTTCATTTGTCTTCCCTATCATGCATAGAATCCCTACAGTGTGGAAGAAGGCCATTTGGCCCATCAGGCACACACTGACCCTCCAAAGAGCATCCCACCCAACTGCACGCGATGGGCAATTTAGTATGGCCAACCTACCTAACCTGCGCATCCCTGGGAGGAAATCAGGTGGAAACCAACACAGACAGTCACCTAAGGCTGGAATCGAACCCAGGTCCATGCTACTGGGAGGGAGCAGTGCTAACCACTGAGCCACCACACCACCCTAATGGGCTTTAATGTTAAATCACTGCTTTCTATGATTCGTGGATGAGGACGACCAAATCCAGCGTTGTTCCATAGCTTTCTGCAGTAGCCCTCCATTTAAATAATATTCAGCTCCTCTATTCTTCCTGCCAAAGTGTGTGTTTCCCCACATTATGATCCATCCGTGAAGTTTTTGCAGACTCACTTAATCTGCAGATTCTTGGTGTCATCGCCCCACTTACCAACCCGGCTAATTTGTGTCATCTGTAAACGTGGCTACAGTTGATTCACGTCTCTTGTCCAAGTCATCAATATTTATTGTAAATAACTATGGCTCCAGCACTGATCCCTGCAGAAATCCTCTGGTTCCAAATTGCCACCAGGAAAATGACCACCTTATCCTGACTCTATGTCTTCTATTTGTTAGTCACTCCTCTATTCATGCTGAACCCTTGAACAGCAGCTCACCGAGTGACGGCTAACCCAGCCGAATAGTCTGATATTCTCACAGCCAGCTAGCGAAAGATACTGGAAGGCACATGTTAAAAACACACTGTCTAATGGCCAAGGGGTTGCTTGGAATCAAAAATAAAAACCATTGGACAGCTATATCATACCCTGGATCTTGTTACGCTGCTAGAGGGTATTTTCTAAGTCTCCTGAGGGAAGGAATACATTAATCGAGAATCATCTTATTGTGTTTTCACTTCCCTCCGGGTTGCAGCAGAGGAAGATGGTGTGGTTACATTATCACAGCGCAGAAGGCCATTCAGCTGATCATGCCTGTACTGGTTTCTATTACCTAGTGTCTCCCATATCCCTGCACATCATTCCGAACCAATTAACCACCCAGTGCTCTCTGGAATGCCTCAATCAAACCTGACTCCACCTAATTCCCAGCACTGGGCATTTCAGACCCTGACTACTTGTGTGAAATACCTCCCGTCACTTTTCCTTCTTTTGCAGAGCGTTTCAAATCTGCGCTCTCTTGTTCCTGTCTCTTTTACCAAACTTCTCCCTCTCTGCTCTGTCCAGCCTGCTCACGCTTTTGAGCTCGGCTCAGTACGGGGGAGAACAGTCCCAACTCCTTCAATCTACCTTCACGCCTGAAGTTTCCCACTCCCTGGAACCGTCCTTGCAAATTGTTTCCGCACTCTCTCGGATGCATTCACATCTTACCCACAATTGAACTGAATACTCGAGCCGAAGTCTAATGAGACTATTATCCACATTTGACAAAGTCTCCCTCCTTTTGTACGCTACGCCCTTGTTAAAGCAGCCAAGAACATTATATGCTTCATTAACTGCTCTCCCTACTTATCCTGCCACCTTCAACGATCTGTGCATATGTACACACTGGTTCCTAACGTAGAGCTGTTCTGGTATAGTGGTAGTGTCCCTACCTCTCAGCCAGGAGACTTGGGTTCAAGTCCTACCAGAAGTGCATAATAACAGGTCAGTTTGAAATGCGTACACACACGGGTTACTCTGCTCCAGCACCAGCTTTCGAATCATACCCTTTATTTTATACTGTCTTTGAATGTTCTTCTGGCCAAAGTGCGTCACCTCACAATTCTGTTCATCAAACCTCATCTTCCACCCTGTGCACCGACGTGTCAATGTCCCTTCGGAGTCCCGCGCCATCCTCTTTACCACTTCCATCAGCAAACCTGGAAACGCCACCTCGATTAGACCCTTCCTGATCGGATCACTTATCCTAGCACAAAGTCAGACTTAGCATCTTGTATGACAGTGAGCAGCACAGGAAGAGGCCATCATGTCCTTGCCATCTCTTTGCAAGCACCAACTCAGATCAAAGTCTGAGGCAGCATGGTGGCTCAGTGGTTAGCACTGCTGCCTCACAGCACCAGGGTCCCAGGTTCAATTCCAGCCACTGTCCAAAGACGTGCAGGTCAGGGTGAATTGGCCAGGCTAAATTGCCCATAGTGTTAGGTGCATTAATCAGAGGGAAATGGGTCTGGGTCTGGGTGGGGGTGGGTTACTCTTCAGAAAAGGAGAGTCGGTGTGGAGTTATTAGGCCAAAAGGACCTGTTTCCACTTAGAGATTCTATGAATTAAAGAATATAAGTGGGAAATTCCTCTAAGGAAATCAAGCAAACTCCAAAGTATTAAATTAAGTCTTGAATTCCAGTATTCCCAACTATTAGATTCAATTCTATGAATTAAAGTCCTAAGATGTGCAGGTTAGGTGGATTGGCTGTGGGAAATGCAGGGGTGGGACTGATTGGGGTGGGCCAGTATGGACCCTGCTCCCACACTGTGGGGATTGTATGATCTATGCAGTTGGTTATTTGGTTAATATTACCTTGAATCTCTGGTTCTCAGCCCTGCAGACTCACTCTTTCCAGGACACTCAGCATTTTGACCACGTTGATGGCAGCAGATGATCTTGCCTGACCTCACAAAGAGCTGCATGTCCATTATCTCCTGCAGATGGAAGATTGCTGCCCCCCCCCCCCCCCCCCCCCACAGAATTGACTGCTGATTTTCTAATCGCTAAACTCTATTCCAAGTCAGAACATGTTTTATTTTTCCTCAAAGTTTGCGTTAGAGTTTCGGAACAAGCTGAACAGCCACGGGCATTGGCAAGGTTTGAGATGTTTTGCTCATGAGAATTTTGTTATGGAAGTTGATGATCAGTTAATTGTTCTCCTTGTTCTGGGTCCAGTAATGCAAATGTTTACCCATTCGTGTTGACGTTACTTATTTCGGTTGAGCTGGTCATGTGTTCTACATTTTTTTATTTCTCTTCATATCCTAAATTGTTAAAACAGGCAATTACTCTAGACTACTTGACATAATGCACACCTGGAACGAATCAAACAGTGATGTTTGAGATTATTTTTGTGTGTTTTGTGTGTAACACTCCCTCCAGTGAGCACTGCACAGCACCCAGAGGACTACAAGTTCATGAGGTAGGAGGGAAAGAGGGTTGGGTATCAGTTACCAAGATGAATAAGAGTTTATTTCTATCCCAGCAAGTGAATTTTTTAAAAATCTTATTCTGCGTGGAAACTTACTGCCCAGGTACCTCGTGTTTTGTGTGCGTACTCAAGAGGTTGAAAAGATGCCAGTTTTTGAGTTAATCTACACCATGTCAAGTTGACTTAATGCTCAGTGATATTCAGCTTCTGTCTTTGGGTGGGTCTTCACCTGAATAAAGGAGAGACAGAGACGCCAAGAGGAAAAGGACAGTTTACAGTCAAAGGATCTAAAATGTTGGCACAGTGGGCAAAGACACCAGCCCCAACAGGCCAAATTCAGGCCCCAGGGTGTTCTCAGGTTACGTTTTGAGATTGGAGAGGGTTTTTCATTGTTTTAGTCTAGAAGGGCTGTGGAAACATCTTGAGTCATTGAGTCGTACAGCACGGTTCAACCTGTCCCCTCTGTAATAATATCTCTGAACAGGCCGTTCAGCTCCTAATATTCAATTAGTTTCGGCATGTTGCCAGATCAGGCTCGAATCTTCTCTAGAACCACTGAAGCTTACTGAATGGGAAGGGGCTATTCAATCTATTGGTTCCATACTAGAGAAAGTCAAACTTAATTACATGATCCCTGCTTTGTCCCTTAAGCGTTGCACTCTTTTTGTGTCTCAGCACATGGAATTTAAAATCCAGGGCCTGGTTTGGTGATGGCAACGGCATTTAATCAGTGCAGAAACAGGCCATTCAGTCCAACTGATCTATTCTGTCCTTTCCAAGCCTCCTCCGAAACTACTCAATCTAATCCTGTCAGCACATCCTCTGTCTCTGGGTTCGAGCCCAGCAATGGTCGCTGTGGCATCATGGGGGGTGCCATGACAAAGAAGCAGATGCTGGTATGCTTGCTTGTGGGATTCTGAAATGGGGGTGTTGGTGCTGGGTGGAGGGAGGGTATTGGGGAAGGGTCCTTTGGTATTAAACATTAAGCAATGAGATAGGTCACTGCTAGACATCTCCCCACCCATTCTGCAAATCCCCCTTCCCACCCAACACTCTCATCCCCCCAAACCTCTTCCCTCATGACCGCAACACCACAAACCCCCTCACCTCATCACTCAACCTTTGTAACTGGCTCCATCCTTTTTCCCAGCCCTGAGATGCATGCAGTACCGGCAACAGCCACCTCCTTTCCAGTGGCGCTGCTGTACAGTAGACCTGGTGGGCTCTGATTGGCTACTTTATCTCAAAGTGGGTGACTCCTTCCCCCACCTTCAGAGTCCTTATTCCCATGGTCCCATCAAATGCCTTAACTCAAATTCATAGAACTGTACAGCACGGAAACAGACCCTTCGGTCCAACGCGTCCATGCCAACCAGATATCCTAACCTAATCTACTCCCATTTGCCAGCATTTTTAGATTACTTAGTTTTTTTTACATTAGATTACTTACAGTGTGGAAACAGGCCCTTTGGCCCAACAAGTCCACACCGACCCGCCGAAGCGCAACCCACCCAAACCCATTTCCCTACATTTACCCCTTCACCTAACACTACAGGCAATTTAGCATGGCCAATTCACCTAACCTGCACATTTTTGGACTGTGGGAGGAAACCCACGCAGACACAGGGGAGAATGTGCAAACTCCACAGAGACAGTTGCCTGAGGCGGGGAATTGAACCCAGGTCTCTGGCGCTGTGAAGCAGCAGTGCTAACCACTGTGCCACCCATTTGAATGTGCAAACTCCACAGAGACAGTCACCCGAGGCTGGAATTGAACCTGGGACCTTGGTGCTATGAGGCTGCAATGCTAACCACTAAGCCACTGTGCCGCCCATTTGGCCCATACCCCTCTAACTCTTCCCATCCATATACCCATCCAGAAACCTTTTAAATGTTGTAATTGTACCTGCCTCCACCACTTCATCTGGCAGCTCATTCCATACACATACCACCCTCTGTGTGAAAAAGTTGCCTGTTAGGTCTCTTTTAAATGTCACCCCTCAGCCTCTGATTTTCTCAGAGAAAAAAGCCCCAGTATACTCAGCCTCTCCCTGTAATTCCGACCCTCCAGTCCCAGCAACATCCTTGTGACTTTTCTGCACCTTCTCAAGTTTAACAACATCCTTCCTTTAGAAGGACAATCTATTTTGGCGTCATCTGCAAACTTACCAAGTATACCTCCTATGTTCACATCGAAATCATTTATATAAATGGCGAAAAGTAGTGGACCCAGCACCGATCCTTGTGGCACTCTACTGGTCACAGGCCTCGAGTCTGAAAAACAACTCTCCACCACCACCTTCTGTCTCCAACTGTCGAGCCAATGTTGTATTCAGTACAATAACTCATTCTGGATCCCATATAATCTAACCTTGCTAACCAGCCCACCATGTGGAATCTTGTCAAATACTTTACTGGGTTCATGTAGACTACATCCAGCGCTCTGCCTCCACCAACCTCTTTGTCACTTCTTCAAACAATTCAGTCAAGTTAGTGAGACACAATTTCCCATGTACAAACCCATGTTGACTATCCCTGACCAGTCCTTGGTTTTCCATATACGTGTAAATCATATCCCTTAGAATCGCCTCCAACGATTTACCCCTCACCGATGTCAGGCTCTCTGGTCTATAGTTCCTTGGCTTTTCCTTACTGCCTTTCTTAAATAATGGCACCACATTAGCCAATCTCCAGTCTTTCAACACCTCACCCCACGACTGCTCGCAATCACTTCCCTAGCTTTCCACAGATCAGAGCAAGCATTGGAAAATTTGAGGGGGTGAAGCCAAGGGGAAGGGCAGCATGAGGATCAAGACCAATTGGACATCTGGCCTGAAAAGCCATCACAGGCATGATGGGCCAAATGGTCTCATCCTGTGCTGTCTGATTGCAATTTGATCAACACCTCACATAGTTGTTCCTGCTTATTCTTGACCCTTAAAGCTTTTTAGCAGTATCACAATCTTCGTGATGTGCAAAATGTCCCATTTTTTGTTTGAGTTTGATGGAGCTGTTCTTTGTTCTTAATCAGAGTGACACTCAGGTAGGCCATTCCGTCCTTTGAGCCTGATTGTGTCATTCCATACAATCAGAGTTGACCACCCATATTCCTTGATGCCATTGGTATTTGGGTATCTGTCAATCTACTTTACACAAAGTCAAAGACTGAGCTTCCACAGCTCGTCTGGGATAGAGAATCTCGAGTATCCACCACCCTCTGGATTTAAAGCAAAACTCTTCATCACTGTCAGAAGTGGCTTCCTGTTTATTTTGAAATTGTGCCTCACAGCTCATCTGCACCTGCCCTGTCCATCCCTTTCAGTTATTTTGTAGGTTGCAATGTGATTACCTCTCGTTCTTTGGACTGAGAGAGTACAGTCCCAGTTTTCCCCAATCTCTCTTCGTAGGACAGACCCACCATCCTGGGAACAGGCCTGGGGAATGTTCATCACGCTCCCTCTGTGGAATAATAGGGAAAGAGACCAAAAGGGCACACAGCAGTCTAGGTGTGGTCTGACCATGGTTGTATACAATGAAAGCAAGACTCCATTCTCCTGTAGGCGAAAGTGAGGACTGCAGATGCTGGAGATTAGAGTCGAGAGTGTGTTGCTGGAAAAGCACAGCAGGTCAGGCAGCAACCAAAGAGCAGGAAAATCGACGTTTCAGGCAAAAGCGCTTCATCAGGAGATTGGGCAGGAGAGTTTGGCCATGGGAACCTTAGCTGGTGTGGGAAATCAAACCCACACTGTGGCTATGACTCTGCATCACAAACCAGCTGTCCAACTCACTGAACTAACTGACTCTTTCCTCCTCACAGTCTCTTTAGTTATTTTTAAAATCAGCCTGACGTGTAGTGATACATCCCTATAGCGAGTAGGGCTGAAAGCACAGTTATTTACCCCAGGGGTTCTGCTCATTTCCTGATGAAGGGCTTTTACCGAAACGTCAATTCTCCTGCTCCTCAGGTGCTGCATGACCTGCTGGGCTTTTCCAGCGTCACACTCTCGACTCCATTCTCCTGTAGTCAAAACCTCTTGCAATGAAGGAATATGTACTGTTAGCCTCAGGACCATTTTACCTTTCTTGGCAGTGACTCAGCCATGGCTCCTCCACTTGAGGATCACAATCTTGTCATCCCCAATGGGAACCTTATTGATGGATGAGGCTTCTGATAAAGGTGCTTGGGCCTCCGAATATAATAGGAGAAAGTAAGGACTGCAGATGCTGGAGATCAGAGCTGAAACTGTGTTGCTGGAAAAGCGCAGCAGGTCAGGCAGCATCCAAGGAACAGGAGAATTGACATTTCAGGCATGAGCCCTCCGAATGTAATCCTGACTGTGGGAAACAGTTGTGGGAACAGGACACTCTCCTGGTGGGTCTTCAGGAGCCCATCCTCAAAGGAAAGTACAAATGTCTCTCTGCCCCAAGAGATTTTGTGTGTGTGTGTGTGTGTGTGTGCGTGTGTGGGGGTGTATGTGCACGTGTGTGTGAGAGAGAGAATGTGTGTGTGGGGGTGTGTGCGTGTATGAGAGAGTGTGTGTGGGTGGGTGTGAGAGAGAGTGTGTCTGGGTGTATGCGGGTGTGTGTGTGTGTTTGTGAGAGACAGTGTGTGTGGGTGTGTGTGCAAGAGTGTGTGCGGGGGTGTGCAGGGGTATGTGTGTGTGTGGGAGGGAGAGTGTGTATGTGTGTGTATGCGGGGTGTGTGTGGGAGAGAGTGTGTGTGAGAGAGAGTGTGTGCGTGCGGGGGGTGTGCATGTGCGGGTGTGTGTGTGTGAAAGAGTGTGTGTGCGGGGTGTATGTGTGTGCGTTTGTGGGACAGAGAGTGTGTGTGTGCGGGAGAGTGTGTGTGTGCGGGGTGTGTGTGGGAGAGAGTGTGTGTGTGTGGGGGGGGGGTGTGCATGTGCGGGTGTGTGTGTGTGAGAGAGTGTGTGTGTACATGTGCGGGGATGTGTGTGTGTGTTTGTGAGAGAGAGAGTGTGTGTGGGCGTGTGTGCAGGGGTATGCATGCGTGTGTATGGGAGGGAGAGAGTGTGTGTGTGTGAGAGAGAGAGAGTGTATGTGTGTGTGGGGGAGAGAGTGTGTGTGTGCGGGGGGTGTGCGTGTGCGGGTGTGTGTGTGTGAGAGAGAGTGTGTGTGTGCGTGTGCAGATGTGTGTGTGTGAGAGAGTGTGTGTGCGGGGGGTGTGTGTGTGCGTCTGAGGGTGTGTGTGTGTTTGTGTGGGAGAGAGTGTGTGTGTATGGGAGAGACTGTGTGTATGGGTGTGTGTGGGAGAGAGTGTGTGTGTGTGTGTGGGAGAAAGTGTGTGTGTGTGGGAGAGACTGTGTGTATGGGTGTGTGCGGAGTGTGTGTGGGAGAGAGTGTGTGTGTGTGAGTGAGAGAGAGAGTGTGTGTGTGTGTGGGAGAGACTGTGTGTATGGGTGTGTGTGGGGTGTGTGTGGGGGAGAGAGTGTGCGTGTGAGAGAGTGTGTGTGCGTGTGCGGGGGTGTGTATGTGCGTGTGTGTGTGGGAAAGAGAGAGTGTGTGTGTGTGAAAGAGAGTGTGTGTGTGTGGGAGAGTGTGTGTGTGTGTGTGTGTGAGAGAGTGTGTGTGTGTGCGGGAGAGAGTGTGTGTGTGCGGGAGAGAGTGTGTGTGTGTGTGTGTGCGCGCGCACACGGGTGTGTGGGCACACTCAGGTTATTTGACTGATGAACACATTGCTGCTGAATCAGATCCCACTCTCCACCACAGGCCAAGGGATCAGGAACAGATTGCGTCTACATTCGTACTTGTTCCATCACTCTTGAAACTTTCTTTTTTTTTAAAATAAGAAATTGTAAGTAACTTATTCAGAGATGTTATTGCACACCTCTTGAGTAACTGGGACATGAACTCAGACATTCTCTAAAGCCGCAAGACCCCGGCCCAGTCTCTCCTCAGATATTTTATAATCAACCTCTTCGGAGATTTTATTACCTCTGGATCAGATGAGACTTGAACTGGATCTCCTGGCTCAGATGTAGGGACAATACCACTGTACAACAAGAACCCTCCTAACTTTATTGGGTAGAGTCACCCAGATGGACACAGGGAGAAGAGAGAGAATTGGTGGTGGTTTAACACGAGGGTCACTGCGCCTCAGGCACGTGGAGAGGTTGGGAAGGAGAGTCCGTCAGGGTAATCTCAGCTGGTGTGGGAAATCAAATCCACACTGTAGTTGTGACTCTGCATCACAAAGCAGCCGTCCAACTTACTGAACTAACTGACTCTTTCCTTCCCACAGTCTCTTTAGTTATTTTTAAAATCAGCCTGACTTGTTCTGACCCATCTCTATAGCGAGTAGAGCATAAAGCAGAATTATTTACCCCAGGGGTAGGGACTCTGCAGCTACACCACAAGAACCACCTCCCTCCACCCCATCACAGTCTCTTTATAGTTTTTTTTAAAAGTCATTTTCTTTTTATTAAATTATTTATAAGTTGCACACAGTCTTTTGAAAACCAAAGTTGAGTTTGATTAAATTGGTAATCATTTAAGAGTGAACAGTCCCTTAAAAGGAGCACTGTATCAAAATGAAAAGTTCAGATGAACCTTTAAATTACCATTACTGGTGTGAACATCGATATTACACTCATTCTCCTGCATTGCCTGCTGATCACAGTTAGCTTTAAACATCGTAGCAAATACTACATGCATGCTTCCATCTACAAGGAGATCTGGGTAAGTTTACAATGTGTCTCTCATTTATAGGAAACACTTGAAAAAGGACGTTTTTGGCACTGTGGTAGTTCCATATCTCTAAGCCAAGAGATCTGGGTTCAAGTCCCAGAAGTATGTCACAATATCTCTGAACAGGTTGGTTAGACGATACCCTAGAGCCGATTGAAATACAGTCTGTTCTGATATAATTGCAATAGTTCTGTCCCTGTGCAATCCTGCATTATAAGAAAGTAGTGTAGTGGCAGCACCATAAAGGGACTGGAATCATATTATAGCCAATACAGGTAAGGAAAGTTGCCGTTCTGCAAATACAGATCCTTCAATTGCCTTGGAGCAAATCCGTGTTGAAGAAACACACCTTATAACAAAACAGACCGTAATAAAACAATAAATGGAACCACTACCAAATCAAACAGGGGAATGACAGCTGAAGGCAAACCAGAAATTAAACATGATTTGGAGATGCCGGTGTTGGACTGCGGTGGACAAAGTTAAAAATCACCCAACACCAAGTTATAGTCCAACAGGTTTATTTGGAAGCATTAGCTTTCAGAGCGCTGCTCACAACCACCTAATGAAGGAGCAGTGCTCCGAAAGCTAGTGCTTCCAGTTAAACCTGTTGGACTATAACCTGGTGTTGTGTGGTTTTTAACTCAGAAATTAAACTTCCAACATTTAAGTTAAAACTGTGATTTTCAGGTGAAGATAATGATCTCCAGCCCTTGTGGCTGCCAGCACTTTGGCAAAGACAGCAGCAACTCAGTGAAAGGTACATACCTCCTGTCCAAGTACACCAGGATATGGAAAGAACAAATCTCTCCTTGTACATGCTCAGCAGTCAGTGCCCGTACCTGTGTACTCTCAAAGCTAATCCTACAGTGAACAATTTGCTTCAATGTGTTGTGGGTAAAAGAGGCTTGACAGACATTAACCAGAGTTTAAAAGACGGATTTCTTGTGATGGTTCCATCTCTAGTATCTCCAGTAGGAGCCTTCCCTGCCGTTGACCAAGTAAGTGGTATCTTTCCACACCGGTAAATGAAACTCCTCTCCAATTTTCACACATGACGAAGGGGAGCACTGGGACATGAGCAGATGCCTCAGTGGTAGCTGTGGCCATCAGTAAACAGGGAACTGAAGCTTGCTCAGATTAGTCCTACTTCCCTCACCCATTGAGTTTAATGTTTGACAGGGATGAGCCCTTGCACAGGCTGTGGATCAGACTGGCTGCCGTCAGTGAGAGCAAAGGTATGTAACGATATCGAACACTGTGTGAATGTGGATCCTCTCCGTTGTATAAAAAGAAAGTGACACAACATTAGACCTATTCTTCCTGTTCAGAATCATTATTAGACACCTCTGGGGCTTGAATCCAGACCTCTCAGTCCAGGAGTAGGGGCACTACCAGAGCACCTCCAAGCACTGTTCCACCAGTGCAGTGCAGTGCCCGAACATGAGCTTGAACCCTCAGACCAAGAGTCTGATGCTTTAACATCACAGTCATAGAGATGTACAGACTGGAAACAGACCCTTCGGTTCAACTCGTCCATGCTGACCAGATATCCTAAACTAATCTAGTCTCATTTGCCAGCACATGGCCCATATCCCTCTAAACCTGTCCTATTCCCGTACCCATCCAGATTCCTGTTAAATGTTGCAATTGTACCAGCCTCCACCATTTCCTCTGGTAGCTCATTCCATACACACACCACTCTCTGTGTGAAAAGTTGCCCCATCATAGGTCCTTTTTAAATCTTTCCCCACTAAACCTATGCGGTGGCACAGCAGTTAGCACTGCTGCCTCACAGCGCCAGAGACCAGGTTTCAATTCCCACCTCAGGCAACTCTCTGTGTGGAGTTTGCACATTCTCCCTGTGTCTGTGCGGGTTTCCTCCGGGTGGTCCGGTTTCATCCCACAATCCAAATAAATGTGCAGGTCAGGTAAATTGGCCATGCTAAATTGCCAATAGTGTTGGGGAATGGGTTGCGCTTCGGTGGGTCAGTGTGGACTTACTGGGCTGAAGGGCCTGTTTCCACACTGTAAGTAATCTAATCTATGCCCACTAAGTTCTGGATTCCCCCACCCCAGTGAATAGACCTTATCCATGATTTTATAAACCTCTATAAGGTCACCCCTCAGCCTCTGACGCTCCAGGGAAAACAGCCCCAGCCTGTTCAGCCTCTCCCTACAGCTCAAACCCTCCAACCCAGATTATTATAAGTGCTCACACCAAAACCTAATCATTTCTAAAATAACTCACTGTTGCTCATATACGTGTGTTGGCTGGTCATGTTAAGGGTTGAATAGTCAGGCGTCCTGCCAATCCTCACAGTTGAGGTACAGACCGGCATTGTTCTCCAGCAGTGCATTCATTATTTAGCAAGCAACACATGATGTCAACTTGTCAGAAAACTGGACGTGGAAGTTCTGTCAGGAGTTCAGTCTGCCCCAGTTCACCTCAGAACTGCGTTTGTTTCTGATCGTACCTGAGGAAAGCAGAATAAAAGAAAATAAAGTCCTGGAGATATTCGATTGACAGCTCTCGTCAAGAGTCTGATGGTATAATTGAGCAATGACTTACTGATGAGGCATCTTACTCTTGTCCCACAGCTAAATATTCTACTCTGGGTTGTTCATGACTGTTTGTCTGTCAGACCCGTCGAAATGCAAAAGCAGGTAAGAGCTAGAAGAAGTTCTTTTAAAAATGTGCGTTCACTCATGTCTCCCTAATTTTACCTACAGGGGTGTGCCGAGTAAAGGGTTTGCATTACAAATTTCTCTCTTGTTCATTTGTGATGCAAATCAGGTGTCATAATGAGGAAGGATGGGACAAAACACACGGGAAATACAACATGAGATCAGGGTAATTCTGGGAAGTAGACTGTAGTTTAGTCAGGAGAATCGACATTTCGGGCAAAAGCCATTCATCAGAATTTCC
This sequence comes from Chiloscyllium plagiosum, assembly GCF_037043375.1. NCBI lineage: Eukaryota > Metazoa > Chordata > Chondrichthyes > Orectolobiformes > Hemiscylliidae > Chiloscyllium > Chiloscyllium plagiosum. The sequence continues at coordinate 9,268,384 of NW_028270183.1, forward strand.
TGATGAAGGCGAAACGTTGAATTCTCCTGCTCCTCGGATGCTGCCTGACCTGCTGTGTTTTTCCAGCACCACACTCTCGACTCTAATCTCCAGCATCAGAAGTTCTCACTTTCACCTCATAGTTTAATCAGACCCAGAAGAGAGAAGAGGCAGTTTATTTGATTTGATTTGATTTGATTTGATCGGGTATTGTCACGTGTACCTAAGTACAGTGAAAAGTTTTGTTTTACGTTCAGATCATGCATACAAAGATCATAGGGTGATAGGACAGAGCGAGGAATACAAAGTTAATGCTGCAAAGAAGGTGCACAAAAAGGCTTACAAATGAAGTTTAAACGTCCACGGCGATTATGAGAATTACATCTGCTGTAGAGAACTCGCAAAGAGTTGTCCTGTGTCAGCACCAGGTTATTTTGTTTTGCACTCATTGTGAAATATGCCCAATTGTTACCCATCCTAAAACTGGTGGTGAGTGTGGAATGTGGGCACACTCACACAATACTGTCACTTCACCTGAGAAAGGGACAACACACTGAAAGATTGTGATTTCAAATAAACCTGTTGGACTATAATCTGGTGTGGTCTGACTGAGTGCTGTTAGGGAGGGAGTTCGAGCGATACTGAAGGGTCAGTGTGCTGTGTGGCTTAGAGGGCAACTTGCAGATGGTGGTGGTTCCTTTTCTGGTGTTCCTCGTTAACCCTCTGGAGTAGGTGGGACTTGAGTCCGGGTCTCCTGGCTCAGAGGCAGGCTCAGAGGCAGGGACATTACCACCACGTCACATGCTCACACCATCTTGCCCTTGTCCTTCTGGATGGTAGAGACCATGGGTTGCAAGGTGCTGGTTGAAAGAGTCTTGATGAATCGCTGCACAGTGGGTGATTGACCAGTTTGAGGAACTCAATCCTAAGACTGCCCTAAGGAAACTTGAGACTGAGCCACAGGAGGTGACTGATTTGATGACTGATAACCAAAAGCTAGGTCATGAAGAGGGAGGTTTTAGTGGGTGTCTTCAAAGGAGGAAGAGAGTATAGGGAGAGGATTCCACAAAAACCCATCACCAAGAGAGGAAAATGGTTACTTGACCTCATCCTCCGCCAACTATCTGTTGTAAATCCCCTGTTGATGGCAATATCTAGAAGAGTGACCACTCTATTTCCAAATCCCTCCAGCTCTTACTATCCTCCAGTTCTTCTCTCTTTTCCCTTTCTTATTTTAGTCATTGCACCATTGATGGGGATTCTCTTCACAACCTTGATAATGGGTTTTTGTGGAATCCCCTCCCAACACCCTCTTCCCCCTTCGAAGACACCCATTAAAACCTCCCTCTTCATGAGCTAGCTTTTGCTTATCAGTCATCAAATCTGTCACCTCCTGTGGCTCAGTCTCAAGTTTTCTTTGATAGCAAACCTGTCAAAGCCCCTCAGGATGTCTCGCAGTGGGGAAAGGATGCTACATAAATGCACATTGTTGTTGTAATGGTTTGCTCCCAAAAGTCTAACCAGCCAATGGATAGTGACATTTCGGATGATCCATCCGACGAAGACTCCTCCAGTTGAACAGTTTGCAAGTATGAATTGATTTGGTTTATTATTGTCACTTGTACCTGGGTACAGTGAGTGCACACACTAGGGTTTTTCTAAAGTATTCTTGCAGTCGGCTTCCTTTCTTGAAGTTTGTTTTAGATTATGGTGGTGCTGATTGTAATGGTCAGGCCACAGACTCTGGGGAGACTGTGCAGGAGCTTATATTTCCATGCCAAGGTTCATTTTAAGTTTTAAAAATAAAGACTTTGATGCAGTGAAGGGTATTGGCTTGGAACTTGTTGGCCACGAGGATGGTGACAATAGATGGATTAAATTTTGAAGGAAATCAGGCCAGGTACGGGCGGGATTAAACTTGCATGGCTTTGGAGATGGAGTAGGGACAGAGGACAGACAGAGAATCAGAATGGATTTGATGGCCTGAATGGCCATCAGTAATGAATTCAACGATGGGCAAAAGAACCAGTGGTGACATGGGGCAAGGCATTTTCCCCACATTGGGGTAACCACCTCTGCTTTCCGAAATGGAAAAAGGAACCGCAGAACTGCGGATGCTGGAAATCAGAAACAAACCCAGAAATTGCCGGAAAACCTCCAGCGGGTCTGGCTGCATCTGTGGAGAGAAAGCAGAGTTAACGTTTCGGGTCCAGTGGCCCTCCGTCAGAACAGGAATTAGATAATCAGGTGGAGAAAAAAATGGTAATGACTTGGAACTTGTTGCAAGGTTAGAGGAGGGAGGGGGTGTGGGGGCAGATGCTAGGACTAGCTAAATAGCTTTAACAGACACAAAGCTAGTTTGTGGTGTTGTGGTCACTCCACCGTGCACAGTGGCTGAGTGGTTTGCACTGCTGCCTCACAATGCTGGGATCTCGGTTCAATTCTACCCTTGCACATTCTGCCCTGGGTTTCCTCTGGTTTTGTCCTACAATCCTAAAGATGTGCAGGTCAGGTGAATTGGCCATGCCAACTTGCTCAGAGATGTGAAGTTTAATTGCCTTAGTCAGGGGTAAAGGTTGGGTAGGGGAATGGGTCTGGGTGGGTTACTCTTTAGAGGTAAAAACAATGACTGCAGATGCTGGAAACCAGATTCTGGATTAGTGGTGGATTAGGATTCCTGATGAAGGGCTTTTGCCCGAAACATCGATTTCGAAGCTCCTTGGATGCTGCCTGAACTGCTGTGCTCTTCCAGCAACACTAATCCAGATACTCTTTAGAGGGTCAGTGTGGACTTGTTGGGCCAAATGGCCTGTGAAGGGATTCTATGTAAGGCAGCCCTCGTTTTTTTATTAAACAAATAAGTGCGTGTTTTGGGCTAAACTTACTTTGAGAGTCACCATCTTTGAATTTGGAGCTCAGAGATGTGTATTTAAGGTTATACAGTATTCCCTTTACAAGTCAGCCCATTGAATCAAGCTGGCGTGAGAAGGGGATTATGGGACAGAGAGTCAGCTCTGACCATTGGCTGTATCGGCATCGAAAGGCTGACTCCATGTCACCTCCAGGCCAGAGGCTGGAATACGGGAGGTTATGGTGAGGACTAGCCAGCCGTATGGCACAAGATTCCTCACCCATCTACTCCCAGTCAAGGCCTGAAAACCAACCCACAACAAACTCAAAAATGTTCTCTTGCCCCAAATTATGAGGAGACGCGTTTAAATTGATGCTTTGTTTCCGAAGGGATGTGATATATTCCTAGACTAATTTAAACCATGTCCTGCTGTGATCCAGGTCTCTATCGGTCTCTGGTTCACAACCATGTGCCTTCAGCATGTATTGTTGACCCCTCCTCCCAACTGGAACCAGTACCTGTTGAAGCTTCATCCTGGATCCTTGATGTTTCAGGTCAAGCTGACGGGTAAGTTCAGATCCAAGTTTTAAAAAATAACAGGCTTTTGAAAGACAGCGCATTTACCCTCTCCCAATGTGGGTCTGAGACTGGAGACCTGATTTAATTCTGAGAGTTTGAATGACAAAACTGGAGTGAGGACCCATTGGAAGGAGAAGTGATGGTCTGGTGGTATTATCGCTGGACTGTTAATCCAGGAGACCACATAATGTGCTGGGGATCTGAGTTTGAATCCTGCCAATGCAGGTGGAATCTAATGGTGACCATGAATCCATTGTCAGTTGTTTGGGAAAAACCCATCTGGGTCATTAATTTCCTTTAGGAAAGGAATCTGCCTTCCTTATCTAGTTTGGCCTACATCTAGTTCCAGACCCACAGCAATGTGGTTGATAATACATTGACCTGAAACATTAGCTTGCTCTCTCTGCATGGATGCTGCCTGACCTGCATCTGTTGTTTGCCCTTACCTTGATCATGTTGGTCTTGATAAGTCAATCGCTTAATCTGCCTGGGCGAGAGTCTTTTAGACCATCTCCAAGGCCATTTTGAAAGGGATTCTCCAGGCTGAAGCATCCTAGCAATGGTGTGTGTGTGGATGTGTGTGGGGGGGGTGTGGGTGCTGTGTGTTTATGTGTGTATGTGTTTGTAGTCTGTCTGTCTATAGGTGTGTGTGTGTCTGAGTGTGTGTGTCTGTCTGTGGGAGTATGTGTGTGTGTCTGTCTGTGTGTGTGTCCCCGTCTGTGTCTGTGTGGGTGTATGTGTGTGTGTCTGTGTGGTTGCATATGTGTGTGTGTGTCTCTCTGTCTATGTGTGTGTATGTCTGTGGGTGTGTGTGTGTGGATGTATGTGGGGTGTGTGTGTCTCTCTGTCTATGTGTGTGTATGTCTGTGGGTGTGTGTGTGGATGTATGTGGGGTGTGTGTGTCTATATATGTGTGTGTGTATGTGTGTGCATGTGTGTCTGTCTGTATGTCTGTCTGTATGTCTGTGTGTGTGTGTGTTAGTGTGGGTGTGTGTATGTGTGTGTTTGTGTCTGTGAGTGTGTGTATGTCTGTAGGTGTATGTGTGTACGTGAGTGTGTGTGGGTGTTTGTGTTTGTGTCTGTGGGTGTGTGTGTGTGTGTATGTGTGTATGTCTGTCTGTGTCTGACTGTCTGTGGGTGTGTGTGTTTGTGTGTCTGTGTGTGTGTCTGTCTGTCTGTGGGTGCGTGTGTCTGTGTCTGTGTGTGTTGGTGTGGGTGTGTGTGTGGGTGTATGTGTGTGTAGGTGTGTGTATGTGTGTGTCTGTGTCTGTAGGGATGTGTGTGTCTGTGTCTGTCTGTCTGTCTGTGGGTGGGTGTGCCTCTGTCTGTGTGTATGTTTGTGTGTCTGTCTGTGTGTGTTGGCGTGTGTGTGTTGGTTTGTGTGTGTGTATGTGTATGTGTGTGTTTGTGTCTGTGAGTGTGTGTATGTCTGTAGGTGTATGTGTGTACGTGAGTGTGTGTGTGTGGCTGTGTGTGTGTGTGTGGGGTGTTTGTGTATGTGTGTGTGGGTGTGTGTGTGTGTGTGTGTGCATATGTGTGTGTGTGTGTTTGTGTCTGTGGGTGTGTGTGTGTGTGTCTGTGTGTGTGTGTGTGTGTGTGTGTGTGTATAGTTGGAAATGCACACTGTACACCGTCTGTTACTGTCCTGCTGTGAACACAAGATCCATTTCACCGGGAGCTAACCAACTGCTCCAATTCTGATCCACCCTTTCCTAAATATAGGCATCAAAACTGCACACAGGATTCCAGGGGCAGCCTCACCAACACTCCATACAGCTGTAACAACGGTTAAACTCCAAATCCCAAGCAATAAAGCCCAATACTCCCAGAACACCCATGCGTGGATGTAACTGCATAAGAGGGGCAGGCAGTCAGGCTGAATGAGCCCCTTCAGTTGCCTGTCTACATTTCCAAATTCTGTCCACAGTCAATTCTTTCCACTTTCTGATTGCTCACAGGGATTAGAGCAAGAACAGATTGTGCAGATGTTTATCGAGAAGGATTTCACACAAGTGGAGTTTACCAGATCTACCCTTCTGGGCCTTCCATTCCGCTGAATGTTTACTGTGACATGGAGAGCGATGGTGGAGGATGGACTGTAAGTTGCCTTTCCTTTCCATAATATTCCTTCCACCTGAAAGTCAACTTGGATGCGACATTGTCCATTTTCATTAACTGGCCGTTGTCCCATTTGCAAGTTTATGTAGTGAGGGTTGACTCTCCCAGATGCATGTGCAAGGACTTGGACTACTGTTATTATCATTGTCCCTGGTTACGGTTGCACAAGAGGTCACATTGACTGTCCGTCCTGATTTCCTTATTGCAGTCAATGACCACTTTCACCTCCTCCCACACCATTTGAGAAAGACATTTTACCTTGACTCAGTTTTACTCCAGCAATGGACCAGTAAGAGCAGCATGAAAAAGTGGGGACGCGAGCAGGAATGTTACCAATACTGCTTCCCCATTGCAACCCATCCCCTAAATCTCTCAGCTCTTCCATCTTGCATCCTTTGCTCTTGTACAGTATCTCCCTGTCCCCTCCCAGACCCCTGCTCACTCAGTTCTCCCTGAGGGACTGTGACCATTTTCAATGTTGGGGGATCACAGTGGGAAAAGGTTTGGGAAGCACTGGGATGTTTGAAATTATCCACCAGTATCAAATGCCTGTCCTTAGTTGCTCCAAAAAACACTGACTGCCATTTCAGAGTCAACCACATAACTGTGGGTCTGGAGTCTCGTATAGACCCAGACCAGGTGAGGATGGCAGATCTCCTTCCCTGAAGAGCATTGGTGAACCAGATGGATTTTTTAATGACAATTTAGAGTGGTTTTGACAAGAAAAAAAATCAAAGAACTGCGGATGGAAATCAGAAACAAAATCTGAAATTGCTGGGAAAGCTCAGCATGTTTGGCACCACTCTGTGGAGAGAAAGCAGAGTTAACATATTGGGTCCAGAGACCCTGCTCCAGGATTGAGAACGGTCATACGGTCACCACTGGCTAGATTTTTAAGGCCAGGTTTTGGCTGAGCTCTTTCAAATTCAATGCTAGTGCAAGATTCAGAATTACCTGTCTGGTCTGCGCAACCATAATCCAAAATATCTTGATGGATGCAATGCTCATTCTGTGAAATATGTTTTTGTTCTAAGTTGTGCCCGCACTGTTAGACGTGCTGAATTAAAATTATGGCTCTGAAAGCTAAAATTGTTATAGGGAAACATTTTGAGAACAATTATGGATTGGGACCTGGGCTTGGATCAGATAAAGGCAACAAATAGCCTGGAAGGTTTGTAGGAAGATGCAATTCTCCTGATGTATCTTTGAAGTGTCAGTGCAAGAATGTTATCAAGGAACACCCAAACCAGTCATTATCACATTGGTGTTTGCAGGATCACAGGATTCCTCTTGAATGGAAGCAGGACATTCGGCCCATCGAGTCCACACTGACTCTATGAAGAGCATCCTGCCCAGACCCAGCCCCCCTCCCCTATCCCTGCATTTCCCATGGCTAACCCACCTAGCATGCACATCCCTACATACTACAAGCAATTTAGCACGGCCAATCCACCCTAACCCGGAGGAATCCACACAGACACAGGGTGAATGTGCAAACTCCACACAGACTGTTACCTGAGGCTGGAATCGAACCCAGTTCCCTGGCGCTGTGAGGCAGCATTGCTAACCACTGAGCCACTGTACACAATTGGCCACTGCTTCATTTTAGTGTGGGTATATCTGTACTTCAGATAAGCTCAGCTCAGACCTCAACATTTATTTGAACTGCGTGTGGCATGGTGTCTCAGTGTGTGTCTCCCTGATCCCCCTGTCCATGGACATTTATCCATTCCTTTTGTCTGCCCAACACTCTCTCTCTCTCTCTCTCTCTCTCTCGGTTACATCTCCACCTATCGTTTACTTCTCCCCCTCCCCTCACCCCACCTTCAACACCTTTTCTCAGCTACAATCAGTTCTGAAGAAATGTTAATTCTGTTTCTGTCTCCACAGATATTGCTGGACCTGCTGAATTTCTCCGGCATTTTCTGTTTTTGTTGCCGTTCCCCCCTGTCACTCTGGATCAAACCCTCTGCCACTAAACTGGTGAATATCCCTATTGGTCCTGGTCATGCTGGGGGAGATATCCGACTAGCTTGTAACTTCCCCAGTGCTGCACTAATGCTGGCACAGTGGCTCAGTGGTTAGCACTGCTGCCTCGCAGCGCCAGGGACCCAGGTTCAATTCCAGCCTCGGGTGACTGTCTGTGTGGAGTTTGCACATTCTCCCCGTGTCTGTGTGGGTTTCCCCCAGGTGCTCTGGTTTCCTCCCACAGTCCAAGGATGTGCAGGTTAGGTTAGACTTGAACACATGGCTCTGGATCATTAGTACCAGATCATCAACAACAGTACCACGACCACACAGTGTCTTTCTCGCACATGTGCTTCCTCTTTCTGACAAAGCATTTTCACTCCACTTTCTTATATTTACAAAGGTATTTCAGAGAAGGATCAACGGCTCTGTTGACTTCTACAGAGGATGGGACGATTATAAACGGGGCTTTGGGTCTGCAGATGGTGAATATTGGCTGGGTGAGTAGGGCTGTGCACACGCCCATTATTGTTGGCTTTCATAGAATCATACAGCCAGGAGGCCATTTGGCACATCGTGCCAATGTTAGCTCTTTGAAAGAAGTATTCATTGATTCCCAACCTCCCTCACCATAACCCTTCAGCTTTTCAAGTATTTCTTCTGAAAATCTATTAAAATTTTAATAATTCTATTAAATCTCCCTGATCAGGCATATTCCTGATCACAATAACTCATTGTGTCAAAATAACTCTCCAAATCTTGATCTGGGTGTGCGGTCCCCGGATTACTGAAGGTGACAGTGCAGGTAGATAAGGGACTAAACAAGGCCTATGGCATGTTTGCCTTCATTGGAAGGGACATTGAGTATAAGGACAGGCAAGTTATGCTACAGCTTAATAGAACTTTAGTTAGGCATACATCTATCAGTTCCCCTTACAATAATAGGGACATATAAGATAATCAGAGGGTTAGCTAGGGTGGACAGGGAGAGCCTTATTCCAAGTATGGTGATGGCAAGCACGAGGGGACATAGCTTTAAATTGAGGGGTGATAGATATAGGACGGATGTCAGAGGTAGTTTCTTTACTCAGAGAGTAGTAAGGGTATGGAATGCTTTGCCTGCAACGGTAGTAGACTCGCCAACTTTAAGTACATTTAAGTCGTCATTGGACAAGCGTATGGACGTACATGGAATAGTGTAGGTTAGATGGGCTTCAGATTGGTATGACAGGTCAGCGCAACATCGAGGGCCGAAGGGCCTGTACTGCGCTGTAATGTTCTATGTTCTATGATCATAGAACATCCCCTATTAGCAAGTTTTGAGAAGATTTGTAGCTCAGGTTGAGGTTCTGGATGTAGATTTGCTCTGTATATGTGATTTTCCTCTGCTCTGCGTAGTTCCTCTGTGGTGCAGTGTGTGTTGGCTCGTTGAAATAATGTTCTAATGCAGCTTCGTTTGTGGAGAGACTTTAATTGTATTATGGATCCGGAAATAGATAGGATTCCCAAGAGTACTGCAGGAGTATCTCCCAGATCTAGACAATTGGTGGATCTGAACAAAGAATTAGGATTAGTAGATGTATGGAGATGTCTTCATCCACAGGGCAGAGACTTTTCTTTTTACTCCAATCCACATAAATGCCATACCAGAATTGATATGTTTTTTGCCCCCTCGATTTTTTTAAATTGCATATCATCCTGTAAAATAGGTAGTATAGCAATTTCCGACCACGCTGCTGTATATATGGAAACCAAGGCGAGGAACAATGGGACATCCCCTCGGCATTGGCGTATGGACACCTTCCTAATGAAAGACAGTAAATTTGTAAAGTACTTCTCTCAAGAATTTAAAACTTTTTTAGAAATTAATTTAGGTACGGCTAGCAACCCGTCAATGATGTGGGAGACCATCAAAGCTTACGCGCAAGGTTTGATCATCTCCTACTCAGCGACCCAGAAACAATTAAAGGCAGAACAACAGCATCTGCTTGAAGCTCGCTTAAAAGCAGCTGAAACTGCATACGCTGATAGACCTTCTATTATTAAATTGCAAAGGATTACGGCCCTTAGGACAGCTCTAAATACTACGCTTACTCAAATGGCTAAGAGGGAAATATTATTTGCAAAACAAAGGTTATATGAATTTGGCGACAAACCGGGTAGATACTTAGCATTTCTTGCAAAGACAAAAAAGGCCCCTCAAACTATCAAGTCAATCAAGGAAAGTACGGGTATTTTGACATGATCATAAAAAGATTAATGCAATCTTTAGAAAATTTTATTCTGATTTATATAAATCGCAGGATTGTGAAGATAGGACTAGGAGGATGGAATCATTTTTAAAAAAATTTGACCTTTCCGGGCCTAACTCCGGAACAGGTATTGGTCTTAAATGCTCCCCTAACAGTCCAAGAAATACTTGACGCAATCAGGCAACTTCAGAGCGGTAAGGCACTGGGCCCAGATGGTTTTCAAGCTGAATTCTATAAAGAATTTACAGAAATATTGGCTGGTCCACTTATGGATAAGTATAACTATGCATATAGTCAGGGCTGTCTCCCGCCTTCGCAAAAAGAGGCAAATATCTCTCTTATCCTTAAAAAAGGAAAGGATCCAGAAGATTGTACGTCATACAGACCAATATCCTTGCTAAATGTAGATTTTAAAATCCTTTCTAAAACGTTAGCATTGAGACTAGAAAGGGTACTGCCACATATCATAAAGGAGGATCAGACGGGGTTTATTAAGGGCCGTAGATCATCCGATAATATTAGAAGGGTTTTGAATATGATTCAAGCTTGTCATCAGGGAAAGATACCAGGAGTAGTAGTTTCATTAGACGCGGAAAAGGCATTTGATAGGGTTGAATGGTCATATTTGTTTTACACATTGGAAAGGTTTGGCATTGGAAAGGTGTTTACCAAATGGGTCTCAACATTGTATAGTGATCCCAAAGCAGTTGTGGTTACCAATGGATTAGGTTCGGATAGTTTCAGTGTGGGTAGGGGCTGCCGTCAGGGATGTCCCCTCTCGCCATTGTTATTTATGCTAATAATTGAACCACTAGCAGAAACTATACGGGCTGATCCTAATATAACAGCCCTGAGGATTGGTACAGGTAAACATAAAATTACCCTTTATGCAGATGATGTTTTTCTATTCCTCAGTAATCCTCTGATGTCCACACCTCGCCTAATCCAAGTTATTAATACATTTAGCGCATTCTCAGGCTATAAAATTAATTTCTCAAAATCGGAGGCTATGCCAATGGGTGGCCTTGTTATGATACCCCACTTAGTGGACGGATCCCATTTTCCCTTTCGTTGGTCCCTGGAGGGTTTCTTATATTTAGACATTTTTATTACCCCAGTATTTGGTCAGTTATACAAGGCTAACTTTGTGCATTTACTGGAAAGGATAAGGCAGGACCTCCAGCGGTAGGGAGACCTTCCAGTTTCCTGGCTGGGTAGAATAGCACTAATTAAAATGAATGTCCTGCCCCGTCTCCTATACCCTATGAGAATGCTTCCGGTGATGCTGCCGAGGCTGGCACTACGTAAATTATATGGCTGGCTGGGTTCCTTTATCTGGAATCATAGACAGCCCCTCATTAAGCTGAAGAAGCTACAGCTTCCACAGGCAAGGGGAGGATTGGACTTCCCAGATTTTAGGAAATATCAGTTAAGTTCCTTATTAAGTTACATAGCTGATTGGGTCTTGTCTGACCCACAATCAATCTGGCTGGACATTGAAGCTTCTCAAGTAAAATGCCCATTTATTAACCTTTTATTTTCAGACAAGAGGAAAATCATTACGGATCACTGTAAAAACCCTATAATACTAAACACAATTAAAGCTTGGAATATAATACGGCAAAATGAGGGCAACTCACATAAAACATCCCCCTATGCGCCGATAGTGGGAGCATGGGGATTCCAACCGGGGTTTACTGATGCCACTTTTAAACTCTGGAGATCCAGGGGTATCTCATGTCTAGGGGACCTATTTGAAGATGGGGTCCTGATGTCTTTTGAACAGCTGCGTCAGAAATTCGGATTACCTAATGGAGACCTCTTTCGATACTTCCAAATTCGAGACTATATATAGAAGAAGACTATGTTATTAGATAGTCTTTATAAATCAGATAGAGAATGTAGAGTACAACGACCAATGGAGGTATCCTCCATCAGTACTATTTATCATTTACTACATGATGAAGTATCGGGAGATATGGACAATCTGCTTAAAACATGGGATCAGGATTTGGGACTAGAAATCTCTATAGAAACGTGGAATAACATTTGGGAAAACGCCAGAAGAATCACCATCTGTTACAGAACTCAGGCTATCCAGCTGAAGATACTTCATAGGGCCCATATAGCACCGGATCGATTGGCAAAATTTAAGGCAGGGGCATCCCCAATGTGTCCCAAATATAAAATAGAGGTGGGTACTCTTGTACATTGCCTATGGACCTGTCATAAGATCCGTAGATACTGGACTAAAGTAGCAAGTGCCCTGACAGAAATTTTAGGAGCGGAATTTAAAGTGGACCCCGTATCTCTCCTTTTGGGCTTTTCGAACTTTCCCTCCCTGGACATGTACGGGAAGAGACTATTTTCTATTCTCTCTTTCTGTGCAAGGAAAAATATTTTGGTGAACTGGGTGGCTGAGGGCCCCCCTGGATTTTCAAATTGGCACAGATTAATTATGGAATGTATTCCCCTTGACTTCCTTATAAATATGGTGCACCGAAAGACCGAATTATTTTATAAAATATGGCAGCCCTTCTTGAATTATATGAATACAGATATTTCGGCTATCCTAACAAGGGCTTTTATTTAATTGAGATTACGAACCTGGCTGGTCTGGGGCCCCTTGGGAGAGGAATCCTGCACGAATACGGGTTTTGTTACATTTGATGTTAACACATTCCGAGCGTGTATCTCACTATCCAATTTCTGTGTTATCCGTTGTTTTTTTTTCTTTCTCTTATTTGAATAATGTAAGAGACTTAAATATGCACTCTGGTTAGTTGTAGGTTAGATTAGTAGTTAGTTGAGTTTTGTTTTTTTTTCTCGGTATTTTTCTTTTGTTAAATTTTGGTTATTATATATTTAAGATTTAATTGTATATCAATGTTTGTACTTGAGAGTTTTGTTTATTTTTGTAAACTTGTAAAAATGTTAAATTTCTAATAAAAATATCTATATATAAAAAAAAAATAGGACCTTGGGCAGTGCTGTAGGACAGAGAGACCTAGGGATTCTGGGACATAATTCTTTGATGTTTGCATCACATAGGGACATTATGGTTAAGGAAGTGCCTTCATTGCTCAGACTTCTGAGCTGCGGAATTGGGACATCACATGGGGGTTATCAGTCCTTGGTGTGCTATAACACTCCAGCAAATCACAGCAGAAACTGGAAGAACAACATCTCATCTTCAGACCAGGCACTTTACAACCTCCTGGACTTGATATCAAGTTCAAGCACCTTACACATTGTGAACCTCACTCCTATTCCTTTGGCTTTATTTGTTATGGACTCTATCACCATGTCCTTTCCTCACGCTCGCGCCACCCCCCCCCCCCCCCCCACCGTGCACTGTCTGTTCTTTCCAATCTGGCAGTTTATGAGTAGATTACTTTAGATCCCCTACAGGCCCTTTGGCCCAACAAGTCCACACCGACCCTCCAGAGAGTAACCCAACCAGACCCATTCCCCTACCTTTATTCCTGAATAATGCAACTAATCTACACATCCCTAAACACTACGGGCAACTTAACATGGCCAATTCACCCTAACCTGTACATCTTTGGATTGTGGGAGGAAACCAGAGCACCTCGAGGAAACCCATGTAGACATGGGGAGAATTTGCAAACTCCATACAGACAGTCGCCCGAGGTGGGAATCAAACCCGGGTCCCTGGTGCTGTGAGGCAGCAGTGCTAACCACTGAGCCACCATGCTGTCCATTTTAGACACACCATTGTACCTAAGTCATTAATGATAGCAGTGTAGCTGGTGTGAGCTTTAATAAAACACTCTAGACATTATTAGAACAGGGAACAAGATCAGGGACATTAGGCTGGAATTCTTGGCAAATAATGGCATCTGAAGGACAATTCTCCACCACTAAGTGAGTTATCCAGCCCTGTTCTCTCACCTGGCAACAATTCTCTCTTTTATCTACTTCCTGTAGGGCTGCAGAACATACATGCATTAGCCACCAGGAGGAAGTATGAGCTGAGGATCGACTTGGAAGACTTTGAGAACAAAACTGTGTACGCAAAGTACGAGCACTTTGCTCTGTCCCCCAGTGCCATTAACGCAGAGGAAGATGGATACAGGCTCCAGGTGCTGGGCTTCATTGATGGAGGAGCAGGTATTTTCTCTCCCAGGGCGACACTTTAGGCCTGGTCGTGTTCTCTCTCACTGGGTGTCAGCCGCAGCTCAGTGGGTAGTGTCTCGGTGTGGGACAGTGTATTGACTGTAACGAGGTCAGCAGGTGGACCTCAAAGAATCTGAGTTCCCTGATTGGGGCTGTTAATCTGGTCCAATCAGGGAGCCCTGGCTGACAGATACAAACAGGAGGGTCAGAGGTTCTGCTCACTCTGAGACCTGGCTCTGAAGGGACAGGATCAGTGTCAAGGCCTCTCCATGTGTATATAAAGAGTGAGGGGATACCGGCCTTTGTGGAGTTATTTCAGGTTGCCTCCTCAGATCAGCTCTGGCCAGATGTCAAAGTCTTTCTTCAAATAGTATTTATTAACACGGTACGCAGAGTGATCTGTCAGTGGCTACAGTTCCAACCTTCTATAGAGTCCGTCACATGACCCCTCCCGAGCTCACCATTTCACAACGGTGTACCCCAAAGGCTCATCTGCATATCCCTTAAACCCCACCTCCTACAGGCAGTATAGTCACTCCAAGTCTGAAGGCCTTGGGTTCAAATCCCACGCTAGAGCCTTAACACAAACATGAGGACACTTGGGGACTGGACGGAGGTAGCACTACCCTGTCAGATGCATGTAAAATATCCCTCAGAATTACCACAACGATAAAGGAAAGGTGTTCTCCCTGGCCAATGTGATTGTGCAGCATATAGTGTTACTTGCGGGAGCTTGCTCCCAGTTAGCTGCTGTTTCCCACACTTGAGTAGCAACTGTACTCCACAGACAGAAAGGCCGGGGACATTGTGAAAGGTGCTATGTGAATGCAAGTTTGTTCTTTAGTTTTATGTTAAACAGCTTTGAACATCCTCCACTGGTGTTGAGCTTGCAATTGGTCAGGGTTGGAGGATTTGAGCTATAGGGAGAGGCTGAACAGGCTGGGGCTGTTTTCCCTGGAGCGCCGGATGCTGAGGGGTGACCTTTTAGTGGTTTACAAAATTATGAGGGGCATGGATAGGATAAATAGACAAACTCTTTTTCCTGGGGTTGTGGAGTCCAGAACTAGAGGGCATAGGTTTAGGGTGAGAGGGGAAAGATATAAAAGAGACCTAAAAAGAGCAACTTTTTCACACAGAGGGTGGTACGTGTATGGAATGAGCTGCCAGAGGAAGTGGTGGAGGCTGGTACAATTACAACATTTAAAAGGCATTTGGATGGGTATATGAATAGGAAGGGTTTGGAGGGATATAGGTTGGGTGCTGGCAGGTGGGACTAGATTGGGTTGGGATATCTGGTTGGCATGGACGGGTTGGACTGAAGGGTCTGTTTCTATGCTGTACATCTCTATGACTCTATAACACTCCATCACCACATCCAAACTTGAAGGCTCTTTCTCTGAGGGATATAAATTTCCCGAGATCAACTCTGCAGATCCTCAAAGAGCGGAAACCTCATCCATGCAGTTCACAGGGGACTGCTGACCTGTGGTCTCTGCTGGAAGTTGCAGCTGTAAAACAGCAAGTGAGGAGAGTCATCTCGCACAGAAACAGATCCTTCAACCCAACCAGTCCATGCCGACCATAATCCCAAACTAAACTAGTCCCACCTGCCTGCTCCTGGCCCAGATCCCTCCAAACAATTCTTACTCATGTCCTTATCTAAGTGTCTTTTAAACATTGTAACTGTACTTGCATCATTTCCTGTGATGTACATTCCACATACAAACCACTCTCTGTGTAAAGAATTTGCCCCTCTTGTCTTTTTTAAAGCTTTCTGTTCTCACCTTAAAAGTAGTCCTGAAATTCCCCAACCTAGACAAGACACCTGCCACTCACTTATCAATACCCCTCATTATTTTCCAAACTCTATCAGTCCACTTCGCAATCCCCTAAGTTCCAGTGAAAAAAGTCCCAGCCTATCCAGCCTCTCCTCATAACTCAAGCCCTCGGTTCCAGGCAACATCCTGGTAAATCTCTTCTGAGACCTCTCTAAGCTTAATGATATTCTTCCTGCAACCGGGAAAACAGAACTGGACATAGTACTCCAGAAAAGGCTCACTGTGGTGCACCTTGTAGTTGAACGGCCAGTTGATTTGGAGGCTGGGGTCCAATAGCAGAAGGTCTGCGGGGAACGGGAGCCTTCCCATGAGGGGGCAGCAGGCTAAATCAATCTCGCATCTGGATTAAAGTGAGCTCTTTCCCTTTGCCATTAACCAGTCTGCCTGGGCTGTGATTTATTGCAGGTGACTCACTTGCCTACCATAACGGACTCATGTTCAGCACGTTTGACAGAAATCACCGGGCTCCCCTGAACTGTGCACAGAAATGCTGTGGAGCGTTTTGGTACAAGTCTTGCCACACAGCAAACCTCAATGGTCTTTACTTAAAAGGACCACATTCCTTCTATGCCAATGGGATCCACTGGGCCACATGGACCGGGTATTACTATTCCCTCAGAGCTACAGCAATGAAAATGCGACCAAACTCTTTGCCGTTTCCTGGTTAGGAGGTGCAGCTGCAGTTCCTGGCCCTGTGTTTATGAACCATATTCGCTGTGTTTACAATTCTCTTTCAATCCATGCTCCACTCTCTAGTTCAGCTCAAAACAATCCATGCTGCAGTACCCGTGTTTGCCTCCCCAGCGTATTAGCGGCGCTATCGAGCTCATTATTGGACCAGCTCACTGGTGCCATCCTCTGACTCTGGTTGGTACTGCAGCATATTGAGAAGTTTTTAAAAAAAACTTTAATTGTTTCATGCAATGGTCGTAGAACATAGAACATTATAGCGCAGTACAGGCCCTTCAGCGACCTGTGGAACCAATCTGAAGCCCATCTAACCTACACTACTCCGTTCTCTTCCATATGCCTATCCAATGACCATTTAAATGCTTTAAAGTTAGCGAGTCCACTACTGTTGCAGACAGTGCATCCACACCCCTGCTACTCTCTGAGTAGTAAAGAAACTACCTCTGACATCTGTCCTATATCTATCACCTCTCAATTTAAAGCTATGACCCTTCGTGCTAGCCATCACCATCTGAGGAGAAAAGCTCTCACTGAACACATTATCTAACCCTCTGATTATGTCTCAATTAGCAATGGGTGGCACGGTGGCTCAGTGGTTAACACTGCTGCCTCACAGCGCCAGGGATCCAGGTTCAATTCCAGCCTCGGGTGACTGTCTGTGTGGAGTTTGCACATTCTCCCCGTGTCTGCGTGGGTTTCCTCCGGGTGCTCTGGTTTCCTCCCACAATCCAAAAATGTGCAGGTCAGGTGGATTGGCCATGCAAAATTGCCTGTAGTGTTAGGTGCATTAGTCAGGGGTAAATGTAGGGGAATGGGTCTGGGTAGGTTGCTCTTCAGAGGGTCGGCGTGGACTTATTGGGCTGAAGGGCCTGTTTCCACACTGTAGGGAATCTAATCTAACAAAAAAGTTGCCTCTCAACCTTCTTTTCTCTAATGAAAACAGCCTCAAGTCCCTCAGCCTTTCCTCCTAACACCTCCACTCCATACCAGGCAACATCCTCGTGAATCTCCTCTGAACACTTTCTAAAGCTTCCACATCCTTTCTATAATGCAGTGACCAGAACTATACACAATATTCTAAATGTGGCCGCACCAGAGTTTTGTACAGCTGCAACATGATCTCATGGCTCCAAAACTCAATCCCTCTCCCAATAAACGCTAACATGCCTTCTTAACAACCCTATCAACCTGGGTGACAACTTTCAAGGATCTGTGTACCTGGACACCGAGATCTCTCTGCTCTACACAACCAAGAATCTTACCATTAGCCCAGTATTCTGCATTCCTGTTACTCCTTCCAAAGTGGATCACCTCATACTTGTCTGCATTAAATTGCATTTGCCACCTCTCAGCCCAGTTCTGCAGCTTATCTATGTCTCTCTGTAACTTTCAACATCCTTCGGCACTATCCACACCTCTGCCAACCTTAGTGTCATCTGCAAATTTACGATCCTATCCTTCTATGCCCTCATCCAGGTCATTTATATAAATGACAAACAAAAGTGGACCTAAAACAGATCCTTGAAGTACCCCACTAGGAACTGAACTCCAGGATGACTATTTCCCATCTACCATCGCCTTCTGTCTTCTTTCAGCTATCCAAATCCTGATCCACACCGCTAAATCACCCTCAATCAGATGCCTCCATATTTTGTGCAATAGCCTACCATGGGGAAACTTATCAAACACCTTACTGAAATCCACATACACCATATCAACTGCTTTTCCCTCATCCACCTGTTTGGTCACCTTCTCAAAGAGCTCAATAAGGTTAGTGAATCCAAATATTTTTTTTTATCCATCTCTTGTAAATAATGCTTACTTTGTGTGCAGTCATGTGGTATTTTTCTCTTCCTGATTCAACAATGCAAACTGATCCTTGACACGAAAGCAGAAATTACTGCAAAAGCTCAGTAGATCAGGCAGCATCCATGGAGAGAGAAAGCAGAATTAACGTTTAGGTCCAGTGACCCTTCCTCAGAACTGGGGAGGATCCCTCCGGATCACTCAGTGAACCTTTGAGGTGTGGCGACTGTGGCACTGGCTGACGTCAATGGGTGCACAGCAAGATCCCACAACAGCAACGTGATGGGGATTGGATAATGTGTCCTAACGATATTGGTTGAGTGTTGCAAGTTGGAGAAAGTGACGACTGCAGATGCTGGTGATCAGAGTCAAAAACGTGTGGGGCTGGAAAAGCACAGCCGGCCAGGCAGCATCCAAGGAGCAGGAGAATTGACATTTCGGGCATTAGCTCTTCATTGGGAATGTGGTGAGGAATTCCTGATGAAGACTTTGTGCTCGAAACGTCGACTCTCCAGCTCTTTGGATGCTGCCTGACCGGCTGTGCTTTTACAACCCCACACGTTTTGACTGAGTGTTGCAAGTTGTTTGGTACAGTGAAGAGAGTGTACCTCTTCTTTTCTGGAATACTGCCGAGGTCTTAAACTTTTCCCTGTAAGGGCAGATGATGTCTCTCTGTCAGAAGGCAGTGTTTCTGACAATACTGCACTCCCTGTGCTGCAGGGTCAGCCTGGGTTACTTTGGTTGGGGGGGGGGGGGGAACGCAGTTCAAACCATCTATCTGCTAACTCAGGGTTAAAGTGCAGGCACGTGGCAAAAGCTGACTGTTAAAGCAGAGTAACAGGGACTTACCAGAGTGGTCACCTATCTGAGTCCTCTCCTTCGGGACAGGCTGACATATCCTTTTCAATAACTAAATGCTAATTAACACAAAGTCACAATCTTCTGTGTTGTTGCCTTGGGCCAGGTTAAATGAGGTTCCCTGTCTGGGTGCTTTATATTTTTTTCTGTCTGACATTACCAATGTTCGCTGCACACCCCAGCGAATTGAGTGACCTGCTCGCCCATTTCAGAGGACAGTCAGGGTCCACCCCGTGTAAAAGGAGTTCATCCGCACATTTTTCATTGAGGGAGAGGTCTTGGGGACTGCCAACTGCTACAGTCCACATGGCAACACCCTGACCAATCAGAGTCCAGCCTGAGGTTAATCAGCTAGCAAAGATTGACAGTTAACTGCTGTATCTCTGTGCCAATAACGATCTGATTAATAAGCTCCCTCCTGCTATAAAAATTGGTGTTCCCTTTTCAGGTTTAGTTTCTTGTGTGTCAGTCCAGATGAGTGCAGGATGAATTGCTTCAACTTCACATCTCTCTTTAACAACGTAAAGATGGTTGCAATTTCAATTCACATCATCTTCACAGGCCCCATCCCAATGTATTTCCAACTCCCTGTCCTGTTCTAACTAGTCTCTCATTGTCCAGGGTGAAGAGGAATTGAGTTCATTCTAAACACTACAGCCCGCACCTTGGTAAAGACTCACATACCTAAACACGTGTGTCCCCAGAATGTTTTGTTGCTGCCAGAAAGGTGATCCAATGTTGGATTTGAAACGATGAGTTGGCACTGTTAATCCTGGAATTTTTGCAACCTTGAACCACATGATGATCTTAAATCACAGACTTCTAATGATTTCAAAATTGGCCAAACTGAAATGTACAGCATGGAAACAGACCCTTTGGTCCAACTCGTCCATGCTGACCAGATATCCTAAATTAATCTAGACCCATTTGCTAGCAAAAAGGCCCAGATCCCTCTAAACCCTTCCTATTCATACACCCATCCAGATGCCTTTTAATTGTTGCAATTGTACCAGCCTCCACCATTTCCTCTGGCAGCTCATTCCATACACGTACCACCCTCTGACTGAAAACATTATCCCTCAGGTCCCTTTTAAATCTTTCCCCTCTCATCCTAAGCCTATGCCCTCTAGTTTGGATTCCCCCACCCCAGGGGAAGGACCTTGCCTATTTAACCTATCCATGCCCCTCATGGTTTTATAAATCTCTAAAAGGTCACCCCTCAGCCTCTGAGTCAGTGTCACTTTCCGAGGACAGACAATTGATTTGAATTATTTTTTATCACATGTATTTATTGCCATCTTAAAGCAAAGAAACCAGAAACACAGAACATAAAGCCAGAAAAATAAAACAGTAGAGATCACCTTCGAGTCTGATCTCAGTAACGTTAGGTGCTCTTGGGAACAGCTCCTGCTCTGACGGACCTGGAGCCCTGGCTCAGTCTGCGGGTCTGGCCTGGGGGATTAAGTTTGGGGCCTGCTCCTCACTCGCCGGGAGACCTCGAGC
This sequence comes from Chiloscyllium plagiosum, assembly GCF_037043375.1. NCBI lineage: Eukaryota > Metazoa > Chordata > Chondrichthyes > Orectolobiformes > Hemiscylliidae > Chiloscyllium > Chiloscyllium plagiosum. The sequence continues at coordinate 9,288,966 of NW_028270183.1, forward strand.
TGGGGTGGTCTCCGTCCTGGCATTGCTTCTGCTGGACCTCTCCTCCTTCAACATTTACTTGGCCTCCCTGCACCATCTTCGTCTGCCTTTCCGCACGGGGACCGCTCTCACCGACGCCGCGTGTTTCGAACAAAGCGGTCAGCTTGCCATTGGTAGTTGTTCGATTGAAGGGCTATTAGCATCTGGTCGGAAATCAGGGCGGGTATTACCGACCAAGTAACCAAGTAGAGGAGCAAGATGGGGATCCCCGGGGCCTTTCCTTACAACGTTGCTTATGTTGTGCTGTGGTAGCAATACATGGAGAGAGCCATATATGAGACAGCCGTTGGCATTGTCATGGGGCCAAGAGGTTTAATGCATTGGATTTTGGCTCCAGTTTCTGTACAGTCGTGGGTTCAAATCCCACCATTGCAATATTTACTGATGGGACTTCTTGTTATTTCGAATGTATTTCTTAAAAGTCCCATGTGGGTCAGAGCAAATAAAGATGGAGGATTTATTTCCTTAAAAGCGATTGATGAACGAGCTGAGCATTTTTTTACTATCAATAATGGTTGTCATGGTCACCATGACTGATACCAGATTCATATTTTGGAATTATTGATTAAACTTCACATTTCAACAGCCTCCAGCCATTGGTCTGTGCCTTGGGATGACTAACCCAGTGACATTATCACTGTCCTACCACGTTAGCCAAATCCTCCAGCCTCCATGGGAACTGTGTCTTCAGTCTGAGTGCAAGCTCCCATCTCTGTTGTGTGGGGTAAGCAATGGGGTCAGCACGATTGCTGTTTACTTTGCAAGCCAAGCCACTCTTATCATTCACTGCTTCCACTCTCAGGTGACTGCAGACACACAGGACAGCGACTCTCTATCTGTGAGAATCTATGGATACAGAGGGCTGCAACCTGATCTCAAAATCAACCTCTACCCTCTTCGCCATGACAATGAGAATCACATGAGCCTTGTATCTAAGTAAAATGGCTAATTAGTTACCCTTGATACCAACTTCCTTACACCTTAGAAAGGAAAGGGCTCATTTACCGGACAATTGTTTGCAACTTAATATCTGTAACACCAGGACAAAGCAGCCCACTTGACTGGTACCACATCCCCATGTCTCCACTCTCTGCACCATCAATGCTTAGTAGCAGCAGTGTGTACCATCTACCAGGCACAAATCTCATTTTTAGGTATGCATGATGCTGCCCTTGACATGGTCTCCTGCACTCTTAACCGAATCATGGTTAGTTCCCCAGCTGAAATATTACTGTTGGGGAAATCTGTCGGGCTATGACGTTATAGATTGTGTTTGAATACAATTTATTGGCACTACATTCACAAGCATCCACTCCATCCACCACCCGTGGTCAGTAGCAGCAATGTATTCCGCCTACAAGACGCACTGCAGAAATTCCCCAAAGATCTTTAGACAGCACCTTCCAAACCTACAACTACTTCCATCTAGAAGGACAAGGGCAGCAGATACATGGGAGCACCACCCCCTCCAAGTTCCCCTCCAAGTCACTCACCATCCTGACTTGGAAATATAATGCTATTCCTTCAGTGTCACTGGGTCAAAATCCTGGAATACACTGCCGAGGTGCATTGTGGGTCTACCTACAGTACGTACCCCTCCCCCTCAATCACACACATACACACACACATACACCCTTCTTTCACACCTACACACACTCGCACAGACACCTACACACATCTACACACAAACCTACACACACCTTCACACACATGCACCCCTACACACACACAGACACACACACATACCCCTACATACACACCTACTCACACACACATACCTACACACACACTCACACACACAGACACTCCTACACACTCCTACACATACACACACACCTACACTCACACCTACACACACACCTACACACACACTCGCGCAGACACCTACACAACACCTCCCCGCAAAATAGCCCACAAAGATGGCAGCTCACCCTCACCTTAAAGGACAAGTAGGGATAGACAATAAAAATAGTGCTGGCCAATCAGCGATGGTCACGCCCACAAGTGAACAAAAAAAACCTTTCTGGAACTTTGGGAGACTCAGTGTCTCTTTGTTGCTGGTTTAGTACCAGCTGTCTTATTTCACTGAGACACAGCACCGCAGCCCTGTGTAAATGTTGTTAACGGCACATGGGCAGCACATCCGGCTCTTCCTCACAAATACGACTCCAATTGCTTGCCGCAATCACTGAGTAACACCAGGCCACACCTTATCATGCTCCCCTCACTAACTCGTCACCAACCTGTCCCTGGTGCTGGAGCACTGGTCGAAGCATTGCATGAGCTTATATCTGTGCCCCCAGGTCAGGGTCAGGAGGTTGTGCAATGGTGTCATGAGCTCTAAGTCACCGTGGGTAGCCCTTGTTCCCCCAGTACCCAGACCCTCGAACACACCGGGTAGCAGAGAATGTGCCAGAAAGTAGGAACCGTGACAGCAGCCAGAGTTAATGGGCACATCCCCCAGGAAGTGGCGATGGTGAACACAGGTCACTTGCTCACTAATAGAAGGGACACCTTCCCACTGATGAGCTCACATTGTGATACAGCCCTCACTGGGCCATGTCTATATGGTCAGTGACATCCTGCAGCTGGGCCTTTCCAGGTAAGTCCATAAATCCCACTGCCCAGGCTGCAGCACTGACCTCAGCAAGGGGAAATAAAACGGCCTGCTGTGATCAGTCACTATCCTGATGCAGATAGAGGGATATGGCTGTATGGGCCAAGTGCTGGCAAATGGGACTAGATTAATTTAGGACATCTGGTCAGCATGGATGAGTTGGACCGAAGGGTCTGTTTCCATGCTGTACATCTCTTTGACTGTAAAAGCATGTCATGGGATTCCTGTAGATCCGTGCAAGGAGCCAATCTCACACAGGCACAGTTCAAAGCTGCTATCAGCTTCACAGCCACTGGGAGAGTCTGACTGACACACACACACTTGCCCACACACCTCCCCACACTCACACAGACAGCCCCACACACTCACACAACTACACACACCCTCATCCACTCACACACCCCCCCACACACATCTACCCACACTCACGCAGATAGCCCCACACACTCACACACACACCTACACACACCCCCCCACACTCACACAGACAGCCTCACATACTCACACACAACTACACACACCCTCATCCACTCACACACCTTCCCCACACACATACACCTCCCCACACACTCCCACACATACCTCCCCACACTCACACAGACAGCCCCACACATTCACACATGCATCTACACACACCCCCATACACTCGCACACCTTCCCCACACACATACACCTCCCCACACACTCCCACACATACCTCCCCACACTCACACACACTCACACCCCCCACACACATCTACCCACACTCACGCAGATAGCCCCACACACACACACCTACACACACCCCCACACACTCATACACCTCCCCACAATTCCCACACATACCTCCCCACACTCACACAGACAGCCCCACACACTCACAGACACCTACACACACCCCCATACACTCACACACCTTCCCCACACACTCACACATACGTCCCCACATACACACACTCACACAAACCCCCACATACTCACACACACACACACACACACACTCTCTTCCTTGACTGTGAACTGTAAAGGAGGAGTGTGTGGGCTAGGAGAAGTGACGGGGGTAGGGCACCAGGTGATTTGCTAGATCAGACATGATGGAGCGAATGGCTTCCTCCTGTATCACTTATTGAGAGGGGTGTGTGAATGTCTGGACCCATTTCTGCAACTCATCTCAATCTCTGTTGCTCTTCCTGGTGTGAGGGAAGCTTTAAACTTTTGTCATAACTCAACATATGTGTCAGAGATAACTTGGAACAATAACAACGCAGTGTGGTAATGCCACTGAGCTAGTAAACCAGAACTCCAGGTTACTGTTCCAGGGACATATCTCTGTATATCATTACAGTAAATGGTGACATCTGAATTAAATTTAAACAAAACAATGAAAAGAATGTAGCCCTAATGACAACCATGTAACCACAGCCGATTGTACTAAAGGAACATCCAGTTCACTAATGTCTTTCAGGGAGGGAAATCTGCCGTCCCTGCCCAGTCTGGTCTGCATGTGACATCAGACCCACATTGATGTGGTTGACTTTTAATTGCCTTATGGATAATTAGGGATGGGCAATAAATGTCAGAGATGGCCACACCCTAAGAATATAAAAAAAAAAACTTCCAAATTGCATCCAAATCAAAATGCACTTGGATGATTGAGATTTTTGAAGAGGGAACAAAGAAGATTGATGAAGGCAGGGCAGTAGACATTGTCCAAATGGACAAGGTTCTGCAAGGTAGACTGATTTATAAGGTTAGATCATAAGAACAAAGAGCAGGGGTAGGCCGTCTGGCCCCTCGAGCCTGCTCTGTCATTCAATAAGATCTTGGCTGATATTTCCATGGACTCAGCTCCACTTACCCGCCCGCTCACCATAACCCTTAATTCCTTTACTGTTCAGAAAATGATCTATCATGGCTTTGAAAGCATTTACATGCCCTCTTGTCCGAGTTTCACCCACCAGTGGAAACATCCTCTCTACTTCTATCTTATCCATTCCCTTCATAATTTTATATGTTTCTATAAGAACCCCCACCATTCTTCTAAATTCCAATGAATATAGAGTCATAGAGACGTACAGCACGGAAACAGACCCTTCGGTCCAACCCATCCATGCTGACCAGAGATCCCAACCCAATCTACTCCCACCTGCCAGCACCCGGCCCATATCCAACAGTGGCCTAACCAATGTCCTGTACAGCTGCAACATGACCTCCCAACTCCTGTACTCAATACTCTGACCAATAATGGAAAGCATACCAAACGCCTTCTTCACTATCCTATCTACCTGTGACTCCACTTTCAAGGAGCTATGAACCTGCACTCCAAGGTCTTTTTGTTCAGCAACACTCCCTAGGACCTTACCATTAAGTGTATAAGTCCTGCTAAGATTTGCTTTCCCAAAATGCAGCACCTCACATTTATCTGAATTAAACTCCATCTGCCACTTCTCAGCCCATTGGTCCATCTGGTCCAGATCCTGTTGTAATCTGAGGTAGCCCTCTCGCTGTCCCTGACACCTTCAATTTTGGTGTCATCTGCAAACTTACTAACTGTACCTCTTATGTTCGCATCCAAATCATTAATGTAAATGACAAAAAGTAGAGGGCCCAGCACCGATCCTTGTGGCACTCCACTGGTCACAGGCCTCCAGTCTGAAAAACAACCCTCCACCACCACCCCTCTGTCTTCTACCTTTGAGCCAGTTCTGTATCCAAATGGCTAGTTCTCCTTGTATTCCATGAGATCTAACCTTGCTAATCAGTCTCCCATGGGGAACCTTGTCGAACACCTTACTGAAGTCCATATAGATCACATCTACTGTTCTGCCCTCATCAATCTTCTTTGTTACTTCATCAAAAAACTCAATCAAGTTTGTGAGACATGATTTCCCATGCACAAAGCCATGTTGACTATCCCGAATCAGTCCTTGCCTTTCCAAATACATATACATTCTGTCCCTCAGGATTCCCTCCAACAACTTGCCCACCACCAAGGTCAGGCTCATCGGTCTATAGTTCCCTGGCTTGTCTTTACCGCCCTTCTTAAACAGTGGCACCACGTTTGCCAACCTCCAGTCTTCCGGCACCTCACCTGTGACTATCGATGATACAAATATCTCAGCAAGAGGCCCAGTAATCACTTCTCTAGCTTCCCACAGAGTCCTTGGGTACACCTGATCAGGTCCTGGGGATTTATCCACCTTTAACCGTTTCAAGACATCCAGCACTTCCTCCTCTGTAATCTGGACATTTTGCAAGATGTCACCATCTATTTCCCTACAGTCTATATCTTCCATATCCTTTTCCACAGTAAATACTGATGCAAAATATTCATTTAGTATCTCCCCCATTTTCTGTGGCTCCACACAAAGGCCGCCTTGCTGATTTTTGAGGGGCCCTATTCTCTCCCTAGTTACCCTTTTGTCCTTAACATATTTGTAAAAACCCTTTGGATTCTCCTTAATTCTATTTGCCAAAGTTATCTCATGTCCCCTTTTTGCCCTCCTGATTTCCCTCTTAAGTATACTCCTACTTTCTTTATATTCTTCTAAGGATTCGCTTGATCTATCCTGTCTATACCTGACATATGCTTCCTTCTTTTTCTTAACCAAACCCTCAATTTCTTTAGTCATCTAGCATCCAGCGTTCCCTTTTACCCTGACAGGAATATACTTTCTCTGGATTCTCGTTATCACATTTCTGAAGGCTTCCCATTTTCCAGCCGTCCCTTTACCTACGAACATCTGCCTCCAATCTGCTTTCAAAAGTTCTTGCCTAATACCGTCAAAATTGGCCTTTCTCCAATTTAGAACTTCAACTTTTAGATCTGGTCTATCCTTTTCCATCACTATTTTAAAACGAATAGAATTATGGTCGCTGGCTCCAAGTGCTCCCCCACTGACACCTCTGTCACCTGCCCTGCCTTATTTCCCAAGAGTAGGTCAAGTTTTGCACCTTCTCTAGTAGGTACATCCACAAACTGAATCAGAAAATTGTCTTGTACACACTTAAGAAATCCCTCTCCATCTAAACCTTTAACACTATGGCTGTCCCAGTCGATGTTTGGAAAGTTAAAATCCCCTACCGTAACCACCCTATTATTCTTACAGATAGCTGAGATCTCCTTACAAGTTTGTTTCTCAATTTCCCTCTGACTATTGGGGGGTCTATAATACAATCCCAATAAGGTGATCATCCCTTTCTTATTTCTCAGTTCCACCCAAATAACTTCCCTGGATGTATTTCTGGGAATATCATCCCTTAGCACAGCTGTAATGCTATCCCTTATCAAAAATGCCACTCCCCCTCCTCTTTTGCCTCCCTTTCTATCCTTCCTGTAGCATTTGTATCCTGGAACATTCAGCTTCCAGTCCTGCCCATCCCTGAGCTACATTTCTGTAATTGCTATGATATCCCAGTCCATGTTCCTAACCATGCCCTGAGTTCATCTGCCTTCCCTGTTAGGCCCCTTGCATTGAAATAAATGCAGTTTAATTTATTCGTCCTACCTTGTCCCTGCCTGCCCTGACTGTTTGACTCACTTCTGTTCTCAGCTGTACCAGTCTCAGATCGATCTCTTTCCTCACTATCTCCCTAGGTCCCACCCCCCCACCTTACTAGTTTAAATCCTCCCAAGCAGTTCTAGCAAATTTCCCTGCCAGTATATTAGTCCCCTTCCAATTTAAGTGCAATCCGTCCTTCTTGTACAGGTCACTTCTACCCCAAAAGAGATTCCAATGATCCAAAAATGTGAATCCTTCTCCCATAGACCAGCTCCTCAGCCATGCATTCATCTGCTCTATCCTCCTATTCCTGCCCTCACTAGCTCATAGCACTGGGAATAATCCAGATATTACTACCCTTGAGGACCTCCTTTTTAAATTTCTCCTCACAAGCCAACCCCCTCAACTCCAGAATCAACCTAGTGAACCTCCTCTGCACCCCCTCCAGTGCCAGTCCATCCTTTCTCAAGTAAGGAGACTAAAACTGCACACAGTACTCCAGCTGTGGCCTCACCAGTGCCCTGTACAGCTGCAACATAACCTCTTTGCTTTTAAACTCAATTCCTTTAGCAATGAAGGACAAAATTCCATTTGCCTTCGTAATTATCTGTTGTACCTGCAGACCGACCTTCTGTGATTCATGCACAAGGACACCCAGGTCCCTCTGCATGCTGCAATTCAAGTATAGTCCTTTTTACTGTTACTCCTATCGAAATGGATGGCTTCACATTTATTAACATTGTACTCCATCTGCCAGACCGTTGCCCACTAACTTAAACTATCTATGTCCCTTTGCGATGTCACAGTCCTCTGCACACTTTGCTCACCCACTCATCTCAGTGTCATCTGCAACGTTTGACACGCTACACATGGTCCCCAACTCTGATCACAGAGGCACACCACAGGTCACTGATCAGATGGGATCCAGGGGAAATTTCCAATTGGATACAAAATTGGCTCAAAGGTAGAAGACAGAGGGTGGTGGTGGAGGGTTGTTTTTCAGACTGGAGGCCTGTGACCAGTGGATCAATGCTGGATCTCCTGCTTTGCATCATTTATATAAATAATTTGTAAAGGTATACAGGAGATACAGTTAGTAATTTTGCAGATGGCACCAAAATAAGTGGTGTAGTGGACAGCAGGCTCTTGATCAGTGAGCCAATGGACTGAGGGGTGGCAGGTGGAGTTTACTTTAGATATATGTGAGGCATTGCATTTTGGCAAGGCAAACCAGGGCAGGACTTATAGAGTTAATGGTAGGGCCCTGGGAACTGTTGCTAAACAAAGAGACCTAGGGGTGCAGGTGCATAGGTCCTTGAAACTGGAGTCGCAAGTAGATAGGGTGGTACCAAGATGGTATTTGGCACATTTGCCTTCATTGGTCAGAACATTGAGTGCAAGAAACCCCCCTGGTCCTCACCTTCCACCCCACCAACCTCCGCATAAACTGCATCATCCACTGACATTTCCACCACCTTCAAACAGACCCCACCACCAGGGATATATTTCCCTCCCCACCCCTATCCGCCTTCCATAAAGTTCCCTCCGTGACTACCTGGTCAGGTCCACGCCTCCCAACAACCCACCCTCCTGTCCTGGCACCTTCCCCTAACACTGCAGAAATTGCAAAACCTGCACCCACACCTCCTCCCTCACCTCCATCCAAGGCCATAAAGGAGCCTCCCACATCCATCAAAGTTTTACCTGCACATCCACCAATATCATTTATTGTATCGGTTGCTCCCGATGCGGTCTCCTCTACATTGGGGAGACTGGACGCCTTCTTGCAGAGCACTTCAGGGAACATCTCCGGGTCCCCCTCACCAATCAACCCCACCAGCCTGTGGCCCAATATTTCAACTCCCCCTCCCACTCTCCCTCACCACCCGACGCCTGGAGGAAGAACGCCTCACCTTCCGCCTCGGAACACTTCAACCCCAGGGCATCAATGTGGACTTCACCAGTTTCCTCATTTCCCCTCCCCCCACCTTACCCCAGTTCCAACCTTCCAGCTCAGCACCACCCTCATGACCTGTCCTACCTACCTATCTTCCTTCCCGCCTATCTGCTCCACCCTCCTCTCCGACCTTTACCCCTCCCCCATCCACCTATCGCACTCTCAGCTACCTTCTCCCACCCCACCCCCTCCCATTTATCTCTCCACCCCCAAGGTTCCCAGCCTCATTCTTGATCAAGGACTCCTGCCTGAAACATTGACTTTCAGCTCCTTGGATGCTGCCTGACCTGCTGTGCATTTCCAGCCCCACTCTAATATTGAGTGTAAGAGTTGGAGAATTTTGCAGCAATACAGAACTTTGGTGAGAACACTTTTAGAACACTGTATACAATTCTGGTTGCCCTTCTCCATGAAGAATGCTGTTAAACTTGAGAGAGTGCAGAAAAGATTTACAAGGATGTTGCCACGGTTGGAGAGTTTGAGGTACAGGGAGAGGCTGAACAGACTAGGGCTGTTTTCTCTGTAGCAACTGAGGCTGAGGGGTGACCTTATAGAGGTTTATAAAATCATGAGGGGCATGGATATGGTAAATAGACAAGGTCTCTTCCCTGGGGTGGGGGAGTCCAGAACTAGAAGGCGTAGGTTTTGGGTGAGAGGGGAAAGATTTAAAAGGGACCCTAGGGGCAACGTTTTCACACAAAGGATGGTGTTTGTGTGCCAGAAGATGTGTGGAGGCTGGTACAAGTACAACATTTAAAAGGCATCTGAATGGGTATATGAAGGAAGGATTTGGAGGGATATCGGCCAGGTGCTGACAAATGCAATGAGATTAACTTAGGATATCTGGTCGGTATGGACGAGTTGGACCGAAGGGTCTGTTTCCGTGCTGTACATAGAGTTATAGAAATGTACAGCACAGAAACAGAACTTTCCTCTATGACTGTAAGTGGGACTTGGCGAAAGTGAGGACTGCAGATGCTGGAGATCAGAGTCGAGAGTGTGGTGCTGGAAAAGCACAGCAGGTCAGGCAGCATCCGAGGAGCAAGAGAATCGACATTTTCGGGCAAGAGCCCTTCATCAGGAATGAGACTGGGAGCCTTTGGGGTGGAGAATCATAGAGATGTACAGCATGGAAACAGACCCTTCAGTCCAACCCGTCCATACCGACCAGATATCCCAACCTAACCTAGTCCCACTTACCAGCACCCAGCCCATATCCTTCTAAACCCTTCCTATTCATATACCCATCCAGATGCCTTTTAAATGTTGCAATTGTACCAGCCTCCACCACTTCCTCTGGCAGCTCATTCCATACCCGTACCACCCTCTGTGTGAAAAAGTTACCCCTTAGGTCCCTTTTATATTTTTCCCCTCTCACCCTAAACCTATGCCCTCTAGTTCTGGCTCCCCCACCCCAGAGAAAAGACTTTGTCGATTTACCCTATCCATGATTTTATAAACCTCTATAAGGTCACCCCTCAGCCTCCGATGCTCCAGGGAAAGGTAAATGAGAGGGGGTGGGCTAGGGGGAAGCTAGCTGAGAGTGCAATAGGTGAATGGAGGTGGGAGTAAAGGTGCTAGGTCGGAGGGCAGTGTGGGGTGGATAGGTGGGAAGGAAAACAGACAGGTGGGACAGGTCATGAGGGCGGTGCTGAGTTGGAGGGTTGGAACTGGTATAAGGTGGGGGAAGGGGAAATGAGGAAACTGGTGAAATCCAGTTTGATTCCATGGGGTTGGAGGGTCCTGAGACAGAAGATGAGATGATCTTTCGCCACCCTTCCCGGGTGGTAAGGGAGTGGCGATGGACGAGGCCCAGGACTTGCATATCCTTGGCGGAGTGGCCGCGCTCATGAGCTGTCCCACCTGTCAATCTTCCTTCCCACCTATCCGCCCCACCCTCCCCTCTGACCTATCACCTTTACCCCCACCTCCATTCACCTAGTGCATTCTCAGCTGCCTTCCCACCACCCCCACCCCATTTATCTCTCCACCTCCTCGGTTCACAAGCCTCATTCCTGATGAAGGGCTTTTGCCTGAAATGTTGATTCTCCTGCTCCTCGGATGCTGCCTGACCTGCTGTGCTTTTCCAGCATAAACACAAGAAACACATTCCAACTCTTGACAATCATCTCCATCAACGATGACCGACTCGACACTGATATTTTTTACAAACCCACCAACTCCCACAGCTACCTGGATTACACCTCTTCCCACCCTACCTCCTGCAATAATCCTATCCCGTATTCCCAATTCTACTGCCTCCACTGTATCTGCTCCCAGGAGGACCAGTTCCACCACAGGACACACCAGATGGCCTCCTTCTTTAAAGACTGTAATTTCCCTTCCCACAGGGTTGAAGATGCCCTCCAACGCATCTCATCCACATCCTGCACCTCCAACCGTAACAAGGACAGAACCCCGCCCCGGTGCTCACCTTCCACCCTACCAACCTCTGCATTAACTGCATCATCGACCGACATTTCTGCCACCTTCAAACGGACCCCACCACCAGGGATATATTTCCCTCCCCTCCCGTTCCCGCCTTCCGCAAAGACCGTTCCCTCCGTCACTACCTGGTCAGGTCCACGCCCCCCTTCGACCCACCCTCCCGTCCTGGCACCTTTCGCTGCCACTGCAGGAACTGCAAAACCTGCGCCCACACCTCCTCCCTCACCTAAAGGAGCCTTCCACATCCATCAAAGTTTTACCTGCACATCCACAATATCATTTATTGTATCCGTTGCTCCCGATGCGGTCTCCTCTACATTGGGGAGACTGGGCGCCTCCTAGCAGAGCGCTTTAGGGAACATCTCCGGGACACCCGCACCAATCAACCAAACCGCCCCGTGACTCAACATTTCAACTCCCCCTCCCACTCTGCCGAGGATATGGAGGTGCTGGGCCTCCTCTACCGCCGCTCCCTCACTACCTGACGCCTGGAGGAAGAACGCCTCATCTTCCGCCTCAGAACACTTCAACCCCAGGGCATCAATGTGGACTTCAACAGTTTCCTCATTTCCCCTCCCCCCACCTCACCCCAGTTCCAACCTTCCAGCTCAGTACCATCCTCATGACCTGTCCTACCTGCCAATCTCCCTTCCCACCTATCCACTCCCCCCTCCCCTCCGACCTATCACCTCCATCCCACCTCCATCCACCTTTTTCCTCCCAGCCCCAGACCCCTCCCATTCATCTCTCCACCCTGGAGGCTCCCAGCCACATTCCTGATGAAGGGCTTTTGCCCGATTCTTCTGCTCCTGGGATGCTGCCTGACCTGCTGGGCTTTTCCAGTGAATACACATATCAACTCTTGGCAATCATTAGTCTTTGCTGATTCCTGCAGTGTTTTGTTTCTTTTAATGCTAACAGTGGTCCTTTTGAAGTTGAACTCTCAGACCCTGAATATCTATACACCTTTGCTTGCAGCCAGTAGACCTTGCTCTCACCATCGCAGCAGCTTTAACCCCGTTTGTGTTCTCTTCGGCTCGCCACCCGCCAGATCAAACGGTTCGAAACTGAAAGTAAAAACAATAGTGTGGTCAGGAAATTGCGTTTGGGAGGCTGATGAGGGAGCAAGAAACGGCTCAACTTCAAATTCCACAGGCTGCTTTTGAGGGAACTGTAATCCCTTTTTTTGTCAGCAGCCCAATGGCTCACGTACACTTGAAGGACAAGATTGAGGTGATGAGGTGGTTTTCCTTGGGCTTTGGTTTTGCAGCGGGAGCTGCTGTAGTTTGTTTTTTGGTGCGTGTTTCGGCGCCCTCACTATCTTTTGAGCTAATGTGTTGCTGTTGGTTTCTCCCTCCCCCCCCCCCTCTGGACACCTGGAAAACAGTTGGAGAAGAGTGTGAGGAGGTTTCGAGAGACCTTCCGAGGGAACGTGTCCTTGGAGTTAGCGGTGCTGCTGATGCACAGGTACCGCAGTGATTACCAACTGGTGGCTAAACACATCATTCTGATGGGCACTGACCCGGACACTGATGGTAAGTGCTTTCATGTCTTAAGCTTGGGGCAAAGTATGCTTCCACCCTTTTGTCCCCTTCCTGTTTCTCACCCTTCTGCTGCAAAACCTCCATTGCATTGACTCCCAGAGCTCTCCAGAGTTGTGTTGAGTTCCTCCAGCCTCAGCAATGTCACTCAAACCTTCTGTCCTCTGCCCTTCCCCAACCATTAGACAGTAAGAGGTGGGAGCAGATCTATGCAACTTATTCAGTGCTGCCACACAGGGATTCTTCAACTTTTGTTTTAATTTCAGCATCTGAAGTTCTTGGCTTTGTTTTACAGCTCTCCCTGAGCAAGAGTTTTATGAACCAACATTATAAAAAAAAGCAGCTCGCTTGGACCATGACTGTTTTCATGTGAGCTTCCTGAGTGTTGGCTGCTGCGTTTCCTCTGTTTCAGCCATCACAACACTTTGAAAGTACTTTGTTGTCCGTGGAGCTGTTTAGGATGTTCAGAGTTTCTGATTGGGACACATACATTTTCTCTTGGTGATTCTCATTAGAGATAAAGATGCCTGCCCTGATCATCCTCAACTCCACTCTGCTGCCCTTTAATACTGACCCTGGATTCCCTTTCCTGATTAAAAAGAAATTCTGTCTACATCTTAGTCGTATCCTCTCACCTCTCTCTTCCCCGGTCGTATAAATTCTACGTTTTACAAGATGTGAAAAGGTGCCCAGTTATCCCACCTCTGGCTTGATGTCAGATTTGGTCAGGCTTCACTGCTGGGCTGTTTCACTGCATTAAAGACACTCTCCACAGGTCGAAAATAAAAGCCAGGTGCTGGAAAATGGGAACGCAAACAGCAAATGTCACTCAGTAGGTGAGGCAACAACTTTGGAGAGAGAAAAACAGAGTTTTAGGGCTGCTCACCTTCCATCGGGTTCTGTGCAAATGGAGGTTGTTGTTGCATTGGTCAGAGGGAGTGATACCCTAATGACAGGTGTACGCGACATCTTTACACTAAAGGGGCCCTTTCCAAACTCAGCACCCTGTGCAAAACAGCAACCCATTTATTTATCATCTGCAGCTGCAAATCCAGTTTATTTTTCCCTGTCTTGTATTTGACTGGATGGTTTCAAACAGCCCATAATTGTCTGTTCGCCACATTTATTTCGTAAATTTTGAGTTAATTTGCCTTGCAGCTTGGCTGGGCAGTCCAGCAGGATGTCCCATGGCAGTGTTTTGAAGAAGAGCAGAAGATAAAACCAGAAATTGCTGGAGAAACTCAGCAGGTCTGGCAGCGTCAGTGGGGAGAAAGCAGAGTTAAAGTTTCAAGGCTAGTGACCCATCTTCAGCGCTCTCCCTATAGGGTGGCCCAGTGGTTAGCACTGCTGCCTCATAGCACCAGGGGCCTGGGTTCAATTCCAGGCTTGGATGGCTGTCTGTGTGGAGTTTGCACATTCTCCCTGTGTCAATGTGGGTTTCCTCCCACAGTCCAAAGGTGTGCAGGTTAGGGTGGATTGGCTGTGCTAAAGTGTCCAGAGGTGTGCAAGGTTGGTGGGTTAGCTATGGGAAATGCTGGGGTAGAGTAGGGGGAATGGGTCTGGGTGGGATGCTCTGTGGATGGGGCAGGATGGGCAGAATGGCCTACTTCCACACTGTAGGGATTCTTCCATTTCAGCATCTGCAGCTCTTTGTTTTATTTTAGAGCTCTCCCTGAGCAATAGTTTTATGAACTGACATTATAAAAAAACAGTTCACTTGGGTCATGTCTGTTTTTGTGTGAGCTTCCTGAGTGTAAATTGGCCGCTGCATTTCCTCAATTTCAGCTATCACAGCACTTTGAGAAGTATTTCGTTGTCTGGGAAGCTCTTTAGGATGTTCAGAGTTTCTGACTGGGAGACATACATTTTCTTTTGGTGAATTTCATTAAAGTTAAAGAAAGCAGTGGGTGTATTTCTGTCAGGTGTTTTTCAATGATAGTTGTCAGGTCTGAAGTTGAAAAGTGTACGATAAACGCTCTACATTTCCCCATAAACATGACAACAATTACAAGTTGTTAATCAGCTCCACAGGTTAAAGAAAAGAACTAATATCTTCATTTTAATGGAATGCAAATTGTGCTGGAAATTAAGTGGGTGAAGTCCACTCTGTGGGGGGGACCTAGCTCTTCTGTTGCCAGCACAGATCACTAGATGCTGTGTTTTCCACAGAGGGAACTCTCATAGATTGCTCAGTTCCCCTGCTCCACACCAGAGTAAACTATGGAGCCCAGATGTTGCCTCAGCTCAGGTCAGTCACCATAGGCTTAAGAATTGAACCTGGGACTGAGCTAATTGATTAAGCAGTATCCCACGGCAAACAGAGACTGCAATAGCCCGTCCACCAGAATCAGGCTTAGGAACCTGTGGCCATAGAGTCATAGAGGCATAGAGATGTATAGCACTGAAACAGACCCTTCAGTCCAACTCGACCAGATATCCGAACCCAATCTAGTTCCACCTGCCAGCACTTGGCCCATATCCCTCCAAACCTCCCTCTATTCATAGACCCATCAAGATGCCTTCTAAATATTGGAATTGTACCAGCCTCCCCCACTTCCTCTGGCAGCTCATTCCATACACGCACCACCCTCTGCGTGAAAAAGTTGCCCCTTAGGTCCCTTTTATATCTTTCCCCTCTCACCCTAAACCTATGCCCTCCAGTTCTGGACTCACCCACTCCAGGGAAAAGACCTTGTCTATTTACCCGATCCGTGTGCCTCATGAGTTTACAAACCTCTGAAAGGTCACCCCTCAGCCTCCGACGCTCCAGGGAAAATAACCCCAGCCTGTTCAGTCTTTATTCACGAGGACTTGGCACAGGTTTAAAACAGAAAAAAACAAAAGTGATCTGAGAGGAAAAATGAAGGTAAGTGGTGAGGGTCTGAAATATGCTGCCTGAGAGTGTGAGTCAGGTTCGGTCTGAAGAGAATTGGACTCTTATCTGAAATGTGCAGGGTCACAGGGAGAATGGCAGGAGGTGAATTCCTCATTTGAGGAGCTGGTGCAGACACAATGGGCCAAATGGCCTTCTTCTGCACTGCCACAATTCTGTTGTCCTGTGTCTCATTCCCATTTGGTACGGGCAGTGGTGGGATGTTATCTGGGGATTGTAGAGGCTGAGGGTTTCCGGTAATGCACTAAACCCCGGCCGCAGAAAGGAATTATTATGAAGCAACCATTAATTGTGTGTCTATTCCTCAATTAATTATGTTTAACCTATAATGTAGAGACTGAAACCTGATAACCTTTGCATTCACAGTAATTTGTGTATCTCAGTTTCCTCTTTATACATGAATCGGTTTAAACGTTAACATTAATAGCAGTAAATGAGAGAGAGCGTATATCTCTGTCTCTGTCTCTCTCTCTCTCTCTCTCTCTCTCTCTCTGCCACCTCTCCCTTAGCAACTGCTCACATACATATACCGTACTGAGTGAGCTTTTCTTATTCTTTGATGGGATGTGGGTCTCAATGGCAGCACCAATATTTGTTGCCTATCCTTTTAACTGTGTGGCTTGCCAGGCAGAGGGTAATTCAGAGTCACATAGGCCAGACTGCGTAAAGATGGCGGATTTTCTTCACTAAAAAACGTTTGTGAACCAAGTGTGCTTTCAATTGATGGTTTCATGGTCACCATTACCGAGACCCGTTTATTAACTAAAGTTAGTTCCACAGCTGCCATGGTAGAATTGAGCCCATAAGTGTTAGCCTGGGCCTCTGGATTAGAATCCAGTGATATAACCGTTACATCACCATCTCCCGGGAAGTAACCCTGAACCGTAGGCTCATGTGCCTCATATCTGTCTATTTTCCTTCTCCCGCCCTTTCTCTCTGTGCCCCTAATGGCAGTTCCTGCACAATGTACAATCACTGCACAGGTCCTGCACCAACTGGTAATGCTCCCATCAGTGTCTGTATTGGCGCCTGATCAGTTCTGTGTGATAATCGGTATAGATTCTCTTTATCTAGCATGTTAAATGTCAGCATTCGGCATCATTGTTTACTGTAGTGATTGAATTGAGGGCCAGGTGGATCTCATTGGCTGAGATCCCTGATTGGGGCTGTTAACCGGGGCCAATTAGGGAGCCCTGACTGACTGATATAAACAGGAGATTCAGAAAGACTCCTCCCTCCAGGAATTGGCTCTGAGCTGGCTGGTCAGAGACCATGTACAGTGCATGAATAAATAAAGACTGACTTGGTGCTGGGATACTGGCTTCCACAGAGTTATTTCAGTTACTATAAGATTATACATCACATCAGTTCCACTCCTTAATTCTGGTACAGCAGAATCACGACATCTACTAACCCCCCAGCCCATTATCCCTGTCCTTGTAACAGGATCGTGAATGTTCCGACACACGAGGTCCTGACCCTGTGTTATACTGCACAGTATTCCAGCCCAGGGCCCTGTTAATTCCTTTATACTTGTCAGGTTGTTCAAAGTTAAGGACCACCAGTAGGATAAAAAGAGAAAGGCCAGCATTTATATATCACCTTGCTGGGTGTCCCAAAGAGCATTTCCAATGACTTAAATATTTCTGCAGTGCAGTCACAGGAAGCCCAGTTTGTTAGATTATATTCATGGGGGAGCTAGACATTGCCCGTGTGGCTAAAAGGATCAAGGGGTATGGAGAGAAGGCGGGAGTGGGATACTGAGGTTGCACAATTAGCCAGGATCATACTGAATGGAGGGGCAGGCCGAAAGGGCCGAATGGCCTACTCCTACACCTACCGTCTGTGTAAAGTGGGAAACTCTACAACCAATTGCAAGCAGCCAACTCCCTCAAATGTTAGCTTGGTAATGTCAAGATAACCTGTTTTCATGTGCAGTTTGTTTGGGGAACAAATATTGACCAGGACACTGGACTTAATGGCCCTGTTCTTGTTGAAATAATGCTGTAGGATCTCTTAATGTTCACATGAGAGGGAAGACCCAAACGAGGGGAGCCCCTGTACCTAGCAACACTCCCAACACCGTATTAGGATAAGGGCCTGGAGTTTTCACACTGAAGGGGAACTTGAACTCGAAATCTTGTGACTCAGAGAGACAAGTCACCTGTAAACCAGAGTGGACTAAGTCACAATTAAATCCGACAAGAAATTCAGGAGAAACCGCTTTACCTAAGAGAGCAGTGAGAGTATGGCACTGCCTACCTCAGGGGGAGGTTGAGCAGAGTATCATAATAAGGCAAATCTAGGAAATGCATGAGGGAGAAAGGAACGGGATACTACTGATTAGATTAGATTACATTACAGTGTAGAAACAGGCCCTTCGGCCCAACAAGTCCACACCGCCCCGCCGAAGCGCAACCCACCCATACCCCTACACCTAACACTACGGGCAATTTAGCATCGCCAATTCACCTAACCTGCACATCTTTGGACTGTGGGAGGAAACCCACGCAGACACGGGGAGAACGTGCAAACTCCACACGGTCAGTCGCCTGAGGCGGGAATTGAACCCGGGTCTCTGGCGCTGTGAGGCAGCAATGCTAACCACTGTGCCACCGTGCCGCACTGATCGGCACTCTTCTGTTTGGACCAGGAAGTGGTCTTCCTCTTCCTGTGGTTTCCCACACTCAACAAGGACAATGGCAGTACCCCTCATCCTGAATAATGGCATCATTGTCACTCATCACTGGGAAAGAAGAGGGAGATTCCAAAAACCACAGTGTAATCCCCTCTTTGATCACAGATCACACCCCAGTCAGCAACTGGGTATATGGAATCTAATGCGTGCACCTGGGGACACATCCTCAGGCACTAAACTATTGAATCCAGTCCTTCATTCTATCTACTCTTATAATTACCTGTACACTAAGATGTATCTGTACAATGGAAACCCCATCTGCAATACATCACCACCTAACAGAATTCAGGAGGAAGCTCCTACATTTTCCTATTTTCACTTCACCTCACCCGATCAGGCGGCACGGTGGCACAGTGGTTAGCACTGCTGCCTCACAGCGCCAGAGACCCGGGTTCAATTCCCGCCTCAGGCGACTGACCGTGTGGAGTTTGCACGTTCTCCCCGTGTCTGCGTGGGTTTCCTCCCACAGTCCAAAGATGTGCAGGTTAGGTGAATTGGCCATGCTAAATTGCCTGTAGTGTTAGGTGTAGGGGTATGGGTGGGTTGCGCTTCGGCGGGGCGGTGTGGACTTGTTGGGCCAAAGGGCCTGTTTCTACACTGTAATGTAATCTAATCTAATCAGTAGTATCCCGTTCCTTTCTCCCTCATGCATTTCCTAGATTTGCCTTATTATGATACTCTGCTCAACCTCCCCCTGAGGTAGGCAGTGCCATACTCTCACTGCTCTCTTAGGTAAAGCGGTTTCTCCTGAATTTCTTGTCGGATTTAATCGTGACTTAGTCCACTCTGGTTTACAGGTGACTTGTCTCTCTGAGTCACAAGATTTTGAGTTCAAGTTCCCCTTCAGTGTGAAAACTCCAGGCCCTTATCCCAATATGGTGTTGGGAGTGTTGCTAGGTACAGGGGCTCCCCTCGTTTGGGTCTTCCTTCTCATGTGAACATTAAGAGATCCTACAGCATTATTTCAACAAGAACAGGGCCATTAAGTGACACCTCCTCCCTCACCTCTATCCAAGGCCCTAAAGGAGCCTTCCACATCCATCAAAATTTTACCTGCACATCCACTAATATCATTTACTGTATCCGTTGCTCCCCATGCGGTCTCCTCTACATTGGGGAGACTGGGCGCCTCCTAGCTGAGCGCTTTAGGGAACATCTCCGGGACACCCGCACCAATCAACCACAACGCCCCGTGGCCCAACATTTCAACTCCCCCTCCCACTCCGCTGAGGACATGGAGGTCCTGGGCCTCCTTCACCGCCGCTCCCTCACCACCAGACGCCTGGAGGAAGAACGCCTCATCTTCCGCCTCGGAACACTTCAACCCCAGGGCACCAATGTGGACTTCAACAGTTTCCTCATTTCCCCTTCCCCCACCTCACCCTAGTTCTAAACTTCCAGCTCAGCACTGTCCCCATGACTTGTCCTACCTGCTTATCTTCTTTTCCACCTATCCACTCCCCCCTCTCCTCCCTGACCTATCACCTTCATCCCCTCCCCCACTCACCCATTGTACTCTATGCTACTTTCTCCCCACCCCCACCCTCCTCTAGCTTATCTCTCCACGCTTCAGGCTCACTGCCTTTATTCCTGATGAAGGGCTTTTTCCCGAAACGTCGATTTCGAAGCTCCTTGGATGCTGCCTGAACTGCTGTGCTCTTCCAGCAACACTAATCCAGAATCCAGTGGTTTAATGTCTCATCCATTAGATGATACTCATGACAGTGCAGTACTCCCTCTGTACTGCATTAGGAGCTGCAGGTCTCTGGAGGGGACCACGAACCCACACCATTCCCCCACTGATCCGTGTCTGCACGGAGGGAAGAAGGGACGGAAAAGCGACATTAAAGGTTTTCACTTTATTTCTTTAAGGTCTAGATGCTGACGACAGGAGAGAGATAGAGGCCAGCCCAATTCTCCAGGTAAATGAGAATGTTGTGTTTTTCTCTCTGTTATATTATCAGGTGAGCTCTCTACGAGGGGGCATCACCTCAGCAGATGGTGAGCAGAGCCCCAGTCCTGGAGCAGCATGTTCTTACAACCTGTCAGGGCCTTGGGGAAAGGGGGAAGCTTTCCATCCCTGTTTGCTCTCTTGCAGTCAGTCCACAATGTCTCCCTTTCGGGAAGGATTTGAGAAACTTGCATTGCATCATTGTTGGGCAACAGTGCATATAAGAAGGTTTTTCTAGATTAGATTACATTACAGTGTGGAAACAGGCCCTTCGGCCCAACAAGTCCACACCGACACGCCGAAGCGCAACCCACCCATACCCCTACATTTACCCCTTACCTAACACTAGGGCAATTTAGCATGGCCAATTCACCTGACCTGCACATCTTTGGACTGTGGGAGGAAACCGGAGCACCCGGAGGAAACCCACGCAGACACGGGGAGAATGTGCAAACTCCACACACTCAGTCGCCTGAGGCGGGAATTGAACCCGGGTTTCCGGTGCTGTGAGGCAGCAGTGCTAACCACTGTGCCACCATGCCTTTCAAGAAACCTGCACCCAGCCGTGACTCGAATGTTCGACATAATGTGGAGGAGCCGGTGTCGGACTTGGGTGAACAAAGTTCAAAATCGCACAACACCAGGTTTTTGTCCAACAAGTTTAGTTGGAAGCACTAGCTTTCGGAATGCAGCGCCTGTTGGACTATAACCTTGTCGAATGTTTGAGTTATAAGGAGAGGCTGGATAGGCTAGGACTTTTTTCACTGGAGAGTAGGAGGTTGACAGGTGACCTGATAGGAGTTTATAAAATAATGAGGGCGACGGGTAAAGTTAATGGTCATTGTCTTTTCCCGAGGGTGGGGGATTTCAAGATTTGAAGGCACATTTTTAAGGTGAGAGGAGAGAGATTTAAAAAAGAAATGAGAGGCAAATTTTTACACAAAGGATGATTCGTGTGTGGAATGAACTTCCTGAGGAAGTGGTGGGTGTCGGTACAGTTACAATGTTTAAAAGACATTTGGTGAAGTACGTGTCTAGGAAAGGTTTGGAGGGATACGGGCCAGGAGCAGGCAGGTGGGACTAGTTTAGTTTGGGAACATGGTCAGCATGGACTGGTTCGACTGAAAGGTCTGTTTCTGTGCTGTATGACTCTACGTCGAAACCTGGCTGTGGGAACATGTTTAGAAGGGATCACAAAAGGTCAACACGTCACACAGGAAGGAGAGAACCCTTAGTGTCACTGAGATGCACACGCCATTGAGTGTGGGTGTTAAAATGTGTATAATTATGTGAAAAATTATGTACAAGAGAAAGTGTGTGTATGTGTGCACATGAGAAAAGTGTGTGTGCGTGAAAAGTGTATGTCAGATTACTTACAGTGTGGAAACAGGCCCTTCAGCCCAACAAGTCCACGTCAACCCTCCGAAGAGCAACCCACCCAGACCCATTCCCCTACACCTGACACTACAGGCAATTTAGCATGGCCAATTCACCTAACCTGCACATCTTTGGACTGTGGGAGGAAACCCACACAGACACGGGGAGAATGTGCAAACTCCACACAGACAGTTGCCCGAGGTGGGAATTGAACCCGGGTCTCTGGTGCTGTGAGGCAGCAGTGCTAACCACCACGCCACCGTGCCGCCCATATGTGTGTGTAACTGCATGTTTGTGTTTGTCAGAGTAAATGTGCGTGTGTTTGTGTATGTTAGAGTGAGTGTGTGTGTGTGTGTCCGAGTGTGTGCATCCTACATGTGTGTGTATGTTAGAGTGAGTATGTGTGTGTGTGTGTCAGAGTGTGTGTATTTGTGTATGAGTGAGGATGTGTGTGTCCGAGTGTGTGTGTATATGCATATTAGAGTGAGTGTGTGTGTGTGTGTGTGTGAGAGAGAGAGAGAATGTGAGTGTGTGTCACTTGTTGCCCATGGGATTCTCCTCTGATCATTTTACCTCTCTCGAAGTTGGGTTTAGGAAAGAGGGAAGGGGAAACGGAAGGATTTATTTCCAATGCTTTGACTATCATGGCATCACCTCGATGGATCGCTAAGCTCCTCCTGCCCAGTATTTCTGTGTGTTTGAGGCTCCTTATGTTGGAGCAGAGGGAACCGTGCACACAGGTAGGAAAATATTCTATTCCCGGGCACCAGTGTTCCCCACCTCAGGCAGTGGCAGGGACCAAGATGAGCTCAAACTCTCGGGGGGATTTCACTCAGTTGTTTGAGCAGCTTTACACAAACATCAACAATCATCCTTCAGAATGAACAATCCGAAATTATTTACATCAGAGGAACTGAGCTGAAAACGTGTTGCTGGAAAAGCGCAGCAGGTCAGGCAGCATCCAAGGAGTAGGAGAATCGACGTTTCAGGCATGAGCCCTTCTTCAGGAAACTCACCAGTTTCCTCATCAGAGGAACTGACCCAACCTGCCTGTGCTGGTACATAAGCCTCCTGTGTCTCGATAAAGCCCCATCGACTTATCCTTCTATTCTTTTCCCTGGTGAGGAATAGCTCAGTTGGCTGGATGGCACTGCAGAGTGATGCCAGCAGCCTAGGGTCAGTTATCATGGCAGCCGGGGCTACCCCAAAGGGCTTTCCTTTGTCTTGCTCCTCACCTGATACTTGGTCACCCTTGGGTTAAACCACCAGCAGTTATCTCTCTCTCTCTTTAACAGCAGAGCAGCTCAATGGCCCAGCAGGACTGTGGCAACTTTATTAATACTTCTATTCCTTTCTACCTCCTGGGGTGGCAGGATAGCTCAGCGCAAAGGATCCAGGTTCAATTCCACCCTCGGGTGACTGTCTTGTGTGGAGTTTGTACATTCTCCCCGTGTCTGAGTGAGTTTCCTCCCACAGTCCTAAGACGCACAGGTTAGGTGGTCCAGCCGTGCTAGATTACCCACAGTGTCCAGGGATGTGCAGGCTAGCCATGGGAAATATGGGGTGGGTCTGGGTGGGGTGCTCTGTGGACTCAATGGGCTGAATGGCCTGCTTTCACACTGTGTTTGTCCAGCTTCCCCTTAAATGTTCTCTCCAGTGACGAGTTAGACTTTCCACTTTTAATGATAGCAGTAAGATCAAGGCTATGGATAGCGAGAGCGTAGGTAGCTCAGGATGCTTGTTGACAGTTGGCGAGGAGGATGGGGGTGGTGGGGGAGGGAGGTAATGTAAGAGCATCACATCTCGAGGTATTCCCCACTTCCCCCACTCCCCAGCTTAATTCCGACAGTTGGGAATGGTTGCTGCTGAGGACGGAATCACTAATCCCAGCTCTTCCTGCAGGATGTCATCCAGACGCTCCAAGCTGAAGAAAGGGAAGCGAAGGCGAAGGTAGGTCCTCGTTGCGATTGCTTGGGTAGATGGACGTTTGACCTGAGCGGGATCAGGGAGGGGTACGGCGTTGCTTTCCAGGCTGTGTATCTTCACCACCCTGTGCTTTCAACCTCCCCCCGTCCTCAGGAACAGGGATGAAAAGGTTTGTGCGGTCCCTCGGGGCTGAGATTTTCCCAAGGTTGAGGGGCGAGGGGGTGTCACTTTTGATTTGTCAGGACTACCTTTTCATTTTCTCTATCCAGTGTGACAGTCACCCCATCAGCATTGAGGTCAGTATTTGAACTCTCACGAGAAGAATTCACCGGTATCCTCAGTAACTATCAACCCTCTATTAAACCTAAACACACCATGAAGGCATTTTTCACAGAGTCCCCTGCAGGGTGGAAGCAGGCCGTTCAGCCCATCCAGTCCACGCCGACCCTCCATGCACCATCCCACCCAGACATACCCCCGACCTCTATCACTTATTTCCTTGTATTTAAATTGGTACCGAGCAGCTGTATTGTGGCACAGTGGTAGTGCCCCTACCCAGGTTTGAGTCCCACCTACTCCAGAGGTGTGTAATAACATCTCTGAATCAGGTTGATTGGGAAAAATAGGTTACATTGGTACAAACATTAGCAGGAGAAAGTGAGGTCTGCAGATGCTGGAGATCAGAGCTGAAAATGTGTTGCTGGAAAAGCGCAGCAGGTCAGGCAGCATCCAGGGAACAGGAGAATCGACGTTTCGGGCATAAGCCCTTCCTGAAGAAGGGCTTATGCCCGAAACGTCGATTCTCCTGTTCCCTGGATGCTGCCTGACCTGCTGCGCTTTTCCAGCAACACATTTTCAGCACAGACATTAGCAGGCATAGGTTAGCAGGTATTCATCCAGACATTCATCCACCCCCATGACTTCCAAGTTTCTCCCGCTCTGTTTTTAGCTGAGTACACATCTCCGTTGACAGGGTTAAAAACCTTGCACAGTCTTTTTCAGCTTTCCTCTCCTCACACCTCCACCTTGTAGTCTCCCTGCCATTTTACTCATCCTTTCCAGCTGGCATATCCGCCTTCCCGCCTGTAGGGGGAGGCGATGGTCCTCATTGGATCCCATCACTGGGGCTGTTAATCCAGACAACCCAGGTAATGTCCTGGGAATTTGGGCTCAAATCCCACCAGATGGCAGAATGTGAATTCAACTTTACTAAAACAGAAATCTGGAATTAAGAATCTAATCATGACCGTGAAAGTGTAGGCCGATGGTCAGGGTAAAAAGAAACCTGACTGACGGCGCCTTTTTGAGAAGGAAATGTACCATCCTTATCCGGTCTGGCCTACACGTGGCTCCAGCCACAAAGTGATGTGTTCAACCCTTAATTGCTCTCCGGGCAATAAACGCTGGACTGACCAGCGACACCCACATTCCATGATCGCGTCAGCCTTTATATACATGTGGAGAGGCCTTGACACTGATCCTGTTCCCTCAGAGCCAGCACTCAGAGTGAACAGAACCTCTGACACTCTTGCTTATATCTGTCAGCCAGGGCTCCCTGATTTGACCAGGTTAACAGCCCCAGTCAGGGAACTCAGAATCTATGAGGTCCACCTGGCTGATCAGGTTAGAGTCACTACAGCTAGTTCCCCTACTGCCTCTCTTCCTCCTTTGGCCTCCCTCCATCCCTCCCTCTCTCTCTCTCTCTCTCTCTCCTTCTGCATGGTCATGCTGAGGGTCTTGAACCCAGAGGTCTGGTTGGCAGAACGAAGCCCTGCCCACGAGATCTTCTAGAGGTGAATGGGTCACGGGGTCCTTCTGTCACCTTGGACAGGCCCCAGTAACCCTGATCCTCCGAACTGAGCCCTCAGGACAGGACAGGAGCTGATGGCTCGGGGCGTGGTTCCTCCTCATTCAGTCAATGGCTGCTCGCTCAGAGGAAGGGCAGTTGACCAAGGGGGCTGTTCTCAAAATGGCATTGGAAGCAAACTCTAAACGGGAGTTGCAAGATGGAGCAGTGCTGTTCCTGATTGGGCCTTAAATCCAGTCTCAGTAACGCCTCACAGGCTCAGAGAGAAATTCCAAAGGCCTCCCATTGGCTTGTTGGATCTTGTTGGCTGAAGACAGTGATTTATACAGCTAGGCCTGTCAGGCCTGAAGATTAGCCTGGAGTCTCTGGGCCCTCCCTGATGGAGGGTGAAAACCCAAGAGAAAATCATAGGGGTCTTTCTTCTCAAAAAATAAACTTAGCCTTTTTGGTTTTCTTTTGCTAACAAAACACGGTTGGTGCACGCTAAGCAAAAGCTGTTTTCAGTAACTGACCCATCATGAGAAGACTTGCCCTTGATCTAGGAGCATTGGTTGTCATGCCGACAGGTGTGTTGCCTGCCCAGAGGTGGGAATGTGTGGGAGACGCGACACACCTGGAGAGCTGCCATCTTGTGATGGATTCCACTATCTGTCCCTGACTTGATCAAATCTTCTCATGTTTCAGAAAATGAAGATCAAGGAGGATCCTGACGTAAAGGTAAAAGCTGTTCCAGCATGATATGGTAGGAGATGGTACAACGTTGTGGCCTTTGCTTCGTGACCACTTTCTTCATTTGTGAGTGGGTGGTCTGCTAAAAATGACGGAAACTCAAGTCCAGAAGCAGTTTGTGGAATGCACTCAGTTAGCACCTAGTGAGGTGGGGGATCGTGAGTTCACAGTAGGGCAGCTACAGTCGTTTCTCAGCCTGAGTTTATCCAGCGTGTTCAACTATCTATACACACACTCACACACACCCATACACAACACACACACACACACACTCACACACACCCATACACAGCACACACACATGTGCATGCAAACACACACAACCCATATACACACACAGACCCCCATACATGCACACCATACACACACACACCCATATAAAACACACACAGACCCCCATACATACGTACTCATACACAACACACAGAGACCCCCATATACGCACACACTCATACACACACACGTATACACCCCCATACACACACACACCCATATGACGCACACACACCCATACGACACACACACAGACCCCCATACACGCACACACCCATACACACTCACACACCCATACGCAACACACACACACACACACACCCTATACACACACACCCCCATACACACACACACACGTCCAAAACAGACTCAATGGGCTGATGCCTGGGATGAAGGTGCTGACTTGTCAAGGGTAAGACTTGATAAAGATTAGCCCTTTCTTCATGAGAGTTTAGATGAATGGGGGGTGATCCTATTGAAACGCCGAGATTTACGAAAGGCTGACATAAGAACACTTGTATTTACGAACGCAGTCCAATAGAGTGGGAGCAATTTAATGTCCCTACATCTGAACATTTCCTGAACTGACCAATCCTCTAGGAGAAAGTGAGGGCTGCAGATGCTGGAGATCAGAGCTGAAAATGTGTTGCTGGAAAAGCGCAGCAGGTCAGGCAGCATCCAAGGAGCAGGAGAATCGACTTTTCGGGCATGAGCCCTTCTTCATTCCTGAAGAAGGGCTCATGCCCGAAACGTCGATTCTCCTGCTCCTTGGATGCTGCCTGACCTGCCGCGCTTTTCCAGCAACACATTCTGAACTGACGGATGGCTGCTTTATATTGTCCTGTATTGTGTTCTGACTTGCAACTTGTGAACAGACTTTGGGATGGACTCTGTAATGGAACTGCCTGGATGAGATTCTGAGAGGGCACAGATGTTGAGAAGATGTTTCCACTGGTTGAGGGTGGGGGCTGTGGAATCTTGTAATAGTGGACAGACGCATGGAGTAAAGGGACCCTCAATTCAAACTCTGCCGCAATGGAATTTCATCTCTCGGAGAGGGTAGTGAATGTTTGGAATTATCTACTCCAGAGATTTGTGGAAGCTAGATCACAGAAAATCTTTAACAAGGAGGCAGAGATTTTTGAAGTATGAGAGAGAGACGAAGGAACTAGCGTGAAGGAGCCATTGAGGCCTAGGGTGGATCAGCCACCATCTGGCCGAATGGTAGCATTGGTTTGAGTGGAGTGAATGTCCTACTGCCTT
Source organism: Chiloscyllium plagiosum (assembly GCF_037043375.1). Lineage (NCBI taxonomy): Eukaryota > Metazoa > Chordata > Chondrichthyes > Orectolobiformes > Hemiscylliidae > Chiloscyllium > Chiloscyllium plagiosum. Next base: position 9,316,966 of record NW_028270183.1, read on the forward strand.
TCCCAGTTCCTCTGTAAGGTGATGCATTTTGCCTCGAGCTTGCTGAACTCCCAGTGGTGACAGAGGTAGGATCCCATTTCCTGTTCACAGGACATGCCTGCAGTAACCAGCACAGCTTTAAATGCATTACGCCTCGGGATGTGGGCACCACTGGCTGGATCAGTGTTTATTTCCCGAGCTAACTTGAGCGGTGGGTTTGTAAACTGGATTTACACGTGGTCACACATGTTCCATGCTGCACCCTGGGAACAGCGATTCTTATGGGAACCAATGGTAACCGTGGTCCAGGCCAGGCCTGGAATTACAGATTTATTAATTGAATTTAAATCCTGCCAGTCACGAGTGTGAGAATGTCACCAGGGGCCTCTGATCCACGGACAGTCAGGGGGTGGAATGAATCGAGAAATGTCAGGGGCGACTGTAGAAAAGGACCTTTTAAGAAGTGACCTTTCATTTCCTTTCTCATCCTCTTGCCCTCCCCCCCTTACTCCCAGAAACTGGTCTCGCAGTTGACACAGATGAACCTGAAGCTGTTTAATCAGGCCAATGCCAAGCAGATACCGTGGGTGGAGAAAGAGTTTGCGTGCCCGCTGTGCGATCATTACTGGTGGAGGAGAGTGCCGGATAGGAAACAGGTAAGGCACTGCCCGATTCCCCGCTGTCTCCGTGTGAGGGTTCTGGGGGATGGGCTGTACCCCGACAGGTCTCCCCAAAGGCTACATGCAGACTAGGGCGGTCTCAGGTTTGACCTTTGACCCCAGCCAGGAATGGCAATCAGGCCTCTCTGAGTTGAGGAAGTTGAATTGATCCAACTTTCCTGAGGAATCTCCAGTAAACCAATTACTGCCCAGCTCTCCACGAGATGTTTGTTCTGCTTTGTCAGTAACCTCTACCCTCAGGACCAGGAGCTCTGGGTTCAAATCCCACCTCAGAAAATGGGCACCCACAGAATGTGCTGACCTGTGGAATGATGCACATCAGTAAATCACATAGATACACACACACACACATTCACAGGCATACACACATGCACACAGACACGCACACAGACACACAAACACACACACACACATACACGCACATAGAAACATAGACACATACAGACACACACACATGCACAGGCACACAGACACACAGATATACAGACAAACACATGCAGACTCACACAGACACAGAGAAACACACAGATGCAGAGACATGCGCAGACAGACAGACACACACGCACACACACACGGACACACAGACACAGACATTCAGAGGCACACATGCAGACATACTCACAGAGAAACACACAGTGATACACACACACATGCATAGACACACACACAGGCGCATAGACACACAGATGCACATACACACACAGACATCCCCTTAGATACATGCAAACATAGACACACACACAGGCATCCCCCTTACACACACACACACATAGACATTCCCCAACACACACACAGACATCCCCCCTACACACACACAGACATCCCGCTTACACACACACACATAGACGTACACACACACAGACATCCCCCTACACACACACATAGACACACACACACACATATACATAGGCATACACACACACAGCCATCCCCCTACACACACACACATAGATATACACACACACATAGACATACACATACACAGACATCCCCTGACACACACACATAGATATATACACACACACACACATCCCCCTACACACACACACAGACATCTCCCTACACACACACATTGATATACACACACACATAGACACACACACCACAGACATTCCCCATATACATACACACATAGACATACACACACAGATATTCCCCCTACACACACACATAGACATACACACACATAGACATCCCCCCTACACACACTCACACACACACATAGACATATATGCAGATGCACAGACACACACAAACACACAGTCATGCATACACAGACAGACATACAAATATAGACACACAAACACACACTCACACACATCGCTCAGACACACATACACAGTCTCTGTGTGGGTCTATCGGTTGGACTGTGATAAATCTCCCATGCCCCACCTTCCAGTCAGTGCAGTTGAACACGGAGTTTTCGGAGTGGGTGGAAACAAATTTGATGATGAATGGAGAGGGGGGGAATGGGAGGCTAAATGGTGAATGGTGTTGTTCAGTCCCATTCCTTGAGCAGTGAGCTCTGTTGAGTGAAATTAGAGAAAGCGCCTGGAGGAACCAGGCGCCAGCTCACAGGGCAGCACAGTAATGTGGGGGAGAGAATGGGGGAAGGAGCCTCGGTTAAAGGTAGGATTGGTGTGGCTGGATCGTCACGTCGGAAGTTGCAAACCAACGGTGCAGATAAATTAATCCACACAAAGAATTGCGAACCGTTGGAATTGTCTAGCCCAGAGGGATGCTCCCTTATTGAATAACGGAATGGCTGGGACAGAGAGATCTTAATCTCTCACGGGATTATGGAGTAGGGTGAGGATTGGGTAGGGGCAGGAGAGTTGATTGAATCCCAGGACCAGCCATTATCCTATTGGGAAGCAGAGTGGGCTTGCTGGGCCAAATGGCCGATTCCTGCTTCAAATTTTCGGAATGTCCACCCTCAGGGCATCACTGGGACAGGGCGAGGAATGGGGAGGGAACTTCGGGTTGTTGAGACTCTCCAATAGCGTGACTCCCCCGTGATGTGAGAATGTCTTGTCTGCCCATAGGTCTCCAGGTGTCGGAAGTGTAAGGTGAAGTACAACCCAGTACCGGTTGACAAAATGTGGGGCTATGCTGAATTTCACTGCCAGCGCTGTGGCAACATCTTTGGGTAAGGAGGGTGCTGGGGTGTATCAGCCATTAACCCCGTAATCTTCTGGGAAACGGTGGCTTTGTTACTGACTTCCTTTGTACCATCACTGAAAGGTACAGAACACTTTCATTGATAATGCTCGAAGCTCCCAGATTGTCTGGGGAAATGGTGGCCGTATGGTCACCTCATTAGACTAGTAATTCAGCCCAACAGCCTCAAGACATGGGTTCAAATCTCATGAGGGGAGCTGGTGGAATCTAGTTTCACAAAATCTGCCAAACCCTGCAAAACTATTGTTGTGAAAACCCAATCTGGTTCAATAACGTGAATGGGAAGGAAATTTGCCATCCTTACCCAGTCTGTCTGACGTGCCTCCAGACCCACTCTGCAATCACCCGGCAAGCCCCTCAGCTCAAGGGCAATTTGGGACGGCAATTTTCCAGTGACACTCACACCCCACGAGAAAAGCTCACCAGCACCCAGGACAAAGCATATTGCTTGATTGGTATCCAATCTAACACTGACATGATTTTCTCTCTTCACCATAGAGTCAGAGAGATGTACAGCACAGAAACAGACCCTTCGGTCCAACCTGTCCATGCCAACCAGATATCCCAACCCAATCTAGTCTCACCTGCCAGCACCCGGCCCACATCCCTCCAAACCCTTCCTATTCATATACCCATCCAAATGCCCTTTAAGTGTTGCAATTGTACGAGCCTCCACCACTTCCTCTGGCAGCTCAGTCGTAACGATGTGGACCGTCTTTGAGAAGCATAGCAACAAGTCACCAAAGATCCTCAGACAGCACCTTCCATACCTGAGACCACTTCCATCTAGGAGGACAAGGGCAGCAGACACATGAGAACATCTGCAAGTTCCCCTCCAAGCCATTCACCATCCTGACTTGGAAATATATCGCTGTTCCTTCACTGTCGCGTGCTGGTACTGTACCCCGAAGGGCATTGTGGGTTTCCCAGTATCCACTGAAGTATCTCCACATAGGCCAGTACCCACTCCTCCGATATTTACCCGTGCACAGTTCATGACGCTGTCCCACCTCGCTCAGAGCCAGCTCTCAGAGTGAACAGAACCTCTCACCCTGCTGTTCAGATTTAAAAAATTTTATTAACCAGTACAAATTGCAAACAAACAGTTAACATGAACAGCTGTACACAAGAAAAAAGCAATTAACAGGGGAAAGGGGTGGGGAGGCCAGACCCCAAACCCCACTGTATAACCAGTGAGCAGGGAAGTGAGGGGGAACCTCGAATCCGCCCCCTTAAATCGTCACGAAGAAAACAGTAAACACAATCACACAGAGTCTGCTAACCAAACAATAGACCGTGCAGGTATCACATACACCTCGGGCAACACAGCAAGTCAGCCGTCTCTCCCACCTTCTGGCCACTCTAAGGCAGCCACTCCCATTCCCTTCCTGCTCTCAGTCCGCCCCCATTCCCCTTCCTCCTCTCAGTCTACCCCCATTCCCCTTCCTGCTCTCAGTCCACCCCCATTCCCCTTCCTCCTCTCAGTCCACCCCCATTCCCTTCCTGCTCTCAGTCCGCCCCCATTCCCCTTCCTGCTCTCAGTCCACCCTATTCCCCTTCCTCCTCTCAGTCCACCCCCATTCCCCTTCCTGCTCTCAGTCCACCCTATTCCCCTTCCTCCTCTCAGTCTACCCCCATTCCCCTTCCTCCTCTCAGTCCACCCCCATTCCCCTTCCTCCTCTCAGTCCACCCCCATTCCCCTTCCTGCTCTCAGTCCACCCCCAATACCCTTCCTCCTCTCGGTCCATCTCATTCCCTTTCCTGCTGTCAGTCCACCCCCATTCCCCTTCCTCCTCTCGGTCCACCCTCATTCCCCTTCCTCCTCTCGGTCCACCCTGACACCTTCCAGTCTCCTCTTGGACAGCCAGTCCCCCTCCCTGGGACGACAGGACCATGCTGCTTATTTATTTTTTATTTTTTCTTATTCTTGAGACTCCTGCTTATTTTGTTTTCCTTCTCCCCCCACACTACTGCTTAACTGCGGTAGTGCTGATATTTTCCCCCCCGCTCCCGTGTTGGGTGTGTGCAGGTGTGAGACACAGTGAAAGACACAAGGTGACCCTGCTGCTTATATCTGTCAGCCAGGGCCTCCTGATTGGACCAGGTTAACAGCCCCAGTCAGGGAACTCAGACTCTATGAGGTCCACCTGGCTGACCCCATTATAATCACTGCACACCCCCAAGTGGTTCAATAAGACGTCTCACCACCACCTTCTCAATGGGGCAGGTAGGGATGGACAATAAATACTGGGCAAACCAGCGACGCCCACATCCTGTGAATGGGCATAAACGGATACATATCATTGACGGATAGTGGGCAACAGAATCTCTTTCTCCTGACCAGCTGTGTACTCTCTCTCCTTCAGGGGCTTTGGACAGATGGGCCTGCCCGCTCCGTGCTACGTTTGTCAGAGTGGCGTGACTCCTCTGCGTATCCTTCCACCGAAGAAGGGGGTTGGTCCTCGAAGCCGAAGACCCCACAGTTGTTACGCTGAGGACTGCTACAATCGCAAAGGTCAGCACCTCCTCACCCCCACCCCCCCCACCTCAGACCCCTGACCTGGCGAGGTGGTCAGGCAGTGGGGTTTTCTTCTCGCCCGTCCTGCTGCGCGGTGTCTTCCGATTGCTCTCTCTGCCCGTTGCGTGGCCTCCTGTCCCGAGGCCTGTCCTGTCGGGGTTGAGGTTGGGCCACACCCCCCTCCTCCTGGGACTGGCGTCGGTGCGGAATTCTCCACCACAGACAGAGGTCGAGGCCAGAATATGGAGCGTCCTCAAGAAGGAGGGAGACACAGATCCAGGGATGGGAGGGTACTGGGGAGGAAGTGAGAACAGGGAAGACCAGACTCAAAGGACCAAATGGCCTGCTCCTGTGTTCGAGGTCTTTGTGAGGGCACTTTGAGTTTGGAGATAACAGGATTTTCACGTGGAACGAGGGTAAGGTAGATACACTCTGTCCCGTACCCCCTTCTCAAATAACACCCTGAGCACCGAGAGAGTCGAGGCATGACCCAGTCCCATCAGCAGCCACAGAGACTGGTAATCACGAGACCCAGGGCAGCAGCTCCCCACCCCCCCCCCGCCTTAGGCTGGTTTGAATGTTCTTCCACACCAGGTCAGAGGGCACAGGGCTGGTACGGGGTGGATGGAGAGTGGGGTGAAGGGTGTTAGGGTGGATGGAGAGTGGGGTGAAGGGTGTAGTGGTGGATGGAGAGTGGGGTGAAGGGTGTAGGGGTGGATGGAGAGTGAGGTGAAGGGTGTAGGGACAGATGGAGAGTGGGGTGAAGGTTGTAGGGGTGGATGGAGAGTAGGGTGTAGGGGTGGATGGAGAGTGGGGTGAAGGGTGTAGGGGTGGATGGAGAGTGGGGTGAAGGGTGTAGGGCTGGATGGAGAGTAGGGTGTAGGGGTGGATGGAGAGTGGGGTGAAGGGTGTAGGGGTGGATGGAGAGTGGGGTGAAGGGTGTAGGGGTGGATGGAGAGTAGGGTGAAGGGTGTAGGGATGGATGGAGAGTTTGGTGAAGGGTGTAGGGGTGGATGGTGGGGTGAAGGGTGTAGGGGTGGATGGAGAGTGGGGTGAAGGGTGTAGGGGTTGATGGAGAGTGGAGTGAAGGGTGTAGGGACAGATGGAGAGTCGGGTGAAGGGTGTAGGGCTGGATGGAGAGTGGGGTGAAGGGTGTAGGGCTGGATGGAGAGTGTGGTGAAGGGTGTAGGGGTTGATGGAGAGTGGACTGAAGGGTGTAGGGCTGGATGGAGAGTGTGGTGAAGGGTGTAGGGCTGGATGGAGAGTGTGGTGAAGGGTGTAGGGGTGGATGGAGAGTGGGGTGTAGGGGTGGATGGAGAGTGGGGTGAAGGGTGTAGGGCTGGATGGAGAGTGGGGTGAAGGGTGTAGGGCTGGATGGAGAGTGTGGTGAAGGGTGTAGGGGTGGATGGAGAGTGGGGTGTAGGGGTGGATGGAGAGTGGGGTGAAGGGTGTAGGGATGGATGGAGAGTGGGGTGAAGGGTGTAGGGGTGGATGGAGAGTGGGGTGAAGGGTGTAGGGATGGATGGAGAGTTTGGTGAAGGGTGTAGGGGTGGATGGTGGGGTGAAGGGTGTAGGGGTGGATGGAGAGTGGGGTGAAGGGTGTAGGGGTTGATGGAGAGTGGAGTGAAGGGTGTAGGGGTGGATGGAGAGTGGGGTGAAGGGTGTAGGGGTTGATGGAGAGTGGAGTGAAGGGTGTAGGGGTTGATGGAGAGTGGGGTGAAGGGTGTAGGGCTGGATGGAGAGTGTGGTGAAGGGTGTAGGGGTTGATGGAGAGTGGGGTGAAGGGTGTAGGGCTGGATGGAGAGTGTGGTGAACGGTGTAGGGGTGGATGGTGGGGTGAAGGGTGTAGGGGTGGATGGAGAGTGGGGTGAAGGGTGTAGGGGTGGATGGAGAGTGGGGTGAAGGGTGTAGGGCTGGATGGAGAGTGGGGTGAAGGGTGTAGGGCTGGATGGAGAGTGTGGTGAAGGGTGTAGGGGTGGATGGTGGGGTGAAGGGTGTAGGGCTGGATGGAGAGTGTGGTGAAGGGTGTAGGGGTGGATGGTGGGGTGAAGGGTGTAGGGCTGGATGGAGAATGGGGTGAAGGGTGTAGGGACGGATGGAGAGTGGGGTGAAGGGTGTAGGGCTGGATGGAGAGTGGGGTGAAGGGTGTAGGGGTGGATGGTGGGGTGAAGGGTGTAGGGGTGGATGGTGGGGTGAAGGGTGTAGGGACAGATGGAGAGTGGGTGAAGGTTGTAGGGACAATTGGAGAGAGGTGTCAGGGTTGTAGGGACGGATAGAGAACAGGGTGAAGTGTGAGGCTCCACCTGGGAGTGCGACTGGAAAGCAGAATCCTGAGTCTGAAAGGTTCCTGGTCTCCACAGTGGGGGCTCGGGGGCAGCCGTGGACTCTTCAGGCCACTTGCTATCCTCCGTAGACAGGCAGGAGGCTGGAAGAACACAGCGAGCCAAGCAACATCAGGAGGTGGGGAAGTCCATGTTTCGGGACTGGGGCTGGGTTTAGGGAGAGCTGCAGATAAAGGGGATTGGGGGTGCAGGGTGGTGAGGTGGGGTTATGGGAACACAGGTCACAGAAGGGTTACACCTGAAACATCGACTTCTCCACCTCCTGATGCTGCCTGGCCTTCTGGGTAATTCCAGCCTCCTGCCTCTCTATCTTGGATTCAAGCATCCTTCAGTCAAGGTCACTAACCAGTCATGATCAAGGCGCTGATTGTGGGAGCTTGCTGTGCTCAAATTGGTCGCCATGTGTCAGACCATACGCCATGGGGTGCAGAATGCTTTGGGATGTCCTCAGGGTCACTAAAGGTGCTGCGTAAATGAAAGTGAGATTCGGTAAGATGCTCAAAGGACTAATTGTCTTTTCTGTCACATAACCAACTCCCTCTCCTGTACCTCAGAACCTCACATCCCTGGGACACACTGTGTTCACCCCCGCAGCAGGCAACGGAGAGGCCTACCCAAGGTCCTGCATCCCAGCGCAGAGCACCACAGCACAGGTTCAACTGTCGCCACCTGTCTGAGCCAGGGCAGTCTCATGGAGTGTCACGTGGATGATATCATCGAGGAGGACATCCTGGAGGAGGAAGAGGAGGAGGTCACGACTGAGGAAGATGACGACTCAACGGAAAAGTCAGTCGACGGCAACAGCGCCAACGGAGACTGACCGGACCGTGAAGCCTTGCCAGACACACGGCTGTCTGTCCAGCGCCTGTCTCACACCAGCTCCCACCCACTCAGCGTCCCCCTACTCATGGCCCTGAGTAATGTACATTCCAATGACCCGGCAATCACCCGCACCTCCCATCATGGTTATGGTGAGCCTTGTGCTTGGGGGTGTGTCCTGCACCTTGGAATTTAAACCTCTACTTCCTCTTGCCGAACGGCACCCGTTTTGGACGGGAGAACACAGAACATCCACGTTTCCGACCTACTGCAGAGAAAGGAAGGTTTGGGTTTTACTTGTAGGTCAGCAGGAGGTGTCTCAGGCTGATTAACAATGGGTGGCATCACTGCCCTGAGCTTTTCCTTCCACCCCCCCAGATTCATTTGATTTGTCCCTGTGTGTTGGGGTGTGTGTGTGTGTCTGCGTGTGTGTGTACGCACGCGCGCATGTGTATGTGTGTGTGTGTATCTGTGGGTGTGTGTGTATGGGTGTGTGCTTGGGTATGTGTCTGTGTGTGTGCGCATGTATCTAAATGTGGGTGTGTGTATCTGTGTGTGGGTGTGTGTGAGTGTGGATTTGTGGGGGTGGGTGCGTCTGTGGGTTTGTGTGTCTGTGTGTGTATGTGTGTGTGTGGGGGGTTGTGTGTGTGTATCTGTGTGTGTGGGGGGTTGTGTGTGTGTATCTGTGGGTGGGTGTGTATCTGTGTGTGTATGTATGTGTGTGCGGGTGTGTGTATATCTGTGGATGTGTGTATCAGAGTGTGTGTGTGTGTGTCTGTATCTGTGTGTATGTATGTGTGTGGGAGTTTGTGTGTGTATCTGTGGGTGGGTGTGTATTTGTGTGTGTATGTATATGTGTGTGGGTGTGTGTATATCTGTGGATGTGTATGTCGGAGTATGTGTGTGTGTATCTGTGGGTGTGTGTGGGTGTGTCTGTGTGTTTGTATGTCTGTGTGGTTAACTTCAAGGCAAAAGTCAAAGTTATCGCTCTGAATAACTGAGCCATCTTCGATGACAGCTCAAGGTTGTAGCATCCAGTAACAGCAGCATGAATGAGCGAGCACTGATGTGTTTGAAACCTCCCTCTGGCTCTGTCTCTGGGTGTGCGCTTGCTCCTTAGAGACCTGAGTCGCCAAAACATTTACTTTAATTCCCACTCAGAGACAAGTGAAGGAGCAGCTATTGAATATTGCATTTATAAAGCACAAAATGAGGCTATTTTGCCCACTACTGCCTGTGTGAACTCCCTGAAAGAATTCGTCCATTCACTCCTTTCCCTTTAAAAAGAAACAAAGGGTTCTGGAAACAAAAACAGAAATTGCTGGAAAAACTCAGCAGACGTCTGGCAGCATCCGTGGAGAGAGAGAAAAACAGAGTTAATGTTTCGGCTCCACAGTGTGTGTTTCCCACTGCTGTTTCTGCAGAGGAGAAAGTGAGGTCTGCAGATGCTGGAGATCAAAGTTGAAACTTTATTGCTGGAACAGCACAGCAGGTCAGGCAGTATCCAGGGAACAGGAGATTCGACGTTTCGGGCACAGGCCCTTCCTGAAGAAGGGCCTGTGCCCGAAACGTCGAATCTCCTGTTCCCTGGATGCTGCCTGACCTGCTGTGCTGTTCCAGCAATAAAGTTTCAACCCTGTTTCTGCAGAGGGCCTTACACACTCTCCCAAACCTGCTTCAGAAACCAATTTCTTCTTTGTGTCCTCATTGTGCCCTGGATATTCTTGTGTCCACCCCCCTATCCCATGCCATGTCCTCCTCAACCATCACCCCTACCCCTATATTGGCACCTGCCCCCACACTCTCATTTACCACACTCTCAAGAGTTTTTGCTTTCTAACATGCCCACATGTCTGACCAGCATTCAAGGCTGCTATATCAATGCAAGTCATTATTGGTTCAATTGATTTCTTCTAGTCCGTCACTTTTGACCACCGGATGTAACTTTTTCCCCAGTTCATTTTATTTCAAGTTTCGAATCTCTCTGCTTGGGTGAGCAATGTTGCATCCTCAGATTGCCCGCGTGCCAATCTGCCTTGCCCTGCACCCATTCTGTTGCACACCCAGGGACATGAGTTTTCACGTAAAATAAATTTCTACTCCAGAATGCCGGTTTGTAATCTCTGCTAACTCCCTGTGAGCAGACGCAGTGCGGTCCTGCTGCGGTCTGGCGCTTGGTGAAGGATTTCGAAACCCACACAGCCATCTCCCTGAAAATGGAAAGAATAGTTGATGTGTGTATGGTGAGGGCAGAGTGTGGAAATGACTTGCTCTTCATTTATCCCAAAGGAAGAAACAGCACCTTCTTAAAAAGAAAACATTTTAACATTGAACATACACTGCCTCATTCTCATGAAATCTGAAGCTCATTGAACAGTGAGCTGTCGCTTGGCCAATACTCCCCGCTGGCAGAAGTGGGTACTGCAGGTGCTGGAGATTAGAGTCAAGATCAGAGTGGTGCTGGAAAAGCACAGCAGGTCAGGCAGCATCCGAGGAGCAAGAGAATCAATGTTCTGGGCAAAAGCCCTTCAGCAGGAATGAACGTCAATTTTCCTGCTCCTCGGATGCTGCCTGACCCGCTGTTTTCCAGCACCACTCTAATCTTGACAATATTCCTGAGAGCTGGATTTCAGGGAGATGCTGGTGAACAGAACAGGGCTGATTTTAATTTGTCCTCGGGTCAGGAGCGATGAGCCAGTGCACCTTCCCAACTCTGAGCTGGCCACGTGAGCCGCAGGAAGATGGGAGCGGGAGTAGGCCATTCGGCCCTTTGGAAACTACTCAGATGTTCAGTGAGATCACAGCTGATACCCCCATCGTCAATGCCCTTCCCTGTCATCCTGGCTCCTTCCTGTCAACACCTCCTGCCCCTGAGTTAAGGCGTCCTGAGTTCAGGTCCGACTCCAAAGGCTTCAATGCAGAGGCAGTGCTGACGGAGTGCAGCACTGTCAAAGGTGTCATCCTATTGGCTCTGTCAAGAGGATGCAAAGGCTCCCACGGTCATTCTCAGAGGAAGACTGTTGTGGAGGTTCAGTTTTGTTCGTGATGTCACTGTCCGAACTGCGCAGTCTTACTATTGATTACAGAAGCACGCAACCGGTGCCCCACAACCTGATCAACTGCAGGTTGATGTGGAGAGCTCTTGTGGTGGAGTGGGTAGCACCCCTGTGTCTGCACCAGAAGCTCTGGGTTCAAGTGTCACTGGAGGCTTTAGTGGCCAAGGAAGAGGCATTTGTAACTCAGCCTGATTGGTTGTGTATCAACCTGCAGATGTTCCCAACATGTGCCGACGGCAGGCAGTAAACTCAGGAAGGTTCCTTGGCCAGCTACCTGATGGAATAAATGTTTGGCGCCTCCACCTTCAGAATCCATAGCTCCAGGTGATTGTGTGAAAAGTGCATGTTGCCCTGAGGAAACTGTGTCCTACAACCATAGCCAATAGTGTGGCAGTGTCGCTCCCTGGTGGCTGCAGCCTCTCACTGCAGTAGCATGATTAGAACTTTTCAGGTTTTTCTTGTCCCTAGCTGTTGTCTTGTCCTTAGGGATTGCTTTAACTTTTCACTCTATCCATCCTCCTAAACTGCACGCTTGCTCTCTCTCTCTCTCTCTCTCTCTTTCTCAGGGAAATCAGATAATGATCCTCAGTTGTGAAGGGGTATTGATGTTTGCGATAAGCTGTGAAACAACAATGAGATTTGAAGTATTGTTCTAATGTCGTATGCAGTAGAGATAAAAGAATTCCTATAAAGTGCAATAATTTGCAACTGCTGAAAATGGTGATTTGAAATGGATGGGGTTAATGCTTTTGTTCATAGATATACAGAATCCACCTTATTAAACATGAAATCTTCATTGCTCTTTTAAAATTATGATTCCTCTATTTGTTCAAGGAAACATCATAATCACCTCTAGAGTTACCCATAGCCTTAGATTTATGGTGTCCACCAGTCAGAATCCAAACCGTAAATAGAGTTATAATGTTAGACAGCACGGAAACAGACCTTTCAGTCCACACCCACCATAATCCCAAACATTTAAGAGGCATCTGGATGGGTATATGAACAGGAAGGGTTTGGAGGGGTAAGGGCTGTGTGCTGGCAGGTGGGACTAGATTGGGTTGGAATATCTGGTCAGCATGGATGGGTTGGACCGAAGGGTCTGTTTCCATGCTGTACGTCTCTATGACTCTAAGACACCTGCCTGTGCTTGGCCCATAACCCACAAACATTTCCTATTCATGTCCCTATCATTTAAATGTTGTAACTGTACCTCCATCCACCACTTCCTCTGGAAGATCTTTTCGCACACGCACCACTCTCTGTGTAAAGAAATTGCCCCTCATGTCCTTTTTAGATCTTTCTCCTCAGTCCTTAAAAACTATGCCCCTAGTCTTGAAATCCCCCACCATAGGTAAAAGACACCTGCCATTTATCTTACCTATATCCCTCATGATTTTATAAACCCCAGAGAGTCATCCCTCAACCTCCCAAGTTTCGGTCTCTCTTTATGCCTGAAACCAGGGGAGGAGGTAGGTAATTTGGGCACAGGCTAAACTGGAACTCTCTGCATTGTATATGTTTCAGGTGGCAACCTTGGCCCTTGTAATGGGGATGGGCACAGCGTGTGTGCCCATCACTTTAACACGTGGCCAGTGGATGTACTTTGTGCTTGCACAATGGAAAGCCCTTTGAGTGGAATCTCAGCTCCCTCCCTGCCATCATGTAGTCTTGTTTTGTGAATTCCACACAGGTAATGCCTGACGTAGAAAATGGAAAGAATTATCATTTCATTGAGGCTGTGGTCAGGGTAAAGTGTGAAATGGTCCTGCTTTTAATTTCCCCAAAGGAAAAATGTTTTATTGTCAATAAAGCTCTTCTCTCTAAATCTCTCTGGTTGCTGTCCGCTTTCTTTGCTAATCTGAACAACGCACGTTTTGGCTGTAGGTTTTAATCCGTCGATGAAAAGCCTGTGCTGGTGTCTGTAGCGAAGTGAATGAGAATGTGCAGGTGAGAGTGAGACTTCAGTGAAAAGACTGGAGGAGGTGGTAACCCTGGACTTTGTAATGGAGATGTGCACTGCATGTACTCCCATCACTTTAGCACATGACCAGTGGATGTGATCTATGTTCAGGAAAGGTGGTTTCCATACTGAAGGGACGAGTCAGAGTGGGTAGGGAGGAACTGTACCCGCTGGCAGAGAGGTCACTGACCAGAGAATGTACTGGTTCAAGACGGTTGACAAAATAACCAAAGGTGATACAAGGGCAGACATTCTTGTGTGGCGCGGCCAGTGGGTCAGGGTCTGGGAGACGTTGCCCGAGAGTGTGATGGAGATGATTTTGGCTTTCAAAGGACAAGTGCCTGAAGGAAAGACTAAAGGTTGGCGGGGCTACGGGGCAAGGGCTAGGATTTGGCATGAGCTAAATTGGCCTCGAAGGGAGACAGTACAGGCTTGATGGGCTGAATGTCCTCTGAAATAACTCCACAGAGGCCGGCATCCCATCACCAATCCCCCATCATTTACATGTGCAAAGTACCTGACACTGGGTCCAGCTTCCTCAGAGGGAGCAGAACCTCTGACCCTCCTGTTCTTTTTTTTTCTACTCCATTTTTTTTCTTTTTTTTCTTCTACACCAGTGTCTAACTACGGTAGTGCTTATGTAGTCCCACCCAGCCCCCATGGTGTGTGTGTGTGTGTGCAGGTGTGAGACACAGTGAAAGACACAGTTTCCACCACCAGGAAGAAAGGAAACACCCGGGTGGCCAGTGACAAACACTGCCCTTCACATCAAAGGGCAATGCTGTGTGATCAAACAGTGAAGGGGAGGGTAGGGACTAAATCAAAATAGAGTTGGAGGGAGAAATGATGCACTCCACTCCCTGCGGCGCCCACCTCTCCCTGAACAACTCCAGGGTGTTGGTCGACACCGCGTGCTCCTTCTCCAAGGACACCCGGGCTCTAACGTAACCGCGGAAGAGGGGCAGGCAGTCGGCCCTAACGACCCCCTCCATGGCCCGCTGCCTGGACCTGTTGATGGCCAGTTTGGCCAGGCCCAGGAGCAGACCCACAAGGAGGTCTTCAGACCTGCCCTCGCTCCTCCTTACCGGGTGCCCGAAGATCAGGAGCGTGGGACTGAAGTGCAACCAAAAGCAGAGGAGGAGGTTTTTCAGAAAATCAAAAAGGGAGTGCAAACGCCCACACCCAATATATACATGGTCCACGGACTCCACAACGCCACAAAACAAGCAGTTGGGCTGGGAGTCCGTGAACCACCGCAATCTGCGGTTGCAGGGGACTGCTGCGTGCAGCACCCTCCACCCCAGATCCCCGAGAGAAAGGGGGAGGACTCCCGCGTAGAGAGCCCTCCACTGGGGAACCCTCCTGTTCTTATCTGTCAGCCAGGGCTCCCTCATTGGACTGGGTTAACAGCCCCAATTATAGGGAGCTTATGTTCTGAGGTCCATTCAGCTGACTTTATTACAACCTACATCCCTGCCCCTCTGAGTCCGGCAAGCTAGGCCTGTTCTTTTGCTTGTAGCCTCCCCTGGGATGTTTTTGCACTGGGTCCAGTTCCTCTGAATCAGCCTTGGATTTCTGGCGAGTGCTAGACAGTCGCTCGCTTCTTGTGCATGGAACAAGAAGCGTCCTCTCGGGTGGAGTGGTCTCGCTGGGTCCGGACAGGTCTCAGTTCTGGTTGCGACAGCCCTTCGGTGACCCCCGTCACCACCAGCTGGTTTGCCAGGACGTGATCTTTTTGTGTCCACGGTCTGATATTGTCAGCAGTGACCAGAAGGGACTCATCCACTGGGGGCACCACTGCTGATGTATCTGCCAATGGGAGGCAGCTCAAGGCATCTTTGCTGCTTGCCCTCCCGGACAGTGTTCCAATTTGTGTGCACTTAGAATGAGAGCCTACTGCTGAATATGACCTGAAGCTAAGGGTGGCATGGCCTTGTCTTCTTTGAGTTGCCCTGGTAAGGGTTTGGGGTCTGTTACTGTTACATCCTTAAAGGGATTGGTGGAATCATCTCACACCAAAGATGACCGCCAAACCTTCCCTCCCTATCTGGACGGATTTGCTCTCTGCATCAACCAAAGTCTGGGAAGCAAACCCGATTGGGCGTTCCTCTCCATTGGGCCAGCTGTGAGTCAACACTACCCCGAGACCACGTGGGGAAGCCTTGCATGTCAGCACCAGATCATGCTTGGGATCATGGTGTACCAATACCCTGAATGGCGATAGCTGCTTCTTCACTTCCTGGAAGGCTTCATCTTGGCTACGAGACCATTTCCAGGCTGACCCTTTTTTCAACAGCAGCTGGAGGCCAGGTCACATATGATAATAATAATAATAATTTCCATAATAATTCACCAACCCAAGGAAAAATCTAAGTTCTGGTACAGATATGGGAGCGGGAGCACCTTTGATTATTCTCACTTTAGCTTCCAATGGGTGTAACCCGGTCTTATTAACTCTGTAGCTGAAATAGGTCACTTGGGGTGCCTCGAACACACGTTTTTTCCCTTTTCAGGCATATGCCCCCCATGGAGAAACAACTAAGGACTATATCCAAGTCCTCTAAATACTCCTTATTGGTCCTCCTGGTTATTAGCATATAATCTAGATAATTGGCAACTTGGGGTAGACCTTGTAAAATGTTCTCCGTCATCCACAGAAAAATGGCACAGGCTGATGATACCCCAGTTGGCAATTTCGTATATTGGTACAAACCCTAATGGGCATTAGTTGTAGAATATTTCTGGGAATCCTCACCTAACTGCAATTGCAGGCACGCATGGCTCATGTCCAGCTTTGTGAAGGACAGTCCCCTCTGCCAACTTTGCATATAAATCCTCAATGCGAGGGATTGGGTTATTTTACCAGCTGCAAAAAACACTTTACCATTTCTTTACAATCCCCACAAAGGCGAACCGGCCCATTAGGCATCACAATCGATGTGACCGGTGCTGCCCCTTCCGCAGACTGGACTGGTTTAATGATCCCTTCGCTTTCCCGCCTTCTGATTTCTGGCTCTACTTTTGCCCGTAAGGCAAATGGCACTGAGCGGGTCTTGCAGAATCGTGCAATTACTTCCTGGTCAGCATGCAAGGTGGCTCCTTTGATAGTCCTGAGACCATCCTGCAAAACCTCCAGGTATTTAACAAGGACTTCACTCACTTTTCTAATCGAGAAATGGTGACCCAATCGAGGTGAATCTTTCTCCACCCGTTTCACTCCATCAGACTTGGGACCGAGCCTTTTATCACAATCAGTGGTAACTGAACCAGCTGCTTTTCATAAGAAACCGGAACCGAAGTTGTATCCTTAATCTGTAATGGCTCCTCGGTACGGGTTCTCGGTCTAGTCGGCTTGGATTATAAAGAAAATGTTAACTGTTTGGCTGAGGCTTGGCTTTGTTTTGGGGTTTTGCAGCAGGCTGATCGAGAGTCCCCATGTTCAGGATATGTCCTGAGGGAGACTGTGCAATTGCCTTAACTCACATGGTGTCCCCCAAGCTCAGTCAGACTGGTGAAGGTGTCTCCCCTTAATTGGAATACCCTACAACTCATACGCTCCACTTGTTAATAAAGCCAGTGGTAGTGCCTGTTGGAGTCCAATTGGGCTTCAGCTAGTAGGCACTTTTGCAAGGTAACATCATTAAACCCACTCGTTAGATTTCAGATTAGATTCCCTACAGTGTGTAAACTGGCCCTTCGGCCCAACCAGTCCACACCGACCCTCTGAAGAGTAACCCACCCAGACCCACTTCTCTCTGACTAATGCACCTCATACTATGGACAATTTAACATGGCCAATTCACCCTGACCTGCACATCTTTGGACTCTGGGAGGAAACCAGAGCACCCAGAGGAAACCCACGCAGACACGGGGATAATGTGCAAACTCCACACAGACAGTTGCCCGAGGCTGGAATCGAACCTGGGACGCTGGTGCTGTGAGGCAGCAGTGCTAACCACTGAGCCACCGTGCCACCCTGTTGCCACTGAAATAACTCCCATCATCCTTAATTACACACTCATAGTGCATGACACTGATCCAGTTTCCCCAGAGCCAGCTCTCAGAGTGACTCTCTTGTTTTTTTTTTCTTTCTTTTTTACCATGTGTGTGTGTGTGTGCAGGTGTGAGACATTGAAAGACACAAGGTGCACAAATCTTTATTCAGTTTCCACCACCAGGAAGAAAGGAAACATCCAAGTGGCCAGTGATAAGCAGTGCCCTTCTTAGAGGGCAACTCTCCTGTGTGTATCTGTCAGCCAGGGCTCCCTGATTGGAGCACATGAACAGCCCCAATCAGCAAACTCCAATTCTATGAGGTGCCCCTGGCTGACCTCGTTACAATCAGTGCAGCCATCCTCCTCATTGCCTTTCATGTCCCCAGTCAGATGCAGGCTGCTGTCTGAATTGAATTAATGAGTCCACAGTGCAGACCAAGGTTTTTGGTTTAACTGTTGTCCATTTTAGTGTTCATGCTCTTCACATGCCGTCTCCTGGATAAGTCAGACTTCAGACGTTGTCTGATGCTACCCTGGAGGAAAAGACCAGTAAAACTGGTGAATGATGCGTACTGGTCCCCGACTCATCTTGACTATGCCAAAGCAAAGGCTCAGAAAAGGCCAGGCACTGTTCCCAAGTTTCGCTGTTTTTCTAAATTGCTTTTCTCCCCCTCTGGGATGGGAGCCCTGTGTCATTCTCAGGTATAAGGCAATAGCACAGGGGAAACGGAGGCAGAGGTCCCAAGGTGCGGTGGTAGCATCCCTACCTCATGGCCAGACGCTCTGAGTTCGAGTCCAACTCCAGGACGCATTTGTTGTGGAAGACGTGGTTGTGCAATGGCCGAGCGGCTTCATTCATTCATTGGTCGGTGGTCTCTCGCAGATGAGGACGACTCTCAGGGTGAGTCTTGGAGGGCTTTACAGTCCCATGTGGTTACCACAGGCTCTGGTGCACTTGGAGCAGAAGGTGGTCATGGGAAGGAGTGGATGGATCATTGGTAGGGGCAGCGCGCCCCTTGTCCTGTTCTCCCCACCCCTCCCCCAGTTTCCTCTATTTCCCCGACGGTAAGTCTCGTGTTGCCTGGCACCTTCCCGGATGCTGCTCCTCCACTTTGCGACGCTCTTGAGCCGGTGATTCCCAGGTGTCAGTGGGAATGCCGCACTTTGCCCAGTGAGGCCTTGAGGGTATCCCTAAAGCACTTCCTCTGCCCCACCTGGGTCTTGCCTGCTGTTTCTGAGCCGGGAGTAGAGCGCCTGCTCAGGGAGTCTCGTGTCAGTCAAGGGGACGGAGTGCGCAGCCCATCGCAGCCGATCGGAAGTGGGAGGAGGGGTCAGTCAGTGCTGGCGATGTTGGCCTGGTCGTTGGTGTGTTCGTCTTCCCAGAGGATTCACAGGATCTTGCACAGACAGTGGTGGGGCTATTGCTCCAGTACCACCAGGCGGATTGACCATCAGCTGGCAAATCCTTCCCACTAAAAGAGGGAGAATCTACTGGTCAGCCATCCTGCAGAAGCCAATGGCTAACCACTGAGCCACCATGCTGCCACTGTTGCCACTGAAATAACTCTACAGAGGCTGGTATCCCGCAGGAGAAATGAGGTAAATGAACCCCAAGTCAGGCTCCTGGTAGTTGTCGCAGCACTTCACATTTTACTCACTAGATGGCGGAATTGCTTAACAGGACAGATACATTACCATACATTGACTGTCAGTGAGGAATGTGGGATTCTTTCACTCAGAGGTAAAAAGGAAGATTCCATCTTCAAATCTAAAACAAATCTTGCATTTTAAAACCATGTTAGAATTTATATCAAAGGAGGTGACTTTGCCCAACTGTGCTGGTTACTTGGAGAAGCTACAGTCAGTCTTAACTCTCCTGCTGGTTCCCCATAATCCAATCAATTATTCCTTTTCCAGTTCATTTCCTCGTTGATATTGTAATCATTTGTGTTGTTTATGCAGTGCCTTTTAAATCTCAGGAATTCCGAAAAAGTTTGATGTATTGTTTAAGATTTCGGCCCATGTTGTAATGCGGGTAACACAGGACCCAGTTTGCACACGGCAAGTTTCTCAAGAGTTGACCAGGTGGTAATGACTAGTTATTGGCTAATTATTGGTCCAGGGCACTGGGGAGAACTGGTGGGAGCCACTCTCGCTTTTATTTTGTACTAACAACCACCTGAGGGGGTAAACAGAGGCTCAGTTTCCCAGCTCATCTGAAAGGGAGGCACTCTGGCAGGTAGAAGGTGGAAGTTCAAATTGTTTGGAACTGAGGAAGGTTTACAGGCAGAGGATTGGAGAGGATCGGGGGGACGCAATGATTTGCAAGGGTCTCTGTACTCCACCCCCAAAGGGATGGTTCCATTGAAGAAGCTGATCCATCCATAGGGCGTCACGGTGGCTCAGTGGCCAGGACTGCTGCCTCACAGCACCAATTCCACCCTCGGGCGACTGTGTGGAGTTTGCACATTCTACCCATGTCTGCGTGGGTTTCCTCCAGGGTACTCCTCTGGGCTGGGCAGCAATTGTCTCTGTGCAGAGGTGTTTTGCATTGCAAATAGCCAACACTACACCTGACTTCTGAGTAATTTACAGTGCAAAAGAAGCCCATCGAGATTGTACTAATCCCACTTTCCAGTACTTGGCTCAAATCCTTTCAAAATCACCTGCCCTTTCACTTTAAAATAATGAGCCCCATCCCAGCTTGGTGGGCGGCACGGTGGCTCAGTGATTAGCACTGCTGCCTCAGAGCGCTAGGGACCCAGGTTCGATTCCAGCCTTGGGTGACTGCCTGTGTGGAGGTTGCACGTTCTCCCTGTGTCTGTGCGGGTTTCCTCCGGGTGCTCTGGTTTCCTCCCACAATGCGGTGGATCGGCCGTGGGAAATTGCCCATAGTGTGCAAGTC
The DNA here is from genome assembly GCF_037043375.1 of Chiloscyllium plagiosum. Lineage (NCBI taxonomy): Eukaryota > Metazoa > Chordata > Chondrichthyes > Orectolobiformes > Hemiscylliidae > Chiloscyllium > Chiloscyllium plagiosum. The sequence goes on from NW_028270183.1 coordinate 9,337,404, forward strand.
AGGTGGATTAGCCATGGAAATGCAGGGTGACAGGAATGGGGGTAGGTCTGAGTGAGATGCTCTTCAGAGTGGCAGTGTGGACTCCATTGACTAAATGACCTACTTCCACGCTATAGGGGATTTTATGATTCTATTGACCCTTCAACTAAAGGCAACAGCTGTTTCCTATCCACCCTGTCCATATCCCTCATAATCTTATGCAGCTCAATCAGGTCAGCTATCACTCAACCTTTTCTGCTTGAAAGAAATTAATCTTTGGTTAGCACTGATGCCTCATAGCGCTAGGGACCCAGGTTCAATTCCAGCCTCGGGTGACTGTGTGGAGTTTGCACATTCTCTCCGTGTCTGAGTGGGTTTCCTCCAGGTGCTCTGGCTTCCTCCCACAATCCAAAGATGTGCAGGTTAGGGTGGCTTGGCCATGGTAAATTGCCCGTAGTGTTAGGTGCATTAGTCAGGGGGAAATGTAGGGGAACGGGTCTGGGTGGGTTACTCTTCGGATGGTCAGTGTGGAGTTATTGGCCAAATGGTCTGTTTTCCATATTATAGGGAATCTAACCTTAAAAAGAACTGAGCCTATCCATCCTCTCTTCATTGTGAAAATACTCCAACCCAGGTTCCAAAGATCTGCAGAACAAGCAAGATGGAATACTGCTTCAAGGTGATCTCAGAGAGGAAAGAAAAACACTTACATTTCAAACCCTTTAATTTCTTGTAACTGATCTGTTCCTTTTTAAGTCTGTAAGTTAGCTCGCTGAGCTGGATGGTTTGTTTTCAGATGTTTCGTCACCATACTAGGTAACATCATCAGTGAGAGTCCCACTTTCGTTCACGAGTGTTGACATGAGTGCAAGGGAGTTACTGGATTTTTAACAAAGCAGCAGACTTCCATTGATATAACATCACTAACACGTTTAACACTGAGCCAGAGGTGTGGAGGGATTGTCTAATGAGCAAATGGTCAAACAGGTTGGGACTCTGGAGTTTAGGAGATTGAGAGGTGATCTCATTGAAACACATCGGATTCTTAAGGGGCTTGACAGGGTCAATGCTGAGAGGATGTTTCTCCTCATGGGAGAGTCTGGGATAGAGGGCATAGTCTCAGAATAAAGGGGTGCCACCTTAATACTGAGATGAGGATGAATTTCTTCCCTCAGGGAGTTGTGAGTCTTTGGAACACCTTGCCACAGAGAGCTGTGGGGGTCAGAAACCTTGTATGAATTTATGATTGAGTTGGATAGTTTCTTGGTCAGTTGGGGAATCAAAGGTTTTAGGGAAAGGGCAGGAAACGACCAATCAACTGTGATCCTCTTGAATAGTGGTGCAGGTTGGATGGGCTACTCCAGTTCCTATTTCTGATGGTCACATATTAGGATAGGTGGCCAGTTGCTTGGGTAAAGAGGCTGTTTTCAAGAGAAAGACGGAGGTTTAGCTTAGGAAGGGGAGTTCTGGAGTTTAGACAGGATCGAACATGAGCAAACATTTCTGATCTGAAAATGTGTTGCTGGAAAAGCGCAGCAGGTCAGGCAGCATCCAAGGAGCAGGAGAATCGACGTTTCGGGCATAAGCCCTTCTTCAGGAATCGAAACGTCGATTCTCCTGTTCCCTGGATGCTGCCTGACCTGCTGCGCTTTTCCAGCAACACATTTTCAGCTCTGATCTCCAGCATCTGCAGTCCTCACTTTCTCCTCAAACATTTCTGATCCCGTTTTGTAATTTTCACAGGAATTCCCTGTACAGTACTACTGTCCCTCTATCGATTGATCTGTAGGTGGCTGTGTATCTCTGAGTGTGTGTGTATTTTCTTGTTGGGTGGATGATGTTGGAGGTTGATTGCTGCGGTCTGGTGTTGTGTCAGTCTCTCTCTCACACATACACCTTCCCTCCCTCCCTCCCTTGTGTGTGCAGATCCGGGTAGATTGAGTCTCCAGTCAGGAGAAAGACGGACACATAGACAAGGTAAGGAACACTCCGCAGTTTACCCCGTCAGTTCCATTAGCCCCAGCAATGCCTCTTTACAAAGTTCTGCAACTCGATAATCCCCATGGGCGCGGTGGAAATAATTTTTAATGGAGAAATTTGTTTACAGTGTCGTTTAAGTCGAGATTGCTGATTAGCAAGGGGATGGGAGATGGTAAATATTTAACATGCATTTGTAATGAGTACATCATAAGACTTTGAAATGTCAAAATCTCCAATTGGGGATTCCATTTTGCTGTTTCATCGGAGGCTTTTGATGTGATTTTAATTTGGTTAAGTGAAGTTTCTCTGCACAAGACTGGGTGTTGTTTTAACAAGATGTACATTTTAATTTCTGTAAGTTCACTTTTATGTTGAAAGGGGTACTCAGCAGGGGGCTATGGACCTGCATCTCCCCACCACGGTGGTGTTTTTTGTTATTGTTAGAATGAGCATTTAAGGGGTGTAAGGGTGCTGAAGGGGTATTTTACCTGAAACATCAGCAGCTGTTAGTGAGGGTGGTGCTCCGCCTTGTTCCGGAGCCTCGCCCCATCAGCCTTTCAACCCTCCTTAGGAACAGGCTCAGCCCCACTCCGCTGGGGAACACGGGCTACTCAAGAAGTTCTCTCACTCCCCTCCCCTACTCTGGGGCTTATTCCGGGGGGGGGGGGCATCTTAAACATCCAAAATCAGCTGGCAATAGAGCAGCTGAATAGTGACAGGTTACAGGCAGAGACTGTAGGCAGCTGCAGGTTGGGGAGAGGCGTCCAAAGGGAATGGGGAGGAGGGTGGAGAAGGGGGGTAAATGGGGAGGGGGAGAAATGGGGAGGAGGGTGGGGAAGGGGGTTGGACTGGAAGAATTGTCGCGTGGGGTGAGAGAAACAGGCGGGAGGGATTTGGGGGCATGGAGGAAAATGCAGAGGGAAGGAGAAATTAAGATCGAGGAACTCAGTTGAGTTTCTTCCAAAATCTGGAGGGTGAATGGTGGTAGGTTGTCTAATCCCTACGGTGGGATAGTAGGCCATTCAGCCCATCGAGTCCATACCGACCCTCTGCAAAGCATTCCATCCAGACCCGCCCTATAACCCTCCGTTTCCCATGGCCTACCCACCCAGCCTTGCACATCCCTGAACACTATGGGCAATTTCCCATAGCCAGTCCACCCAAACCTGCACATGTTTGGACTGTGGGAGGAAACCGTGGCAAACCCACACAGACACGGGGAGACTGTGCAAACTCCACACAGACGGTCGCCTGAGGCTGGAATCGAACCCGGGTTCTGTGAGGCAGCAGTGTCAACCACTGAGCCACTGGAAAATCTCAAACACAGGAATCTGACGCCCAGTCCCATGAGCCAAGGGTGTGAAAATGAGTCAGTGAGATTGGGGAGGAAGGAGGAGAGGAGAAAATCGCTTTGCACCTGCAGGGAACATCTGGGACCTGTCCAGTGTTCTGTGAATCCTGCTCAGTGACCTCCTCCTTCTCACTGCTGTCTACCAGCCTCTCTCTCCTTCATAAACTGCAGCTCCCTCCAGACCGGTCTGCTCTAGATTGTCATCAATGTCTTCCACTGGCTTCCTAGTTGGCCACCACCCTCTAACCCATGTTCATGAGAGCCTATCAGAGTCATACACACACCCCACGCCCTCCTCACAATGGCCCTGCCCCATCACTACTTCCAGTGGGCAGACTGTGAGTACAGCACCCTCTTTTCTATCTTTCTTCAGAAAGGCTTTGTGAAACCTGAAAGGGTTCAGAAAAGATTGACAAGGATGCTGCCAGGTTTGGAGGATTTGAACTATAAGAAGAGGCTGAACAGGCTAGGGCTGTTTTCCCTGGTGTGTCGGAGGCTGAGGGGTGATCTTATAGAGGTTTATAAGATCATGAGGGGCATGGAAAGGATAAATAGACAAAGTCTTTTCTCTGGAGTCAGGGAGTCCAGAACTAGAGGGCATAGGTTTGGGGTGAGAGGGGAACGATATAAAAGAGACCTAAGGGGCAACGTTTTCACACACACAGGGTGGTACGTGAATGGAATGAGCTGCCAGAGAAAGTGGTGGAGGCTGGTACAATTGCAACATTTAAAAGGGATTTGGATGGGTATATGAATAGGAAGGGTTTAAAGGCATATGGGCCAAGTGCTGGCAGGTGGGACTAGATTGGGTTGAGATATCTGGTCAGCATGGACAGGTTGGACCGAAGGGTCTGTTTCCATGCTGTACATCTCTATGACTTTATGACTCTAATTGACTAACTCTGTCCCTGCCACTCCTAGAGCCTGGGGCTACTCTGCATGTGAAGTACTGTTCCCTGCACTGGGTTCATTATTCACTTATGAATGGCTCGTTACTAAGCTGTGCTGTTGGGAGTGGTTTCCAAAGCTTTTCTGTTGCCCTGTTCCTGTTCCTGCTGCTCTTACTCAGCGGCCCTTTTAAACTCCATCATTATCACACCCGTACTCTGTCAGAAAAGAAGGGGGGAATTCAGGTGAGCTCCCCACAGTCTCAGCGAGAATGTCCCATGCACAAAATAAGGCAAATAGACAATGTTACATTTCCACAGTGTGGTTCACAACTGTCAGGCATCCCCAAGTGGAATCAATGTTGTAAATCAGTAGTGCACAGCAAGATCCCACAAGGTCCAATGGGGCTCCCGTGGAAGAGGCATACCAGACTTGAACCATTAACTCTCTCTCTGTCTGTCTGTCTCTCTCTGTCTGTCTCTGTCTCTCTCGCTGTCTGTCTCTCTCGCTGTCTGTCTCTCTCGCTGTCTGTCTCTCTCGCTGTCTGTCTCTCTCGCTGTCTGTCTCTCTCGCTGTCTGTCTCTCTCGCTGTCTGTCTCTCTCGCTGTCTGTCTCTCTCGCTGTCTGTCTCTCTCGCTGTCTGTGTCTTTCTCTGTCTCTCTCTCTCTGCCTCTCTCTCTGCCTCTCTATGTCTCTGTCTCTCTCTCTGTCTCTCTCTCTCTCTGTCTGTTGCTGTCTCCCTCTCTCTTTCTCCCTCTCTCTTTCTCCCTCTCTCTTTCTCCCTCTCTCTTTCTCCCTCTCTCTTTCTCCCTCTCTCTTTCTCCCTCTCTCTTTCTCCCTCTCTCTTTCTCCCTCTCTCTTTCTCCCTCTCTCTTTCTCCCTCTCTCTTTCTCCCTCTCTCTTTCTCCCTCTCTCTTTCTCCCTCTCTCTTTCTCCCTCTCTCTTTCTCCCTCTCTCTTTCTCCCTCTCTCTTTCTCCCTCTCTCTTTCTCCCTCTCTCTTTCTCCCTCTCTCTTTCTCCCTCTCTCTTTCTCCCTCTCTGTCTGTCTCTGTGTGTGTGTCTGTCTGTCTCTCTCTCTCTCTCTCTCTCTGTGTCTCTGTGTGTCTCTCTGTCTCTCTCTACTAGGTGACCTGCTGAGTTTCTCCAGCATTTTCCAGCGCCACACTTTTTGACTGAGGAATATATTGACCAAGACACCAGGGACAATGGTTGCTCAAACTAAGTGCCGTGGGATCTTTTACTCCCACAGCACTCCTCCCCTGGATCAGGCAGATGGGGTCTTCCGTCGACAATGTATCCAAAACTGCACTGAATCACTCCCCCTGCATTCAAGCCCTGGAGTGCAAATTCAGTCTGGATCCGTGAGACTTGGAGGGGAGTATGGGGTCAGCTGAGATGCAGTTGCAGTTCCAATCAGACTTTGAATCAAGACCATGTCCACTCGGGCCATAAGTGCTTTTTCACTGCCAGAGCTGCAGTGGGGGTTCCTGCGCTGGAGTGGGAATTGAACCCCTGTGACTCAGCACCACGGACACTACCCACTGAGCTGTGATGTAGGGATGGCAAGGGCAAACTGAGAGCCTGTGGGTGGGCTAAAGGTGGAGGAATTATTAGCTATCAATTGGCTTTACTCTCCTTTCCGCCCACTGGTAATTAAAATGTTGCCTCTATCATGTCCCTTTCGCCAGTCTCCAAACCCATGGACTGGTTGGAATGGGAATTGACTCTCTACCCAACATAACCTGTCTTTTATAGTACCGTGTAGTTGCATGTAATTTAATTGTATCTGCATGTTCATAATCATGCCACTTTGTAATGGTAGTAAAACATGGTCTTGAAATGTTTGATTAGGCCCATATGGTGTTTCAAAAGCACCAATTTAGCTTTGTTCACAACAAAGAGATAGTTGTTGGAGGCAGGGAACTTGGATGAATTGAATCCACTCCCTAGCCTGGGGTTAGTGAAGTTAAATGGAGCTCTGTGATGTTACCCTGGCAGAGATAATCCAGCTCAGCACAAAGTAAGGAGTGAGACAAAAGACCTTTCCAGGTCTGTGTAAACGGCACAGTCAAACCACCAGGGGGAGGCACTTTGCGAACTCAGAAGAGGTGGCTCCTGATTGGGTGGAACTTCCAAACATATGTTTTGTTAATTAGATGGGTTCAAGCAACCATCATGATTGGCACCACATTTATTCCCCCTCCCCCCTTGATTGGCAAAGCACAATAGCAGCAGAGTGCACCATATGCACTAGAATTTCACCTTAGACAGCACCTTCCAAACCCACAACCATCTAGAAGGACAAGGGCAGCAGATAAATGGGGGCACCACCCCCTGCAAGTTCCCCACCGAGCCACTCATCATCCTGATTTGGGAATATATTGCCATTCCTTCAGTGTCGCTGGGTCAAAATCCTGGAACTCCCTCCCTCAGGCCATTGTGGGTCTGAGTGCAGCAGCTCAAGAAGGCAGCTCACCACCCAGCAACAGCTCCATCCCACAAGTGAGTATCAGAAACATCCCACATCAAACTGATTGTATTGCAGCAACATCGTGCATTGTAACATTGCTCTCACGAGGCCAGAATGAAAACAATTTCCCCTTCCTTTCCGTTCTTCTTTCATGGGAGATGTGGAATTGCTGGCTGGGTCATTTCCCATCCTGAATGACCCATGAGTGCAGTGGTTAGCTTGGCCATTTCAGGAGGTAGTTAAGAGTCAACGACCTTGGATCGGGAGCCACATGTAGGCCAGACCAAATAAAGCTGGTAGATTTCCTTCCTTAAAGAGCAAATCAAATGCATTCTTACAACACAAAATGATGTTTCATACTTGTCATTGTTAAGGCTCACTCTACACTTCAGACTTATTGATCAAATTTAAATTCCACCTGCTATCCATGGTAAAATTTGAAACCATGCCTTCAGATCATTAGCCTGGGCCTCTACATTTTGAATCCAGTAACATTGCCATTATACCCTTTGACCTATCACCCTGGAGGGACCTGGACTGCTGGTGGTGCAACGAAACAAGCTTCTCAATTGTGGACTAAAACAGCGAGAACTATCATTAAGCATGACCTATAAAAGCAAAAATCTGCAGATTCTGAAATCAGAAGGAAAGAGACTAAGTTGCTAGAAATACTCAGCAGCTCTGGCAACATCGTGGAGCGGGAATGTTTTGGATCACCTTTGTGAGAATGTTCAGTGTTGGTTTTCTGAGACGTACACGAGTATTTTCCCCGATACAGGGAGCCAAGGACAAGCGGCCATAACTTTGGGGATAAAGGGGCATCCATTTGTGTCTAAGTTGGAGAAGAAATTTCTTCCCTCGAGGTTGTGAAATTTCTATCCTTCAGGGCAGTGGATTGAGAATGCTCAAGATTGAGATCCATAAGCTGGACCAATAGGAGAATCATTTGGGGATCGGTGGGAAATGAATTCCAGTAGTGGATCAGTCACAGTCATCTGGGATGATGGAAGAGGCTTGAGGGACCAACTGGTTCTTATTTCTTACATTCTGACAATGAACCCAATTCACTGAGGGCAAGTGTAAACCGAATTGTCTGCTACCTACACTCAGTCTAATCAGGTATGGAGATGCATGTTACAATGTGTAATTCGATGCAATGTATGGATCAGTAGATGCCAATAGTGCACAGTATCTTGAATTGTCGAGTCAGCGAAGTATTTGATTCAGGTAGCACTTAGCTTCTCCCAGCTTTGTCTGTGAAACAATATTTGACTCTCTCACTCTGTACCTGTCATCTCCATAAAGAATCGACGATTCGGGCTTAAGCCCTTCTCCTGCTCCTCGGATGCTGCGTGGCCTGCTGCGCTTTTCCAGCACCACACTTTTCAACTCTGGTCTCCAGCATATGCAGTCCTCACTTTCACCTGTCATCTCCATTCCCATTTCCAAAAGACGCTTAGTTCGCTTCCTTGTTTTTCTTGTCAAAAGACCGCGGTACCTTGCAGGAACTTTTCGGCGGGCTTTTCTGAATCCATCAGCTGATAATTCTGAAGACGCTAACAATTACTGGACCAAATCAACACCCAGGAAAGGTGCACAGAGCAATATTATGTTGATTTACTGTCTAGAAGTATTACCACCATCAACGCAATGTTTTGTAGCTGATAGCTCCATCGTTCCCTCTTTAAACCTCTCCATTTACCTGTTCTTTTTAAGATGGTCCTTAAACCAACCTCTCTGGATAAACTGAAACAGCAGGTCAGGCAGCATCTGTGGAGACACAACAATCTAACATTTCGAGTCTCGGTGACTCTTCAACAGAGCTGACGTGAAGTGTAGCAGGGATAGCATTTATGCAGTAGGGGTGGGAAGGGTGGAGTCTTTGGGGGGGGGGGCAGAGGCTGCTGATTGTGATCACTTAATCTGCATTCTGTGAGAATGGCAGAGCAATGGTGTGTCTAACTGTCAGACTGGAAAGAATAGAGTCCCACTAGTGTGGGAGGAGTGACGAGGAGAGAGAGGACATGGTGACAGAGAATGCAACAAGTAAAGCTAAAACCAAGGGAAGGAGAGGGAGCGGGTTCACAATCTGAAGGTGCTGAACTCAATATTAAGTCCAGAAGATTGTGTGTGTGTCAGTGTGTGTGTGTCAGTGTGTGTGTGTGTGTGTGTGTGTGTGTATATTGAGATGATGTTCCTCCAGTTTGCTTGTGCTGTGATTCACTGGAGGACTGCAGCCTGGCGAGGACAGACCCGTGAGCATGCGAGCAGGACACTGTGTTAAAATGACTGGCTATAGGAAGGTCTGGGTCCGGACCGGAGGTGTTCCACAAAGCGGTCACCCAGTCTGTGTTTGGCTTGTCTGATGTAGAGTCGGCCATGTTGGGTGCAGCGAATGCAATAGACCAGATAGGAAGAGGTATCAGTGAAATGCTACTTCACCTGGAAAGACTGTTTAGGTGAGCAGGGAGGAGGGGAAGGGGCAGATGTTGCACGTTCTGCGGTTACATGGGGGAGTGTGGTGGTGATTGAGGAATGGACTAGGGTGTCCGGTACAGATTCCAGCATTGCAGGGATGGTCCCCTTTTTGACTAAGCTTTGGGTCATCTGTCACTTCACGTGGCTCAGTGTCAAATTTTGTGATTGGTCCTTGGGTAATTTTATTATGTCAAAGGATGCTATGTAAATGAAAGTTATTTGTAAAATATCCCCAAGAGAACTTGTTACATGAACGTTTCCCTTCTAACCTCTGTCCCATGGTAAAGTTCTGCAAACAGGGAGGCCAGTTGCCAATAGTAGCTAGAGTTAAACTCTGGTCCATTCTAAACCTTGTGCTAACTATCTGTTCACTTGATGATGGAAACTTCTTGGTGCAGTTGAACCAACCCGAGGGCTGAATTAATTCAGCATCATGAGTTAAATTTAAAAAAGGCTCCCGTTCCCGTTCAGATGAAAGTATGCCACTGAGTCAGTTACCTCAGGTGTGTTTGCAGCTGACTCAGCCAGTGATGCTGATTTGAATGCAACTTTTGACAGCAGCATTACTTAAAAACTATTTGCCTGTAACAGCGATGATTAATCTCTTAGTGCCTGGGTAATGAGACTTGCTCAGTGAAAGCACTTTTTTCTTTCAGCAAACAACAAAGTAGCACTTACTCCTCAGTACTTCCGTTAGCTGGGAGGTGTTTTTGGGGGAATCCTGTGTTCAAGGCTCCATACATTTTCAAATACAATCTGTTACAAATATAAGCAGCTGTTTGGTGGGACCGAACCTGAGTATTGCTACATCGAACCACGCTATCGAACCTTTCTGACTTGTACTTCTTCGGGACAGAATCCCAAGAACATCAAATCTCAAAAGGAACAATCGTTGATCCTTCACGATCCTGTTTGTAAATGACAGGGCCCTGTGTGTGTTTCCAGCACACATAACTGAGCCAAATCATGAGCCCAACTATGATAATCTTACATTGGATGTTAGTGTGATTCTCAGCACCGTCTGAATTGTTTAGCAAGTGTTGTCCAATCACAACGCTATTGGATTCAATATTCTGAGTCTTGACTGAGTTTGGTCAGTACTGCAGCTGTCATGTACAGCCAAAGAGAGATGATCAACCCGTCGATGAGATGTACAGACAAATATCTGGCATCATACTGGCACTGAAACTCATATACCACATGACTCATTTGTGTGATTATTTTGGGTGGCTGAGAGTTATAAATGCCCCATTGTCCATTGTGTAGAGTATTGTCATATTTCTTTTCAAAATCACAAAGATTTAGTGACATTGGATGCAGTAATACCATGCTTTTTACATTATTGTTCCCAGAGTGTTGCTAAGGATCTGTTTAATAGAATTGTGGACAACAGCTGATCCAGTTTCAGAAGAATAATGTATTGAGAAGAATAAAGTGGGCAGGGTCTTCATGTTGTGGGACATGTGTTTTTAACATACAGTTTCTCTAAGTATTGCTACAACAGGATAACTGAGTCGGATTTAGGTGAATTTTATGTGCCTCCTACATGGGATCTTTGAAAGATTTGGACAGTAACCTTTGTGTTTGACTTGGGTTAGGAGAAGAAGTGGATTCTATTTAAAAATAAGGAGCCTCAGAACCAACCCACATACCCATGTGAGAAGCTAACTAAAGGAACATCTGTGTTCCCATCCTTCCCCAGAGTGGGAAGGGTCCAACTTTGGTCGCATTGTATTCCGAGGGATTTTACTATAGAACCTATAGCTGCGCTGCCCAGTCAAACAACATAGTTTACTGTATAGGAAGTAGGAGCTAGACTGGGCTAATCAGCCCATCAGATACAGCACGGTCACTCAGGACCTGGGTTCAATTCCAGTCTCTGGCAACTGTCTGTAGAGTTTGCTTGTTCTCCCCGTGTCTGCGTGGGTTTCCTCCGGGTGCTCCGGAACTCCCCCTACCTCTCCCCCCTCTCCACGGTGCAGGTTTGGGGAATTGGCCATGCTAGGTTGCCCATAGTGCCGAAGGATGTGCCAGTTAGATGGGTTATCCATGGGGATTGCAGGGTTATAAGGTAGAGGTAGGGTGGGTCTGGATGGAATGCTCTTCTTTTGTGCTTTGACTAAACCAGGGGTGGGGAATCTGCGGCCTTCTAGGACATTGTGTGTGGCCCTTTGAATGAATCCAAATTTTGCAGAACAAATCTTTTATTTTTTTATTGATATGTTTTTTTCATCCTTTATTATTTTTATTTTAATCTTAAAATGAATGTATTTAAAATACCAGAGAGTAAAAGAAAATTCAATGAAATAATCCTCACAGACTGACCGCCACAATTTAAAAAAAATGTGAATTTTGAAAAATATGTAATTGAAGTTTCTTGGATGCAGCCTTATTAGATTACAACTTACATAATGCGGCCTTCCAACATGAAAAAAGTTCCCCACCTCTGGATTAAACCATTAACTTTAGTGGGAACCCCAGCTTGAGATTTTGTGTGCCTTTTCCTGAGTGTCTCTCTGCCTGTCTTAATGGGCCCGGATTTGGACCTCCCTATCATACTGCACAATTGGAGACCTTTCTGCCCATCATTCTGGTGCAGACTCTCTGAAAGAACTATCCAATTGGTTCCTGCACTTTTCCCTTTTCTTTGAAAGATCACCACAGTTCAACAATCTATTGAATTTGTTTTTGAAAGTTAATGTTCTTTCTGGTTCCCTTTCTCACGCAGCCCATTCCACAGCGTGACAATTCAAATCTTGAATACTCTGAACCTTTTGCCCTCTGTGGTCCTTTCACTGTCTGTTGTCTCCTATCCCCTTTCCACTGACACCAGCACAGATTTCAGTGGAGACAATTCCAAACATTGTAGAATCCCGACTGTGTGGAAAGCACACCATTCGGCCCATCCTCCGAAGAGCATCCCACCCTCCTACCCTATCCCTTAACCTTGCATTCCCCATGGGTAATCCACCTATGCATCCCTGGATATCATGGAACAATTTAGCATGGCCAATCCACCCTAACTTGCACATCTTTGGGCTGTGGGAGGAAACCGGAGCACCCAGAGGAAACCCACGCAGGCACAGGGAGAATGTGCAAGCTCCGCACAGACAGTCGCCCGAGGCGGGAATCAAACCCAGGTCCCTGGCACTGTGAGGCAGCAGTGCTAACCACTGAGCCCCAAACAAACAAATTAGGAGTAGGGATAGGCCATTCTGCTCTCTGAGACTGCTTTGCTGTTCCGTATGACCACCATGATCTGTTTGCGGCCTTTGCTCCAATCTCCCACCTACCCAACAATCTTTGACCCTCTCTCAATAACCAAGGCTATCTGTGCCATAAAAATATTAATTGAACTGGCTTACACTACTCTCTGAGGAAGAAAGTTCCACAGACTCTGAGGAAGAGGGATAAAAAAACCCCAGCTCATCTCTATCTACGTTGAGTGGCCCTCTATATAGGAGCAAGCTGCCTTGAGAGATTTCCAATTGAGTAATGCCTCCTGTTTAAATACTCCAAGCCTTACTGTCGTTTGGGACTGCTGTTTTAAGTGTCCACTCTCTGAGAGGCTGCTGAGCCCCAGCTGGTCGATAGACAGATGCTGGAATTTTCTGTAAGTGAGTGATTTAAGATCATTAAAATTGATCAACAATACCAAGCAACTGCTGATAAAATACTGGCCAGTGATTCTGCCTTTACTCACTCAGTGTGTGGGTGTGTGACAGACTTCATTAACTCATGGTTTAGTTCCTTCTGGTGTCAGTAATTCTTTCTGCTGTTCATAGCAGGGGCTGGGCTATTGCGCCACACTCAATCCTGCAGGGAAAATGTGTTCAGACAACCACGCAATTGCCAAGTTGGCCTGGAGTCCCTCAGCATTGTTCCATGGAGATGCAATGGCCTAGTGGTATTGTTGCTAGAGTATTAATCGAGAGACCAAGATCATGTTCAAATCCCAACACGGCAGATAGTGAAGTTTGTATCCAATAAAAATCTGGAATTAAGAGTCTAATTAAGACCATGAAACCAGGTTGGCCCAGAGGTTAGCACTGCTGCCAGGGGCCCGGGTTCGATTCCACCCTCAAGCGACTGTCTGTGCAGAGTTTGCACGTTCTCCCCGTGCCTGTGTGGATAAGTCGATTCGGGTTGTGAGGATGGGAGGGATGCTATTCGGAGGGTCAGTGCATGCGTGATGGGCCGAATGGCCTATCTTTCCACTGTAGGGATTCTATGATTTCATGGAACAGGCAAGTCAATACCATTTCAAAATCAAGTAACAGCACAGTGAGTAAAGAAATAGCCAGGAATCTGACTTCAGGTACAGCAGAAGCTATCAGAAGTGTGTTGATTAAACTCGAACAGAGAAATGATAAACAGGTAGCTAAAGCATCAGTGGGGGTTTTAAATTCATTCATGGGGTGAGGGCATCACTGGCTAGGCCAGCATTTGTTGCCCATCCCTAATTGCCCAGAGGGCAGTTAAGAGTCAACCACATTGCTGTGGGTCTGGAGTCACATGTAGGCCAGACCAGGTCAGGATGGCAGTTTTCTTCCCTCAAGGGCATTCGTGAGGGACAGGTCACAATGTTTGACCTGAGTAAGATTTCTATATAGAAATGTACGGAGTGTGTGGAATAAATTAAATGCCCTGCAGGCACAAATCCAAATTGGAGATTATGAAACAGTAGCCATTACTGAGACATGGCTACAGGATGGTCTGGGATTGGGAGTTAAATATACCCCAGTTTACAGGGATGGACAGGGAAAATGGCAGAGGAGGTGGCCTGGCCTTATTGATTAGAAACAAAAATGCATCATTGTGGAGGGCAGATGTAGTGAAGCCAATGCATTCAGAGGGGACTGTATGGGTGGAACTGAGGAACAGTATGAAATGCTAGATTGTAAAAAGTGCAGAAATTAGGCAAGTGCATAGCCAAGGCAGAATAGTATTAATGGGGGAATTTAATTTTAACACCGATTGGGAGAGGCAGACGAGCACCTGTTGAAAGATAGTGAATTTCTGGCGTGTGTCTGACTGACTGACTGATTGTTGTCATGTGTATCGTGATACAGTGAAAAATGTTGTTCTGCATGCTGTACAGGTAGATCGTACCATACAATGTGCATCAGGGTAGTAGTTCCAGCCACAGAGAGAGTGCAGAGAGAGAGATCAGAATTAACATGTGAGAGGCCCGTTCAAAAGTCTGATAACAGCAGGGAAGAAGCTGTTCTTGAATCTGTTTGTATGTCGATTCATGCGTTTACATCTGCCCGATAGCAGAAAGTGGAAGAGAGTATAACCAGGGTGGGAGGACTCTCTTTGATTATGTTGGTTACTTTCCCAGGAAGTATAGATGGAGTTCAATGGCTAGGAGGCTGGTTGGCCTGTTGGACAGGGCTGTGTTCACCACTCTCTGTAGTTTTTCACTGTCTTGGGAAAATCAGTTGGCCATATCGCACTGTGATGCATCCAGATAGGATTCTTTCTATGGTGCATCTGTGAAAATTGCTAAGAGTCCTTGTGGATATGCTGCATTTCCTTAGCCTCCTGAGGAAGGAGAGGCGTTGTTGTGCTTTTTTGAGCATTGCATCGATGTGGGTGGACCAGGACAGATTGTTGGTGATCGTCACTCCCAGGAACACGATGCTCTTGACCATCTCCACCTCGGCACCATCGATACAGTCAGGGGCGTGCCCTCCACTCTGCTTCCTGAAGTCAGTGACCAGCTCCTTCACTTTGCTGATGTATGTCCTGGATTCACCAAGGAGACAAGCACTATTGGATTTAGTAATGAGTAATGGGCCAGATTTAATTAGTAATCTAATTGTGCGTGAACATTGGTCAAAAATAATGCTCATAATATGATTGAGTTCAATGTCGCATTTGAAATTGAAAAGCATCAGCTACTAGAGTTTTAGATTTAGATAAGCCTAACTCTAATGAGATAAGACAGAGACTATCTACAGTAAACTGGGAAAATCTGCACATGGGTAAAACAACAGAAGAACAGTGGGAAGATGTTTAAAGAACCGTTTAACACCAACACAAAACCAGTTTACCTGTAGAGCCCTGAGTGGAAAAAGCTGCACATTACAAGAAAACCAGCCGCAGGCAAACAAACAGGCAAGAGGACAGCAGAAAACTAAAAGAAAGGATTTCCAAAATGCAGGAAAGATAAACGCACAGACCCTGCTGAATGGGAAAGGTACAAAGAATGGCAGAGGGCCACAAAGCAGATTGTAAGAATTACCAAAAGGGATCATGGAAGGAAATTTGCCAGGGATGTCAAACTCAGAAGCGATTTTATAATTACATTAAGGGAAAACAGTAGTCAGGACCACTGTTGACCCACTAAAGACTAACTATGGGGAAGTTATCAGTGACTCATGGAGAAACGGTTGACATGTTGAATAATTACTCAGTAATTACAGTAAACAAAGGAAGATAGCTTGCCGGAAGGCTCAAGGAAATTAATTGTGGATCGGGAACAGGGACTGAATAAAATTAGTGTAAGTAAAGCGTCGATAATGAGGAAATTAATAAAATTAACGATGGACAAATCCCTGGGACCTGATGGTTTTCATCCGAGAGTGTTTAAGGAAGTAGGGGAGCACATCACTATAATCTTTCAGAGTTCCCTAGATACGGGGTCATTCCGCTGGATTGGCACATGCCGCTCTGCCTTTTAAGAAGGGCAAAAGAGAAAAAAAAACAGGACATTACAGAGCAGTTAGCCCAACATCTGTGATGGAGAGCTTGTTGGAGTCTATAGTCACGGAAGGGGGAAACTGAATACCTATAAAATTTGCAGTTAATCAGGGAGAGCCAGCATGGATTCATGACAGGTAGGTCATGCCTGACGAACCTAATTTAATTTTTGTAGAGGTGACCAAGGCAGTGGAGAGGGAACTGGTGCTGGTTTACATGGAGTTCAAGAAAATCTCTCAGTGGTGAAGGCCCACGGAAGAGACTGTCAACTGAGATGGAAGCCTACAGAACTGAGGATAAAGTACTGTCATGGCTGGGAAATTGTTTGAGTGGAAGGTGACAGAAAGTAGGGATAATGAGTAGGTACTCAAATTGGCAGGATGTGACCAGTGGTACCCCACAAAGGGGCCTCAATTATTCATGACTTAGATAATGACACAGAAAGTCATATCTCCAAATTTGACACACAGTAAGATGGCACTGCATACAGTGTAGATGATAGCATACAATTTCAAAGGGCCAATAGGCCGAGTGAGTGGGCAAAGCTGTGGCAGATGGTGTTCAGCATAAACAAGATCAGGGCAATTTCTAGATGGTATGAAGTTAAATACATTTGATGTCCAAAGAGACTTGGGACTTCAGGTGCATGGACCTTTTAAAATGTCATAAAGAGATGTCGAAAAGAGTCAGGTAAGCTAATGGAATGCTGGCCTCTATATTTACAGGAGTACAAGGATGCAGACGTTATGCTGCAGTTGTACAGAACCCTGGTTAGGCCCCATTCGGTGAATATATCTGGGCACCACACCTCAGGAAGGATAGAGTGACCTTGGAGGGAGTACAACTTGGGTTTATAAGAATGATACCTGGACTTCTGTGGTTAAGTTATGAGGAGAGATGATACAAATTAGTTCTGTTTTTCTCTAGAATTTAGAAGGTTAGAGGGATGATCTGGTCAAAGTATTCAAGATGATATTAACAGGAAAACACAGGGGAGATAAAGATAAACTATTTCCACTGGCTGGGCACTTGGTCTGGGAATGAGGGCCAGACCATTCAGGAGAGATGTTCGGAAGGCTGGGAGAGGTTTGGAATTCTCTTCCACAAGCGGCAATGGATGCCAGGATCAGTTCATTTTAAATCTGAGAGAAAGAAAACTTTGTAAAGTCAAAATATTGGGGTAGGTTTGTGGAACAAGGCCACAGATCAGCCATGATATCGACTGAATGGTGGGATAGGTTTGAGGGGCTGAATAGCTTACTCTTGTTCTTATGTTTCTGAACTGCTGCAAACCCCGGGGGGTGGAAGAACGTCCACAATGCTACTGGATAGGGAGTTCCAGGATTTTTGACCGAATGGCTGTTTCTGACTTGAATAAGGCTCTCAAGAGGGTACTTTGATGGTGGGTGTGGAAATGAGGGCAGGAGTGTGCACTGAAGTGTGGATTATGCCTTGGCCAATTTAACAGGAGCTCCCAATCTGAATGGGTAGTTCCAGTTTTGGCTTTGTTTGGATTGAGTGGGCTTGGTGGTGAGCTCCACCCCCCCCCCCCCAAACTTTCATCAATGCTCCACAACCACCTGATGAAGGAGCGGCACTCCGAAAGCTAGTGCTTCCAAATCAACCTGTTGGAATGTAACTTGGTGTTGTATGATTTTTAACTTTATACTCCCCCCCCGCCCCCCACCGGTCCAATACCGGCGTCTCCAAATCATGACATATAATGACATATATGCAAGCCTGTGCTTTTCCCTGGCGGGGCGTGGATAATTTGCACAATCCCGGGGTGGTGGGGTGGACTTGCTGAAGTCGATAGCTTTTTATTCCTGATGAAGGGCTTTTGCCCGAAACGTCGATTTTACTGCTCCTCGGATGCTGCCTGAACTGCTGTGCTCTTCCAGCACCACTGATCCAGAATCTGGGAATGAAGCCAGCGTTGCACTTTCCTGTGTAAATTCAGCAGCATCGCTCCCCATAGCTTGTCGTGTCTAAAAAATATTGTTTAAATTTCCTGTCAGTCACAAAGCCATTTTAAAGGACCAATACTGGTTTGAATTTTGAAGCGCCCAGAATGCTCACTTCCACTCAGTCCTTGATAGACATCTTTTCTCAAAAACCACCTTGAAACATGAGTGATCAGTGCAAGGAATAAAGCTGGGCTGTGTAACTGTGTCAGAGAGAGCAGACGAGACAATGGTCTAAGGGATGGAATAGTTAGGTACAGACATGACGGGTTGATGGGTCTTTTTTCTGTAGATCTCTGACCCTACGCCTACAAGGTTGTTTTTATTTTCACGTTTTCCCTCGGACACTCCGTGTCCGGTGTGCTGTGCTGCTGGAAGTGTGCTGTTGGGAATACAGGATGATCTTTATCAGAGAATTTCTTTGGGGGAGCAGGAGTTCTGATGGATATCAGTTGAAGGAAACCAGCCAACCGTCAACCCTCTGTTATCGTGGTCCACCGACCAATCAGGTGTGACAAGATCAGATCACTCTTTGGACAGTCAGAGGCATTTTTTTCCCCAGGTCGGAAAGGTCAACTACAAGAGGTGAAAGTGCTGGTGTTGGACTGTCAGAAGTCACATGACACCAGGTTATAGTCCAACAGGTTTATTTGAAATCACAAGCTTTCAGAACGCTGCTCCTTCGTCAGATGAAGCGTACAAAAGAGGGCAGAGGTTCAAGGTGAGAGGGGGTGAAGTTTAAGGAGAGAGAGTTTTTCCCACAGAAGGTGGTAGGTGCCCAGAATACACTGTCAGTGGAGCTGGTGGAAGCAGGCACATTAGCAATATTTAAGGCATATCTTGATAGACGCATGAATGGGAGGTGAACAGGGGATTGAAATGGCATAAGCGCAGCAAGTAGCGGGTCTCAATAAGGATTAGAATTGGTGTGTCAAAGAGCCTGTTCCTATTCTGTATTGAATTAACAAAAAACAATATTTCAAGAGATGATGCTGATTTCTCAGAGGGAAATCAGCCACAGAGAGCACTGGCTGATTTAAGAATCAACATGAGTCTTGCAATGACTCAATCTATCATTCATTTTCCCTCTTTTGCAAAAGCTGCATTTCATTCAAGGTTCAGTGTCCTCTATTTCCTAATCGGAAGAAGACCCATCAGTTTAAAATGAAGAAGAAGTTTGCGACAAAGCAAGGTCAGGGAGACAATGTGATGATAATGTTGTTCGACTGGCCCAAGTGAATGTACGGGGGTAGCTGGTTCGAATCCCCCTAGAGCCGCTGATGTACTTAAATGTATTTCTTTTAACTCGTTCACAAGGAGTGGGTGCCATTGGCTAGGCCAACACTTAGTACCCATCTCTAATTGCCCAGAGGACAGTTAAGAGTTGATAACATCATTGTTGGTCTGGAGTCACATGTAGATCAGACCAGGGTAAGGACGGCAGCTTTCCTTCCCTGAAGGACATTAGTGGAAGATTTTTGGATAATCAGTATGGTTATCATTAGACTGTTAATTCCAGATGTTTTATTGAGTTCAAATTCCAACATCTGCCAAGGTGGTATTTGAACCCTGGGTCCCCAGAGCATTACCTGGGTTTCTGGATTAATATCTAGCGATATTAATATTTAGGCCATTAGTAGAAATGTGACGCTAGTCCTAGTAATAGACACCATCCTAATTCTTCTGTGTACTTTTTAAGAATGACAGATTTCTATCTCTGACTGTGGCCTACATTTGACTCCAGACCTTCAGTACCACGGTTGACTCTGAGCATGGCTCTCAATTCTAGGGGCGATCGGAGATGGGGCACAAGCGCTGGCCTCGACCAGCGACACTCCCATTCCCCCCTGCCTCCACCAGAGAAGAATAAAATTTGAGTGTGGAGAAATAGTTTCCAACTCCCTGACAAGGGACGTAAGTATAAGATTGTCACTTATACTGACTCGCTAAAGAATAGTGAAGGATGATCTTTTGCATCGAGACTGGTTGAGTAATCAAAATGGAGAGCATTGGTGCACGCTAAAAATATTTTAAACACTCTGTTCAGATATTAAGACGCCCCTCAATGGAACAAGTGAACCTAGACCTTCCATCCAAGAGGTGGGGACACTGGGGGAGGAAGAGACCCACTTGGTGTGTTTGAAAGGAAATGGTAGCAGCATAGAGGGCAGCCGGGGTGATGCAGTCATTAAAGCGTTGGAACGATATAGCACAAAGCAGACTATTCAGCCCATCGTAGTAGTTCGAGACATTTCAAATCAACTTGTTCAATGATGTTATAATGCACTTCTCAACCAGGAGGGACTTGAACCTAGGTCTCTTGCCTCAGAGGTAGAGACACTACCACCACACAACAAGAGCCCTCCCTGCATCAGCTCAGCGAAAGAGGGCCCATTTAGTCCCTCTCCCTGCTTGTGTCCTATAGCTCCTGTCTTTGTCCCTGGAGTTGGGGGTTTCAAGAGAATAGAGCACAATTTTAAGGTGAGAGGAGAGTGATTTTCAAACAGACATGAGTGGGAGATCATTTTTACGCAGACGTTTGCATGTGCAGTGAACTTCCTGAGAAAGTGGTGGAAGTGGGTACAGTTACAACATTTGGATAAGTTCATTAATAGGGAAGGTTTGGAGGGATATGGGTCAGGAGCAGGCAGGTGGGACTATTTAGTTTGGGATTACGGTTGGCATGGACCGATTAGACCCAAGAGCCTGTTTCCATGCTGTATGACTCTATGACTATGAATTTTAGATCATAACAACGCACTTTGTAAAAGATGTGTTCACGTCCCCACATTTTGCCAATTATTTTAAATTTGTGCACTCAAGTTATTGATTGTTCTCCCAATGGAATCTTCTGTCCTGATAAATATTAGCCACCTCTGTTAAATCTCTCCTTTCGGTTTCTCTGCTGTAGGGAGGTCCACCACGTTTCTTCAATCACTTCCTAGCAATTAGCCCTGGAATGTTCAAGTAAGTCCTCGTGACACACCCAGTGACGTCTTGGCATCCTCCCAAAGCATGGTGTCCAGAAATAGCCATAGTGCTGCAGATAGAAACAGATGCTCGTACAGAATACAAACATTGGTATCCAGCCAAATTGCCTGTTTCTTCTTCTTACCCTCGCTAAAGCCGCCATGTTTTCATCTCTGCCCCTTTGCCCCAACTCAGCACAACGGCTGCTGAAACCTTTGTCCATCCCTACCTTACCTTGGGACCTGACCGTTCCCAACACACGCATCACCTCCATAGCTCACTTTCGTCCTCTTCAGACCAGGACTACCTCGGACCAAATTTATGGTCATCTGTCCCAGTCTGTGGCTTGGTGTCAGACTTGGTTTTATATTGAGCGAAAGTGAGGACTGCAGATGCTGGTGATTAGAGTTGAGAGTGTGGGGCTGGAAAAACACAGCAGCTCAGGCAGCATCTGAGGAGCAGGAAAATCGACGTTTCGGGCAAAAGCCCTTCATCAGGAATTTTAAACAACTCAGGAGGTTTTATTAGATATGGGGTGCTAGGTAAGTTGTACTTGTTATTTACGTGCTGTTGGTTCTGTTATTCTTTGTAAATTTTGCATTCCTGAGGCTGAAACCTTCTACCCCCACCCTTGACGTAATATTCGATCTTGAAGGTTCATAGTTTCTGTAACGTGTATGGATGTATTCTTGTTCCACCTAGGAGGAGCACACCTGGGTGTAGTGTGTGACCTAAATGGAGCTGTGTAGCTCCTCTGTGGACAGACTGAGTGATGCAGAACCTAATGTTGTGCAGTTGCTGCTGAATCTCTAGCTAAAAATCACACAACACCAGGTTATAGTCCAACAGGTTTAATTGGAAGTACACTAGTTTTCGGAGCGACGCTCCTTCATCAGGTGATCACCTGATGAAGGAGCGTCGCTCCAAAAGCTAGTGTGCTTCCAATTAAACCTGTTGGACTATAACCTGGTGTTGTGTGATTTTTAACTTTGTACACCCCAGTCCAACACCGGCATCTCCGAATCTCTAGCTGTTCTTCTTGCAGAGACCCCACGATCTCAACCCTTAAACCAGCTTGTTCCCTTCCACTGCTGGAATGGCTAAATGCTGACGGCAGGATTAATGATTTTACGAGCAAAATACTTTCTTCCCTTTTATATTTAAAAACTGGCCGCTTGTCAGCTTGGTTGCTTCTTCCCAGTCAGAGAGATGCACAGCACCGAAACAGACCCTTCGGTCCAACTCGCCCATGCTGACCAGATATCCAAACTTAATCTAAACCCATTTGCCAGCACTTGGCCCATATTCCTCTAAACCCTTCCTATTCATATAGCCATCCAGATACCTTTTAAATGGTGGAACTATACCAGGCTCCATCATTTCTTCTGGCAGCTCATTCCATACACAAACCACCCTCTATGTGAAAAAGTTGCCCCTTAGGTCTCTTTTATATCTTTCCCCCTCTCACCCTAAACCTATGCCCCTTAGTTCTGGACTCCCCCCACCCCAGGGAAAAGGCCTTGTCAATTTATCCTATCTATGCCCCTCATGATTTTATAAACCTCTATAAGGCTCCCCCCTCAGCCTCCGAAGCTCCATGGGAAACAGCCCCAGCCTGTTCAGCCACTGCCTATAGCTCAAACTCCCCAACCCTGGCAATATTCTTGTAAATCTTTTCTGAGTCCTTCCAAGTTTGACAACACCTTTCCTATAGGAGAGAGACCAGAATTGTACGCAGTATTCCAAAAGTGGCCTAACCAATGTACTCTACAGCTGCAACATCACCTTCCAACTCCTATACTCCGTACACTGAGCAATAAAGGGAAGCATAACAAACCAAAAATGAATGCAGTATTCTACAAGTTCCACTACAGTGGTGGGATCTAAACTCATGTCCTTTCAGCTTTAACCTGAGCATCAGGATAAATATTCCCATGATATTAACCTGAACCATTCCAACCAGCCTTGAAGCCTGCCTGATCTGCACAGCTCTCTCTGACATTCAGATTACAACAGGGTCTTGGTCAGGTGGACCAATGGGCCGTGGAGTGGCAGTTGGAGTTTAATTTAGATAAATGTGAGATGCTGCATTTTGGAAAAGCAAATCAGGGCAGGACTTATACACTTAATGGGAAGGTCCTAGGGAATGTGGCTGAACAAAGAGACCTTGGAGTGCAGGTTCATAGTTCCTTGAAAGTGGAGTCGGAGGTAGATAGGATAGTGAAGAAGGCGTTTGGTATGCTTTCCTTTATTGGTCAGAACATCAAGTATAGGATATTGCCAGGGTTGGAGGCTGAGGGGTGATCTAATAGAAGTTTATAAAATCATGAGGGGCATGGATAGGATAAATAGACCAATTCTTTTCCCTTGGGTGGGGGAGTCCAGAACTCGGGGGCATAGGTTTAGGGTGACAGGGGGAAAGATATTGTGGGTGGCACGGTGGCACAGTGGTTAGCACTGCTGCCTCACAGCGCCTGGGTTCAATTCCCACCTCATACGACTGACTGTGTGGAGTTTGCACATTCTCCCCGTGTCTGCGTGGGTTTCCTCCGGGTGCTCCGGTTTCCTCCCACAGTCCAAAGATGTGCAGGTCAGGTGAATTGGCCATGCTAAATTGCCCGTAGTGTTAGGTGAAGGGGTAAATGTAGGGGTATAGGTGGTTTGCGCTTCGGCGGGTCGGTGTGGACTTGTTGGGCCGAAGGGCCTGTTTCCACACTGTAAGTAATCTAATCTAATCTAATCTAAATATAAAGGGGACCTAAAGGATGACTTTTTCATACAGAAGGTGGTGTGTTTATGGAATGAGCTGCCAGAGGAAGTGGTGGAGGCTGGTATAGTTCCATCATTTAAAAGGTATCTGGATGGCTATATGAATAGGAAGTGTTTAGAGGGATATGGGCCAAGTGCTGGCAAATGGGTTTAGATTAAGTTTGGATTTCTGGTCGGCAGTTGGACCGAAGGGTCTGTTTCCGTGCTGTGCATCTCTCTGACTCAAGGGTCACCAGACCTGAAATGTTAATTCTGCTTTCTCTCCAAGGATGCTGCCAGACCTGCTGAGCTTTTCCAGCAATTTCTGATTTAGTTGTTGTTGAAAAGGAACCAGCCTTGTTACAGACACTGATTTAAAAACCTTTTTTGTCTTGTCTCTGTTCCTGGTAGATGGCCTCAGCGAATGATACCAAACAAGTGCAGAAAGATGCTGCGGATCAGAATTTTGACTACATGTTCAAGTTGCTGATCATTGGCAACAGCAGTGTTGGCAAGACCTCATTTCTGTTTCGGTATGCCGATGACTCATTCACATCTGCCTTTGTCAGCACAGTCGGTATTGACTTCAAAGTGAAAACTGTCTACAGAAACGAGAAGAGGGTGAAGCTACAAATATGGGTATGTTTGCAATAAATTTATTCTGTTTGAAGTTTAATCCTATCACACGCTGATACTGATGTAACGAATTTGGCAGCAACAGAGTGACAAAAAGCTTAATGCAAATCTACGATTTACGACAAACATCAGTTTCCACCTTTCCTGTCTGGAGTCTTTCTCTGTCCAGATACCGAACCTCACTGAGGAAGAACTCTGTTCCTGTTTTTGAAATAATTCCACCACCAAATGAAGAACTCAGATCTTTTTTAAAAAAACAATAAACGCAGTGTTTTTAATTAATGTGTCTCATGGTGGATGGATCTTGAACCTGGATGTGCTGGCCCAGAGACAGGGCCCTACCACTATGATACAAAAACACTTTTATAATTAGTGACAAACACTGTTATTAAATACAGAGGAACCTCGATTATCCGGCATTCGATTACCTGAATATCGGAATATCCGGCAAGATCGCAAGGTCCCGATGCTCGGCTAACTATGTTTTCCAGCAATTCGATTATCTGGAATTTGATTAACCGAATGAAATACTTCCCGCCCGTGCCCTTCAGATAGTTGAGGTTCCTCTGTACTGGGAGGTTGATAGAAGAGTGTACAGTTGCTTTGATAGTGTAGTTATTTTTTTAATCAGCCTGTTCAAACATGCTATGATACATTTCTGAGAGAGGTGGGACTTGAACTTCTGGCCCAGAGGCAGGGACTGTAACACAAGAGCTCTCCTTTGTAAATATTTTAATCAACCTGTTATGGCACACCTCTGGAACAGGTGGGACTTGAACCCAGGTGCTCCTGGTTCAGAGACAGGGACAGCCCGACCAAAACAGACCTAAGAACTCCTTTCTTTAAATACGAAAGTGCCATCAGCTCTGCATTTTTTTTTGTAGTGAGTTTTTTTTCTCAGATATTTATTAGGGATTTGCATTTTGGGAGGGTTCGCTGTGTTTTCTGGCAATGCCTGTCAGAGGTTTTACATATACTTGTGAGGGTAAAGGGAGCCTGATTTTAATATCCAAAAGTCAGTCAGCACTCTTGGGTGTGTCCCATTAGGTTTTGTTTCTCTGATTTCGGAATGGGACTTAGAACGGTCACTGCAACCCGAGATTTGGTGTATTCTGGTTATGCTGCTGGACTCGTATTCCAGAGGTCTGAACGAATGTTTCAGAGAGGAATTAAATTCAGAAAATATTGCAAGCAATTCTGGTCTCCTTACTTTTGTAAAGATGTTGTGAAACTTGAAAGGGTTCAGAAAAGATTTACAAGGATGTTGCCAGGGTTGGAGGATCTGAGCTACAGGGAGAGGCTGAATAGGCTGGGGCTGTTTTCCCTGGAGCGTCGGAGGCTGAGGGGTGACCTTATAGAGGTTTACAAAATTATGAGGGGCATGGATAAGATAAATAAACAAGGTATTTTCCCCACGGTTGGGGAGTCCAGAACTATAGGGCATGGGTTTAGGTGAGAGGGGAAAGATATAAAAGTGACCTAACGGGCAATCATTTCATACAGAGCGTGGTATGTGAATGGAATGAGCTGCCAGAGGGAAGTGGTGGAGGCCAGTACAGTTACATTTAAAAGGCATGTAGATGGGTATATGAATAGGAAGGGTTTGGAGGGATATGGGCCAAGTGTTGGCAAATAGGACTAGATTAGGTTAGGATATCTGGTCAGCATGGACGATTTGGACCAAAGGATTTGTTTCTGTGCTGTACGTCTCTATGACTCTGAGTGTCTGTGTGGAGTTTGCACATTCTCCCCGTGTCTGCGTGGGATTCCTCCGGGTGCTCCGGTTTCCTCCCATAGTCCAAAGATATGCAGGTTAGGTGGATTGGCCATGCTAAATTGCCTGTAGCGATGTGTAAGCTACCTATTTACAAATCTTAGGTACTAAAGTAGAGAATTAAGGGGAAAAAAAGCTAAAAGTTCTAAATTACAGTTTTTGACAGTATAAACCAGAGAAATAAAGTTAAAAGGTGATGAGGTAGTGGGGTTTGGAAATCAAGGGGTAGTGGTGGTCAAAAGGTCCATGAAGACTATGTTGTCAGGAGTCTCCCCAGCTCTGTTTCTAAGGCATGTCTTTGTTGAATGGGGTACGTTCAACAACAGAATAGCAATGAAGCTACTGTATGACGGTAATCAGTCGGAGGTTTGTCCCTATGACAGTCTCGGCAGCAGTGCAGGGTGCCACTTGACTGTTTGCACACCTGGTGGGTCTTGGCAGAACCCTTGTGCTATTTGTCACAATCTGCGGCTGCTACGATCCTGCCATTTGCAGGATTTACACTGCAGCCATGTGACTGCAGAAAGCACTCCAGCGTTTCAGGTGTCGGCCGTCCAGTGTGACTGGAATCCAGGAAGTAACAGCAGACAATGTGCGGAGGCCCCATCCATCCGCCCAGAAAATAAACCTGTTATTGTCCTTGTCGATGGGCGGGTGTGCAAAATCCGGGCTGACTCACTTCTTAAACACTCGTAAAGCTGAGTGTATGCAGTGAAAGGGAGGGGAGGTGGGCGATGGCTGTGGGAAGGAGCTGTTGTCTTGTATAGGCCTGAAATACAAAACCTGGCTCCTTCAAGTGAGCAGCTCACTGCTGGAATAAATGAGATTATGTTTTGCTGCGTGCTTTTTGTTTAACTGGTTTGTGACTCTCCTGTTCTCTGATGCTTCTGGCTATGTGCCCAGTTGTCATTGGTAATAACTCTCTACAAAGGGGCCAGTACTGGCAAATTGCAGTTCATTCATTCATTACCAGTGCTGATGCAGTGAGGGAAATTAATCAAAAATATCCGGGAAAGCATGGCCTCGATTATTGTTGGCCAGAAGGCTTAAACTTGTTGTTGTCAGGTTTTTGAGAGGGAACAGGTTTGAGACAAATTGAGTACTGTTGCTATGTGAGCAGTTGAACCATAGTTATAGAAGAGATGGATATGGGTTCGGAATTCATAAAAAAAAACAAGGAAGAGAGATTCCAGTTTGAAGTTACTGAGATTACCACATACCATGCAGGGTGTTGAGTGGAATTCCTGAGAAAACGTCGATTCTCCTGCCCCTTGGATGCTGCCTGACCTGCTGCGCTTTTCCAGCAACACATTTTCAGCTCCCTCTAAAACATTGGTCGAGAACTGGTTTCAAAAATTTACTCTGGTGAAAAGTGGCCTTTGAAGTGTAAGTTTAATGGAACATGCGATTTCTGAAATCAAAACTGTATTCCGAAGACTGCACTCTTCAGCTCCGTATGGTTTGTCTTCAGAAATCGCAGTTGGAAGGCCTTTGTTGTTACGATGAGTGCATTCAATATTGGGGCAGCATGGTGGCTCAGTGGTTAGCACTGCTGCTTCACAGTGCCAGGGACCCGAGTTCGATTCCAGCCTCCGGCGACTGCCTGTGTGGAGTTTGCACATTCTCCCTGTGTCTGCATGGGTTTCCTCCGGGTGCTCAGGTTTCCTCCCACAGTCCACAGATGTGCGGGTTAGCCATGGGAAATGCAGGATTACAGGGATAGGGTAGGTCTGGGTGGAATACTGTTGTGATGGTTGGTGTGGAGTCGATGGGTCAAATGGCCTAATTCCACACTGTAGGGATACTTTTCTGTTCTATTTTGGAATGTATGCAATCTGTTACTGTTCACAACAGCATTGTGTATTGGGTGAGACGGTGGCGTACTGGTGATGGGGACCCAGATGCACGCTGCTCCCAGGTGGCAGTTGGTGGAATTTAAAACTCATTTAAACATGAAAGCAAAAGCTGGTCACCGTCAATTGTCTAAAACAAGCCTGTTTGTTCGTGTCCGCTATTTTAGGGAAGGAAATTTGCTATCTTGACATGATCTGGTCTACATGCGACTCCAGAACGTCCCTCAGCCAAGTGTTTGGCACTTAATTGGTACTAAGGGCAACTAGGGATGGGCATCAAATGCTGTTGACCTTGCCCAACAATGCCCACATTTCAAGAATAAATACAAAAACATATTGATGCTCATATTATGGCATCATCTCTTTTACTTGCAGTTATAGTACACAATGTGACTTTAGCTATCACTACAAGAATAGAATCCCTACAGTGTGGAAACAGGCCATTTAATTCTTCAAATCCAAAACAACCCTCCGAAGAGCATCCCACCCAGACCCACCCCTCTCCCTATGCCTATAACCCTGTATTTCTCATGGCTAACCCACCTAGCCTGCACATCCCTGGACACTATGGGGCAACTTAGCTTGGCCAATCCACCCGAACCTGCACATCTTTGGACTATGGGAGGAAACCCTTGCAGACACAGGGAAAATGTGCAAACTCCGCACAGACAGTCGCCTGACGCTGGAATCGAACCCAGGTACTATGACGCAGTAGTGCTAACCACTGAGCCACTATGCTGCCCGGTACAACACAAGGGCCCTTTACTCTAATGCTGACATTTGTAGATTTTATTTTAACCAACCTGTTCAGATGTGTTACAACACACCTGTGGACTCAAACTTGGGTTTTCTGTCCCAGAAGTAGGGTCACTATCACTGCACCTCAAGAACAGTCTATTTCAATGAGCTTGAACACACCTCAGGACTAGTTGGGACTTGAACCTTGGACCCCCTGGCCAAGAGGAAAGGACGCTGCTGCTGAACCACAAGACCCTCATATTTGCTGACTTATGTAGTTAGTTTGATGTGGGGGATTGATCTGGATATTGGAGGAAACGTTCAAATCTTTGTTCCTTTTCTGATATGCTAGCATGGACAGATTGAAAGGTTGAATTACCCAATCCCAGTTCATATTTGCTATCTCTTGACTTCAACAAACTGATCAATAAAGTGCTGGCTACTGGGTAAATGAGGGACAGCTGTAGACCAGCCATGTTTAACAACTTAACACTGATCTTATCAGTTTTAAAAATAGAGAGTGATCACGAACCACCAGCTACTGACTTAAATAACTCTGTGTGCAAACATTTCAATATTTTTGAAAGTCTTGAATTAAATTTGTATCTGTTACTTTTATTATTGATATTGTAATGTTTTGAGACCAGAGTAGTCTCCTGGTTTGCAAAATGCTGTGTCTGTCAAAGCAGGAAGGTGATTCAAAGGAGTGTTGACAGCATTTTGAGAATGTGAAGCATAACAATC
Source organism: Chiloscyllium plagiosum (assembly GCF_037043375.1). Taxonomy (NCBI): domain Eukaryota; kingdom Metazoa; phylum Chordata; class Chondrichthyes; order Orectolobiformes; family Hemiscylliidae; genus Chiloscyllium; species Chiloscyllium plagiosum. The sequence goes on from NW_028270183.1 coordinate 9,366,685, forward strand.
AAAGGTTTGATCCAGCCTGTCCTTCCTGAAAGAGTTACAGTATTTCCTACCCATCTCCCTTGAGGGATCAACATTAAAGAATAAGGCCATCTCATGAAGAGCTACACCAGATTTCCTAACCTCTCAAAATCACCCTTAGCCCATGCAATGAAACAAGGATATGCATTTATACAGCGCCTTTCATGACCACAGGATGTCTCCCAACACTATACAGCCAATGGAGTACAATTGAACTGTAGTCATTGTGGTGATGTAGAAACTATGGTTGTTAATTTGTGCACAGCAAGCTCCCACAAACAGCAGTATAAAAATGATCAGTTAATGTGTGATGTTGATCCAAAGGAATGAATATTGGCCTGGATAACTGCAGAGAGCTCTCTGCTTTTCTTCAAATTAATGCTGATAGATCTTTTACATTCATCCGAGCACTTCCATTCCTTTGATTTCTTTATTTATCTATTGGGTGACATAGTGGCTCAGTGGTTAGCACGGCTGCCTCACAGTGCCAGGGACCTGGGCTCGATTCCAGCCTCAGGCGACTGTCTGTGTAGAGTCTGCACGTTCTCCCTGTGTCTGCATGGGTTTCATCAGGGTGCTTTGGTTTCCTCCCACAGTTCAATGATGTGCAGGTTAGGGTAGATTAGCCATGCAAAATTACCTGTAGTGTCCAGAGATGTGCAGGCTTAGGTGGGTTAGCCATGGAAAATATAGGGTTACAGGGTGGGGTGGGATTCTATGATCCAGATGTACTCTTACACATACAACTGAACAGTTTTTGTTTCCCTCTCATTACCCATGGTATCTTTTTTTCTCTATTAACCACTGTCAGTAAATCCCTGGAGTTTCTCAACTGAATAATTTATGTGCAAGTGCCCGCTGAAAGCAATGCAAAGCAGGAAAGGGCGAAATCAAAATGGAGTTGGAAGGGGTCACTTTAATTCGACATTTCATCCGAAAGATGACCAGCCTGACAGTACAGCATGCCCACAGTGCTGTGCTGGAATGTTCACTTTGTCGTTAGTGCCACTTCACAGGCATGGCACCATCACTCCTCAGGCAAAAAAGCTCGGAACTGAACAACAGCCAACATTTGAAGTGCTGGTCAGTGGAGACCAAACTAGTTAGGGAGTTAATGTGCAATCAGGCAAGCTTTATAATAACAGGTGATGATTTTCTGAAAGACTTTGTTTTTGTCTTTTGAGTAAATTTGCTGTATTCATAAAATCAGAGAATTGTTCCTGTGCAGTCAGTGATGTCTACACTCTCAGCATTTTGACTTCGTGCCTGTCTCATGCCTTTTCCCTGTGCCCCTGTGTGTTTCTATCCACTTATTCAATGCCGTCTTGAATGTCTCCATTGAACCTGCCTGCACCACACTTTTTCAAGCAATGCATCGTAGACCCTCATGACTCAGAGTGAAAATGATTTTTTGTAACTTCACGTTTGCTTCTGTTGTAGTACACTTGAAATCTGTGTCCCCCCACCACCCCGATTCCCAATTCTTTTAGAAGTGGGAACAGTTTCTTCCTATCCACTCCGTCCCCTACACCTCTTCAGGGTCAATGGTTCCAAATTCTGCAGCCGATCCTGACAAATGAAGTTCTGTATTCTTTCCCTAGCACAGAGAACAAAATGGGGAGGCATTAGTCTGGAAGTATTATTATTAGACTATTAATCCAGCGACCCAGGTAATGTTGTGGGGACCCAGTTTCAAATACCCCCATGGCGAAATTTCCACAATCTGGAAATAGGAGTCTAATGATGATGATGAAACAATTATCAGGAAACACTGACTAATAGCTTTAGTAAGTTGGTTAGCTCAGATGGTTAGAGCGTGGTGCTAATCATGTCAAGGTTGTGTGTTCAATCCCTTCACTGACCAGGTGCGTCATTTGGATTTGAACGTTGGGCTTCACACGTGTGCGTTTGTCAACGCTTGTCCTATAAGGCGGTACAGTGGCTCAGTGGTTAGTACTACTGCCTCACAGTGCCAGGGACCCGGGTTCGATTCCAGCCTCGGGCGACTGTGTGGAGTTTGCACATTCTCCCTGTGTCTGCATGGGTTTCCTCTGGGTGCTCCAGTTTCCTCCCACAGTCAAAACATGTGCAGGTTAGGTGAATTGGCCATGCTAAATTGCCCATAGTGTTCAGGGATGTGTAGGTTAGGTGCATTAGTCAGGGGTAGATGTAGATTAGGAGGGTGGGTTACTCTTCAGAGGGTCAGTGTGGACCCGTTGGGCCGAAGGGCCTGTTTCCACACTGTAGGGATTCTATATGTTGGAGATCACGGTGGGTCAGGCAGCATCCGTGGAGAGAAAGCAAGCTAACGTTTCGAGTCTCGATGACTCTTCATCCAAGGATTTGTCTAGACTTGAAACGTTAGCTTGCTCGATTTCCAACACATTTTGTTTTGAGTACAGATTCCAGTATCTGCAGTAACTGCTCCTTCTTTCCCGAGCAGTCTGTCTGGCTGGATAGTGAGTGATCATTCTCAAACCCCCGACCACAGTTAGATGATGTGTTATGGGGAACCCACCCACTCGCTTGTTTTCCCCGCCTCTAAGCCACTGGGCGTTGGGTGGGGAGTGGAGAAGGGGAGCTGAAATCAGCAGGCCTAGATCTGTCATTCTCCAACGATAGCCAATTTCACTCTCTGCCTCCATCTCTCCTTGGAGCCAGAAGGTGGTGCGTTCAAATTCCATTCCCGTATTTTATGCTCCCAATCCAGGATGGAAAACAGAGCAGTACTGACGATGTGGTGCCTGCCAGAAATTAATTATTTGAGATGTTAAACCCCGGCTCCAACTGGTGGATGTGAAAAACCCTATGATGTCACTTCAATGAACCTCAGGGAAGCTCTCTCATGTGACTTGTTGAATATTAATCTCTCAAACATCTTTTGCATAAACAGATATTGTTTGTGTGAGTTAACTGCTACATTTATTACGTTTAACAGTGACCACTAATGTATTTAATCGATTCCAAAGTGCTTTGGGATCGTTGCAGGTCATAAGGGATGCGAGAGAAGTGGAAACCATTGTAACCACCTTGCTCGGTTGTCTGTCTCTCTCTCACCAAGCTAAGAGCTTCTTTTTGCTTTGCAATATGTTTGTGCAAAGCCAGACATGAGGTTACCTAGTAACAGAATAGATACTGGGTTTAATAACACAAGCTGCTTTCTCTGGGGCAGTTTCCAATCTTCTCATTCGGTCAGTAACTGCTGTCTTACAGGTCAATGGGCCAGAACTGAAAGAGTAGGATTGACCTTGGGAGCTTTACAATGCTGCACTTGCAGTTATTAACAAACACTCAGTGCTGAGGGATGTTCCAAAACCATTTAACGAGTTTGACCTCCCCCTCTGTCACATACAGTCAAAAGCATAATATGGTTTAACAACTGATAGTATGAAGATTTAAAGCATGAATTGTTTAAGTATTTAAATGCGATCTTATCAGTGATTGATTAAAATAGCATTATAACCAACAATGCCTCAATGTTAACCTAACCCACCCAGCACTGAATTATGACTTAACATATTGGGGTGGCTCAGTGGTTAGCACTGCTGCCTCAGCACAGACCCAGGTTCAGTTCAACCCTCGGATGACTTCTGTGTGGTGTTTGCACATTGTCTCCATGTGTGCGGGGGTTTCCTGCGAGTGCTCCAGTTCCCTCCCACAGTTCAAAGATGTGTAGGTCTGGTGGATTAGCCATGCTAAAATTGCCCTTCGGTGTCCAGGGATGTGCAGGCTAGATGGGTTAGCCATTGTAAATGTGTGGTTATAGAGATAGGGTGGGGGGTTGAGTCTGGGTGGGATGCTCTTGGGAGGGTTGAGTGATTTTATGATATTCGTGGACATTTTGTAACATGACCACCTGTCCCACATTCCCGCCATTGGCTGTTCAATAGGTCCATCCTCTCATTGCCCAGCCCATCCTTGACCAATTTTAAACCAAGCACTCAATTGGATGATTCTCGACTGTCTGTTAGTCGGTCCTTTTACCGCATGCCCAGGATTTTTTAATTGATAGCAGAGTATTTTGGGAAAAAAAGCACTGTTACTTTTTTTCTTCAGTGCATGTGTGATCATTCTCCTGGGAGGTTTTGACATCTTCGAGATTTCAGGGTAAATCCTGAAAGGTTGACAATCACTAATCCGCCATATTGGTTCAAGGCAAAAGCCTGCCTTGCTAGGCCCAATGCACATCATTGACTTGACTTGGTTGGTTTGACATATCTGTACACCTTTCCTGTCCATTAGGTTAGATATTGTGTCTGAAGAAGGACTTATCAGAGTTGGATGGACCATAGTAGCAACTAAATTGGGAAGATACCAGGAAAGTAGAGATTGAAGTACTGGTAAACAATGGTTATAGTCCCATGAGATCAGGATATTTAAAAGGTTTTCTTACTGAGGCATTTTGCAAAAAGTACTGATGGGAATTGCCTCGGGAATTAAGTGAGTCTTCCATGTGATAGGGGAGGCCAGAACAAGTTAAAGAGACCCCTTTATGGAAAGTTTACAGATCCAAGTTGAAGTTAAGATGTGAATGCTGGAATAGGCTGAAGGGCCTGAATGACCTCTTCCTGTGTCTAAAGTTTCTGGCAAATAGAACAGGCTAATCTAGAGTCCACAGACAGAAAACCAGTCCGATATGGACACAGACGCCAACTCATGAACAGCAGGAATCGAGGGGAAGCACTGGAAAGTCTGCCCATTCTGAGCTGTACTTCCTGCTCCAGTTTCTACGTTACAAATATTTCTGATATCTTAATACTCCCCCACCCCAGATAGTGCAGCCTCCCTCAGAGCTGCAGTTAGACCAGTGCCTTCTGTTTCAGTGGAATGGCGTGGTAATGTTCACACCGACATTTTACAACTGTTGCCACCCAGCCCCTCCGTCCTCCATTCCCAGCCCAGCTGACATTCCCTGCTGGAGGCTGGGTATCTCTCATGGTGTGGTCACTGATGAACTTTGGTGCCCATCTCCACATGTGACACCAAAGTGATTGGCAATGATCGACTATTTAACCATGGCGGACTCACTATCAGGAGAGTCCAAACCGGATCTTGCTTGATGTCGATTGGTGCACACTGTTGACGGTCTCACTGGGCCCCCACTCATCCATCCCTCCCCCAGATTTGTGTCAAAGTCCCGCTGTGGAGAAAGTGAGGACTGCAGATGCTGGAGATCAGAGTCGAGAATGTGTTGCTGGAAAAGCGCAGCAGGTCAGGTAGCATCCGAGGGGCAGGAGAATCGACGTTTCGGGCATAAGTCTGTCATGGGCTTCTGCTGTGGTTTTTCAGCACCACACTCTCAACCGAAGTTCTGCTGCGCTCTCTTTGCATTAGACCGGATTGGAGATCAAACCAGCACCTTCAGCTTGCTGTGACCCTGTACCACAGAGGCAACAGTTCTCACCAGAGCTTTTCTCAATCTGCTTTATTAGCAAAAAAATTACTGGAGGAATCCAGCACGTGTAGCTTCCTCTGAGGAGAGAGGAACGGTCAATGATTCAAATCCATGATATCGGATTTGAAACGTTAACTCTCCCTCCCTCCATTCAGTTACTAAGTTTCTCCAGCGTTCTCAGATTTGCAGTATCGTGCCTTTTATTTGAGTCTGTCCCAGGGTTTGGTTCATTCGTAAGATTATATTACTGATATCAGTTGAGAATGCTGCTAGTCTAAGCTGAAGGCCTGTGTCACTCCCCACAGGCATGTTGCCGTTCAGTTGTGCCAACTCCGAAAGGGGACAAACCAGTTTTGTCACGAGGCAATTCTTTAAAGTCGGAAAATGCCTTGCTTCCAGAAGACCAGAACAAGTGCCTCAAAGAATCTTGTTCAGGGTGAGTCTTAAATATAAGACTTGAGCCAGGGATCTGTACCATCGATTCCAGAGCTACACACAACCCTTTAAAAATCCTAATTGTGAATCCAGAACCCTTTCAATTGAATTAAGATTTTAAAAAATAACCTAAAGCTAATTAAATCAAAAAGATTTAAGAGCTGTGGTTTTACTGTGGAGATAAAAATTAGGCAGCCATTAAGCTGCACTTTGCAAATCCATAGAGAAACATCACCGGGCTCTCGAAACAAGCCTTTTACATTGATGTGACTACACTGTGGCTATACATAATGCCTTTGGTTCAAGGAACAGAATTGATGGCTGCGACCATGGTGGTTTCTCATGTATTGGAGTCAATAGATTATTCTGAATGTACTTCAGAACGTTTTGTTTTCTTTGTGAGAATCGATAGCTGGATGATTTTCTTAATTCAATACATCTTCAGTTTAAGTTTGTTTTAAAGATGGCTTTACTCACAAAATTAAACTATAACAACTTGAGATTGAGCTTTTAATCTAGTTTAATTTTGATTTGTGTTTCTATTGATTTATATAGATTTATATGTAGAAAGATGGGAAATAGGAGTAAGCCAGTCGGCCCTTTGAGTTCGTTAGTCATTCAGCTAGATCATGGCTGATCTTCCACCCCAAACTCCTATCCCTCGGATGTCTTTAATATCCAGAAATCTATTGAGCTCTGTCTTGAACATACTCAATCACCGAGCATCCGCAACCTCTAGGGTAAAGAATTCCAAACATTCACCACCCGCTGAGTACAGAACTGCCTCCTCACTATGGCCATAAATGTCCTACTGTTTCTGTACATAAAAATCTTTGGTGGGTCCAGTTCAGGTCCCCCAGTAATAGGAAGGATATTATTAAGCTGGAGAGGGTTCAGAAGAGATTTTCCAGCATGTTGCCGAGTATAGAAGGTCTGAGTTATACAGAAAGGCTGGGACTTTTTCACTGGAGCGTAGGAGGTTGAGAGGTGACCTTATCTGTGTGGAGTTTGCACATTTTCCCCGTATCTGCGTGGGTTTCCTCCGGGTGCTCCGGTTTCCTCCCACAGTCCAAAGGTGAGCAGGTCAGGTGAATTGGCCATACTAAATTGCCCATAGTGTTAGGTGCATTAGTCAGAGGGAAATGGGTCTGGGTGGGTTACTGTTCGGGGGGGTGGGGGTGATCGGTGTGGATTGGTTGAGCTGAAGGTCCTGTTTCCACACTGTAGGGAATCTAATCTAATCTTATAGAGGTTTATAAACTCCTGAGGGGTACAGATAGGGTTAATGGCAGTTGTCCTTTCCCTCGAGTGGGGGATTTCAAGATCAGGGGACACATTTTTAAAGTGAAAGGAGAGAGATTTTCAAAAAGACATGAGGCAATTTTTTTACCCAGAGGGCAGTTTGCGTGTGGAATGAACTTCCTGAGGAAGTGGTGGATGTGGGTACAGTTACAATGTTTAAAATATGTTTGGGTAAATACATGAATTGAAAGGTTTGGAGGGATATGGGCCAGGAGCAGGCAGGTGGGACTAGTTTAGTTTGGGATTGTGTTCAGCATGGACTGGTTGGACTGGAAGGTCTGTTTCCACGCTGTATGATTCTGTGACTGTGTTCATATAACGCATTTATCAAAAATGCAATTTATACATCCTACTGGAGCAATGGCAACTCGCCAAATATTTAGAAATGTCCTAATTCTATGTGAGTAAATTTAACTTTCTATTTTCTGACTCCCAGCAGTTTTTATATTAAGCAAATTTATTTTGACGAGACAATTCAGGTAATAATAAAAAGAAACATTCCTTATCTCTGCCTCCAGGCTTTTGTAAGTCATGTTGGTGCCAAGAGTTTTGTTATAAATGGCTCGTTTCTGCCACACTTCAGTACTCCCTGTCTTTAGCAAATGGCATTCACGCTTGCAGTTTTAAAAGGGACTCACTGGAGTAATCGGTTGAATGGACAGGATACCAGAAATTCCGAGACGTGCGGGTAGAACTTCAGCCCTAACTATCCTGGTTCAACTCTCATGGGGTGATACATTAATACTGCTGGAAAGGAAGTTACCAGGTTCTGCCTATCCATGTTCATGTGGGACGGTGCTAATTACTTAAGGAACATCCATTGTTGCAACATCTCCCATTTAAAATCGTACCTTTTGAGGTAGTGAGTGGGGGCTTGCTGGGTTCGGGTTGGCTTGCTGTGTGTGACGATTAGATACCCAGGCTCCTCCTCTTGCAGAGGATAATGGAACTGCAGGCAATGTCTTCAGTTTCCATCCTTACTATCAAACCCATCAACAATCTTCCTTCACTCTGAAAGCAGCTTTAGGAACCTTCGAACTCTGTGTCCTCCTCCAATCCTAGAACTCAAACCGCTGGGTTCCATCACTGGAGGCTGTGCCTTCCAGCTGCGTTAGCCCGAGGTTCTGGAGTTCCTTCTTGTATCTCGCACCCACATTCACCTCACGAAAGCTTTCCTCCTGCTGAAGTTTGTGATCACATCTCCTGCATCTTCCACCCCGCTCCCCCCAGCTCGGGTCAGTGAGTAGAGCAGCAACCACAGCACGGAACCATGGATATGAGTGTGTCTCTCTCTCTCTCTCTCACTCACTCACTCACTCACTCACATCATTGGCCATTGAATCTTCCTGGCAACCGGGGAATCTCAGTGTGCAGCAGCTTTGACCAACACTGTGTGTTCCTGAGACAAGCCTATGTCGCTGGCATGGTTCTTATACGCTTACAGAATGAGGGCTTTAGTGGCCTGGTCAGCATTTATTGCCCATCCCTAACAGTCAGAATTAGAAAGCCTACAGTATGGAAACAGGCCCTTCAGCCCAACAAGTCCACACTGACCCTCTGAAGAGCGACCCACCCAGACCCATTCCCCTACATTTACCCCTGACTAATGCACCTGACAATATGGGCGATTTTAGCATGGCCAATTCACCTGACCAGCACATCTTTGGATTGTGGGAGGAAACCGGAGCACCCGGAGAAAACGAGAAAACCCACGCAGACACAGGGAGATTGTGCAAACTCCACACAGACAGTCACCCGAGGCTGGAATCGAACCCGGTTTCCTGGTGCTGTGAGGCAGCAGTGCTAACCACCGAGCCACCCATTTTGTTTAAAGAAAAATGTGTTTTGAAGCAAATTTGGTTCCAGTGATATTCTCCTGCAGGTAACCACTGTCAGAGTGGCCTGTTATTGCATCATCCCTTCGCTGAGTTCTATCGCAACCGAGCAGTTTTCGATGGACTTTCTGTAATTGCTGTTGTCTGCACCCAGGCCAGTTAGTGTTGCTAGGCTATTGGGGGGGGGGGGGGGGGGGAAGGAATATATGACAGCACCCTCTCTGCACAATGACTGAAGATGTTGGTTTGACGTCATTTCAGGTGTGAGAGGCATCTTTCTATCTTGAAAAGGTTGGATTTCAGATTTTGTCAGTGCACCATCACCTCATTTAAATCCGAATAAACTCAAGTGCTTGGAAGATTAGTTTCAGTTTGGGATTATTCATCAGACATAAACACAAGCACCGTCACTTCTGAAAGACAATTTTCAAGTTGATGCCCAGCAGATCAGTTGGCTTCCATGGAGGGAGGACAGTTAATGTACCGGGGCTTGTAGTTCACACAAGGGTGGCTGCATCTGATCTATTACTTCCCTCCAGACCTGATATCCGACCTACCGAGCGCTTCCAGGATCTATGGCATCTTGCTGTTTAGTTACAAATCCTGCTGGGTTCCCAGAGAGAGGGGCGCAGGGTGTATTAAATCTTTGAGGAACACTGTGGGCCCCAGCTCTCTCCAGTTGGTCTGTACTCCATTGTGCTTGGAATGTGTGACTGAGTAGGGCAAGGGGGAAGTGTTTGATGACAGCAGAGGTAACGTTGCATTCCTAAAACAAAGGTGACATTTGATTAAGATCACTTTTGGGATGTGGGCATTACTTGACAAGGGTCTCCCAGAAGCGATATACACTCCTGCAGCCCTGCAGTCCGAGTGATGAGCACTGTTACCCAGAGATGGGGAAGGTGTAGTGAGAACAGGTCTCAGCTCGGGATCCCATGCAGGAAAACTGGAAGGTACTCATGTTCCAACTTGCCACTTCATCCTTGTATGGGTTGCAGGGTGGATTGGGGTTTGGTGGGCTTGGGAAACGTGAAAGAAGCCATTGTGTGTGCCTGAGACAAGGGGGCACTGGGAAGCCTTGTGAGGCTCTGTCCATGCCAGACAAACTAAAGAGAGTCCAATGATCACCCTATCTACTCGAGTGTATTGTCATCGCTGAATGCCACACTGTCAACATGTTGGGAGTTACCATTGACCAGGGTGGCATGCTAGGCTCAGTGGTTAGCACTACTGTCTCACCGCAGGGACCCGGGTTCAATTTCAGCCTCGGGCGGCTGTCTGGGTGGAGTTTGTACATTCTCCCCGTGTCTGCGTGGGTTTCCTCCGGGTGCTCTGGTTTCCTCCCACAACCCAAAGATGTGCAGGTTAGATGAATTGGCCATGGTAAGTTGCCCAGAGTGTTCAGGAATGTGTAGGTTAGGTGCATTAGTCGGGGTTAAATGTAGAGTAATAGGGTAAGGAAATGTGTCTGGGTGGGTTACTCTTCAGACGGTCAATGTGGACTTGTTGGGCTGAAGGGCCTGTTTCCACACTGTAGGGAGTCTATGAGAAACTGAACTGGATTAGTCATATCAATACTGCAGCTACAAGAGCAAATCGGTTGTTAGGAATCCTGCTATAAGCATTCTCCTGACTCCCTAGAGTTTGTCCACAAGGCACAAATCAGGAGTGCGATAGAATACTCCCCACTTGCCTGGATGGGTGCAGCTCCAGTTGAGAAGCTCAGCATGGTGTGATGGATTGGACACTATCGGGTGCACTGCAGACCCTCACTAAAGCACTTCAGATAGTCCTTTCCAAACCTGCGACCATCTAGAAGGATGAGGGAAGCAGATCCTTGGGAATTCCACCCCCTGCAAATTCCCGTCCAAGCCAATCACCAAACTGACTTGGAAATACATAGAACAATGCAGGCCCTTCAATGTTGCACCAGCCTTTTATCCTACTGTAAGATCAGACTAACCTATATACTCTTCATTTTACTATCACCCATGTGCCTATCCAAGAATCTCTTAAATATCCCTAATGTATCTGACTCTACCACCGCCGCTGGCAGTGCATTCCAGACACCCACCACTCTCTGTGTAAAGAACCTACCTCTGACAACTCCCCTAAACCAGCCTCCAATCAGCTTAAAATTATATCCCCTCATATAGCCATTTCTACCTCATATCCCCTCATATAGCCATGTCTATCCGCTCTATCTGTGTCTCTCAACATTTTGTTCACCTCTATCAAGTCACCTCTCAAACTTCTTCGCTCCAATGAGAAAAGCCCTAGCTCCCTCAACCTTTCTTCATAAGACATGCCCTCCAGTCCAGGCAGCATCCTGGTAAATCTCCTCTGCACCCACTCTAAAGCTTCCACACCCTTCCTATAATGAGGAGACCAGAACTGAACATAATATTCCAAGTGGAGTCGAACCAGGGCTCTGTGGATATGCAGCATAACCTCACGGCTCTTAAACTCAATCGCTCTGCTAATGAAAGCCAACACACCATACGCCTTCTTAACAGTCCTATCAACTTGGGTGGCAACTTTGAGGGATCCACAGACATGGATCCCAAGATCCCTCTGTTCCTCCACACTGCCAAGAATCCTGCCTTTAACTCTGTATTCTGCACTCAAATGTAACCTTCCAAAGTGAATGACTTCACACTGTTCCGGGTTGAACTTCATCTGCCACTTATCAGCCCAGCTCTGCATCCTGTCAATGTCCCCTGGCAACCTACAACAACCCTCCATACCATCCACAACTCCACCAAAGCTTGTATGATCGGCAAACTTACCAAACCACCCTTCCACTTCCTCAGCCAAGTCATTTATAAAAATCACAAATACATTGGCGTTACTTCAGTGCCGCTGGGTCAGAATCCTCTCCCTAAGGGCATTGTGGGGGGTACCTGTACAAACAGGATTGCAGCAGATTCAAGATGGCAGCTCACCACCACCTTCTCAAGGGGAAATGAGGGACGGGTGATAAATGCTGGACGAGCCAGTGATTCTACAACCCACAAATGAAATTTAAAAGCCTAAGATCCATACACAGTCAGTGCCTGCAGCCACTTCCTCTAACAGGGCCTCTGTTAATTAATGCATGAACCCAAGCATTAGGAGCTGGTGCTGTTCACAGCATCAAAGTAGAATTCTGACGGAGAAGGGAAATGGTAGTTGGCAACAACTGCCTCTCTATCAAGACGTGGGAAGTAAATGCACCACGGCTTGAAAAGGAGCCAAGGTCCGTTCTCGTAATTGCCTTGGATTATATTGACTATCTCTGACATGATAGATTGCAGCAGGAGCTGGGAGCTGATATCACAGATGAGAGCTCAGGGATTTGTTACAATGTCCAGTAGTGAAGGAAGATTCAGCAGCACCGTACGAGCTGTGCAGTCACTGCCTCCCTGCACCACCTCATGCTGCTGCAGCCTCAAGAGTCTCTGAGCTAAACGGCAGAACGTTGTACTGTTCTAAATGTCCACGCTCCCCCTCCACAGTCACACTGACACAGGGGATGTGGACGTCACTGACAAAACCAGCATTTCTTGTAATGGAGAATGTAATGGTGAGCCACCTTGAAGAAAACTGAGGGACGTTTTCCCAGGCAGTTGAGAATCAAACACATTATTGTGGGTCAGGAGTCACGTGTATGCCAGACTGGTTCAGGATGGCTGATTTCATTCCCTAAAGGGCCTTAAGGAATCCGAAGTATGTAGATGACAAAACAGCAGTTTCATGGTCACAATTACTGAGATTGGCTCTTTGTCCAAGATTTAGGAAGAATTCCCATTTCCCATGCTGGGATTTGAACCCCTGTCTCTGCCTATTGTGCTTTTTACACTTCCAATAATCTGCCCAATGTTAAAAGATCATAGCCTCTCGATCACGAAGGGTAGTTTGTTACATTTGGATTTACCTGTTTAAGTTTCTAGCATTTTCGCCTGCCCCTTTTACTCTATTTATTCACTCTTGGAAGGCGGCCATCACTGACTGGCCCAACCCTTATTGCCCATCCTTAATTGTCCTCGAGAAGGTGGTGATGAGCTGTCAGTTCAGTCCGTGTGGTACCCATGGGTAAAGGCACCCATGATGCTGTTGGGGAGTTCCAGGATTTTGACCCAATGTCAATTAATGAACGTCGATATATTTCCAAGTCAGGTTGGTGTGTGGCTTGGAGAGGGGGTAATGATGTATCTGCTGTCCTTATTGTTTCTGATTGTTGAGGTCGTGGTTTGGAAGGTGCCGTTGGAAGAGGCTGGAGTGAGTTGCTGTAGTGTGTTTTATAAATGGGACACAATGCTGCCACTGTGCATCCGTGGTGAAGGGAGTGAAGGTTGACCATGATGGGCTAGGTACCTTTTGAGGGAGCTGTTTTGACCTGGATAGTGTCGAGTCTCTTGAGTGTTGTTGGAGCCACACCCATCCAGGCAAGTGGAGAGTATTCCTACAGACTCCTGACTTTGTGCCTTGCAAAATGGTGGAAAGGCTTGGGGGAGTCAGGAGGGCGGTGACTTAACACAGATTTCACAGACACAAAGAAGTGAAACTACCATGGTATTCAAACAGATGAAAGACTCAACAGACAATCAATTTTTCAATGTATAATTTCAGTTACACCACACTGTAAATTTTTGCTATAAATTCTGTGTGTTAGGATTGAGCCCTCCACTATCACCTGATGAAGGAGCAGCGCTCGGAAAGCTAGTGTGCTTCCAATTAAACCTGTTGGACTATAACCTGGAGTTGTGAGATTTTTAACTTTACAGACATAGTATTTGTGTGGCCGGTGCGATTCGGTTTGAAAATGATCAAATTAAACGGGGGAAAGGACAAGTTCATGAATGGGACAGGGTGAGGACCGTGCAGAACGTAGCTGCAGCTGAACTAGTTTCATACCCAAAGAATGGGACAATGATACTATGGTTTAGGAGGTTAGTTTGTTTGTTTTTTTGAAGAGAACTTTAAGGCAGAGGTCATGAGCAGTCTACCAGACCCTCTAAAGGAAACATCTTGTGAGGCCTTGGATGTCTTTGTTTTTAAAGTTGGAACAGTAGAGGCAGCCTGGATGAGTGGGACCAAGCTCCCTCAGAACCAGGATTTTTAGTTTTGGCTTTCAGCGGTAACAGTTGGTGTCTGGAAGAGTGGAAGCCATTTTGTCCCCTCTCTTAGTTTCAGCCAAAAGCTGGGAGTTCTCTTTCTGCCATGGGGGCTGCGTGTGAGACAAACTATTTTCTGAAATTTGCTTTTTCCAAAGGTGTGTTCATGGGATGTTACTATGTTGGAACAGTTAATTAGTAATAGTTACTGTATCTATTATTCTGTTAAGCTTTCCAATAGAGTAAAGTTATTCCAATTCCTTCTTTCTTTTGTTATATTTTAACTATAATGGAAGAATAAAGTGTGTTTTGCTTTAAATCCAGTAGATCAAATTGCATCTGGAATGCAACACCTTATATTTACCTTCAGATAAGAAACCGTTAGGTCCCGACTATCTTCTGAACATTTTGAGGGGGTATGGTCTGGTCCATAACAATGGACTCTTTGGTATTGCTATGGAGCTTTACCTTAACATGTGAACAATTTGGAAAAAAAAGCCACACATTGGTATGGTGTGAGGGAGCACGTGTGTGAGGAGGGAAGAGAGTGAGGTTTCTCCCTTGCTACTGCACGTGCCTCTGCTGTGGTTAATCTGGCCTGAGCTTTGTGAAGCCCTGAACTCCTTCTCTTCCACTCTCTTGGTAGGACACTGCAGGTCAAGAACGTTACCGGACCATCACCACAGCCTATTACAGGGGCGCCATGGGATTTCTGTTGATGTACGACATTGCCAACCAGGACTCCTTCAGTGCTGTGCATGATTGGTGAGTATACACCTAGTCTATAAACCCCCAGGAGCAGGCCAGATCTCAGTATCTACAGGATGCAGTTTTCTCTCGTGGCGTTTTCCTTTCCAGTCCCAAACCAGCCCTCACCTTCTTTTCCCCTAAACTCCCAGCAAATCCTTTTCCATGTTTGTGACTCACATTGAGGCATGGGTTGCACACAGGCTATGACTCCTGTACTTCACATCTGCTGACACACAGCGGACTTTGGCACCTTCATAGTGTCTTGTGATGAGCACCAGGTACTGAGCTGTCCTGGGGTCAGGTACCACAGGCAATTGTTCAGCCCTGGTTAGCACTGCTGCCTCACTGCTGCCAGAGACCTGGGTTCAATTCCCGCCTCAGGCAACTCTTTGTGTGGAGTTTGCACGTTCTCCCCGTGTCTGTGTGGGTTTCCTCCGGGTGCTCAGGTTTCCTCCCATAGTCCAAAGATGTGCAGGTTAGGTGAATTGGCCATGCTAAATTGCCCATGGTGTTAGGTGAAGGGGTAAATGTAGGGGAATGGGTCTGGGTGGGTTGTGTTTCGGCGGGTCAGTGTGAACTTGTTGGGCTGAAGGGCCTGTTTCCATACTGTAAGTGATCTAATCTACCCGGAATCCTGAGAGTGCAGAAATTGTCACTGTGAACCGTTTCTACATGCATTGACTCATGCCAGGTGCTGTTTTAATTTTAAATAAAAGCAGAAAATACTGGAGACGCTCAGCAGGTCTGGCACTGTCTGTGGAGAGAGAAAGCGAGTTAACAGTTCAAGTCCTGATGACTTCAGATACCAGATTCAAACCATTAACTCTGTTTCTGTCTCCACAGGTGCTGCCCGAACCTGCTGAGTTTCTCCAGCATTGTCTGTCTTTATTTCAGATTTCCAGCATCCCCAGGAGTTTGCTTTTGTCTGACTTTTAATTTTTAGTGGACAGATGTAGCCACATCACCAACTGTCACCACTCTCACTAACGTTGTATGCAACCACTTGGAGATATTTTCCAGAAGATTTACCAGGATGTTGCCTGCTATGGGGGACTTTAGCTCTGAAGGAAGGTTGGATAGACTGGGTTTGTTTTCACTGGAACGCAGGGGGTTGAGGGGTGACCTGATAGAAGTTTATAAGATTGTGAATGGCATGGACAGAGTGGGACGTATGAGGGTTTTTCCCAGGGTGGACAGGTCAATTATGGAAGGGCATAGGTTCAAGGTATGGGGTGGGGGAATGTTTAAAGAGATGTACAAGGCAGGTTTTTCACACAAAGGGGGGTGAGTGCCTGGAACGTGCTGCCAGAGGAGGTGGTGGAAGCAGATACAACAGCAGCTTTCAAGAGGTGCCTGGATGGATACATGAATAGGAAGGGGATAGAGGGATATGGATCCTGGAAGTAAAGACAGTTTTAGCATGGAAGGGAAAAATGTGTTGGGGCAGACATGGAGGGCCAAAAGGCCTGTTTCTGTGCTGTATTGGTCTTTGAGAGTTTAGGGAGTTGAGTGATGTGGTGAGATCTGGGATTGGATTCCATAGCAATGTGAACGTTCAGGGGCATCTACATCGAGATATTCAGAAGAATAAGGGGTGCTGGTGAAGGAAGTTGTGAGAAGCTTTTTTTTTTCTTTAGAAAGTTGGATAGTATTCAGAGCTCGTAGATTCAAAATATCCGGCAAAAGAACTAAAGAGGTGAGGAACATCTGAGCATCTTCCTTTGTTAATGCAAAGATGATTTCATAGCAATTGTCCATATACCCGATGAGTAGTAATTGCAGAGTTATCGGGGACAAAGTTTGGGATATGGAACAAATTGGGCAGCTCTTTCAAGGAGCACAGAAATGATGGGCCGAACGATCTTCTGTGTGACTAGATCCTGTGATTGAAGTGTTGTGCAGCACAAAGATTAGATTAGATTAGATTCCCTACAGTGTGGAAGCAGGACCTTCAGCCCAACAAATCTACACTGAACCTCTGAAAAGCAACCCACCCAGACCCATTCCCCTACGTTCAGCCCTGACTAATGCACTTAACGCTTTGGGCAATTTAGTACAGCCAATTCGCCTAACTTGCATTTCTTTGGACTGTGGGAGGAAATCGGAGCAAACCCACGCAGACACGAGGAGAATGTGCAAACTCCACATAGACAGTTGCCCTAGGCGGGAATTGAACGCGGGTCCCTGGTGGTGTGAGGCAGCAGTGCTAACCACTGAGTCACTGTGCCGCCCCAAACCAATAGTGGAGTTATCAAGGGAAATTGAACTGCATGGTCTTCACTCCTGTGGTATCCTTTTGTCTAACAGGGCTACCCAAATCAAAACCTACTCCTGGGACAATGCTCAGGTAATCCTAGTTGGCAATAAATCTGACCTGGAAGATGACCGTGTTGTCCCTGCAGAAGATGGAAGGCGATTGGCTGACGAATTAGGTAAACAAAATACATCATTCGCTACTTGCACGAGGTGAAGAGTGCTGAGGCTAGATCGATTTCAACTTTCAAGGGTTTTCCAATCAATAGGATTGCCAGTCACTATCTTTTTGAGTGCTGGGAATGTAAGCAAACTCCAACCAGAGGGCTGCAGGGAAGGGGATTGGTTCTCGTTGTTACCATCCGTCAGTTACCAGGTAGCGCTGAAACTGAGCCTGGTTAAACATAGAGGCATGTCGCCCAAGCTTCTCGCCCTTGCAGTCTTCAGGACAAATGCAAAAATGCCAAACTTTACAGTCACAACAATTTATGCGACGGGAGAAAGGACTGCTGCTTGGTTGGCAAGTCAACACTGATCAGCCGAGACAACTTTGGGATTCTTACGTTTGTCCTGATGCGTACAAGGTGTAAAGGTTTGTCACTAGGAGGTTCCCTATTGGAAGGAAAAGCCATTGATCTCTGTAATGCCTTTTCCTGAGTCAAGCGGATCTTGTAGCAACCCATTTCTTCCACAGATCTCGGTCAGTCCTGCAGCCAAGTGCTGTTACATATGGGCAGGCTGTTAAACAGACTCACAACTCGCTAGCACAAAACAGGGAAGTGATGGCCTAATGGTATTACCGCTAGGCTATTAATCCAGAAAATCAGCTCATGCTCTGGGGTCCTGGATTCAAATCCCAGCATGGCAGACGGTGGAATTTGAGTCTGGAATTAAAGGTCTAATGATGACCATGAATCCACTGTCAATTGTTGGAAAAACCCATCTGAGTCACTAATGTCCTTTAGGGAAGGAAATCACCATCCTTACCTGGTCTGGCCTACATGTGACTCCAGACCCACAGCAACATGTGGGCGGCACGGTGGCACAGTGGTTAGCACTGCTACCTCACAGCGCCAGAGACCCGGGTTCAATTCCTGCCTCAGGCGACTGACTGTGTGGAGTTTGCACATTCTCCCCGTGTCTGCGTGGGTTTCCTCCGGGTGCTCCGGTTTCCTCCCACAGTCCAAAGATGTGCAGGTCAGGTGAATTGGCCATGCTAAATTGCTCGTAGTGTTAGGTGTAGGGGTATGGGTGGGTTGTGCTTCGGTGGGTCGGTGTGGACTTGTTGGGCCGAAGGGCCTGTTTCCACACTGTAAGTAATCTAATCATATCTAATCAACATGGTTGACTCTTTACTACCCTCTGGGCAATTAGGGATGGGCAATAAATGCTGGCCTAGCCAGTGACAGCCGCACCCAGTGAGTAAATAAAAACAAAATCCCAGCTATATTTGTTAGGTTAGGCCGTCACACTTCAGTCCTATCTCATGTAAACACCCTACTGCATTACCTCACCAAATTCCTGTCTCCTCTCACTAGGGATTTAAGAATTGTGCTCTGATTTCCTGCAGATATTTTACTGGATATGCCAGATCCCAGACTGAAATCTGGCTTGATGAATCTTTTTGTTTGTTTTAGCAAGGTGGTCTTCAGTTGAAACACATACGAGAAATGTCGCAGATTTGTTTTTAATGATAAAACAAAGTTTATTATACAAAATAAATGAAGATTAAAAAGAATAAACCAAACTATTTACAAATAAAACAAGTTTAAAGTTTTCAAAACACACAGTAACATTTAATCCCATTAATCCTGCAGCAACAATACTCACCTCAGGGAGAATTCCCTCTTTTGTCACATCTATATACGGCTTGACCTTACTGAGGCTTTAATTCTTGTTCCTTAGAATATGATGGCCACTTGAGATTCCTTGCACTGAGCTTAGACTTTCTAGGCTTCAACTAACCCTTTCAGGGTTTTAGCTAAGCACTTCTGGTATGGAATCTTTTAATTAGTTTACCTCATATTAGGAATTTATTTTCTTCACAATTTTAAACTACCTTCCTGCAAGACCAAATGCCTTCTGTATCCAGCTTTAGCCAAGGTCTCTGCAAACTGAAGCAAAAAGGCTTTCTGTAAGCTATGATGTTTCCCCCATATATCAAAATCAATAATTCTGGGAAGTTTCTACCTGAATCTTTATGCACATCAGTTCTTTATTCTGCTCACTCATAAAACTCTCCCAGTGCAAACAAGCCTCTGTTTGCTCTCTAGGAAGTTTCTCTCTCAGACTATTTAAAACAATAGCCCCATGGCAACAGAAATCTGTGCAAGTTATTCATTAAACCCTTTCATTGATCTGGACCAAGTTCACATGCTACGAATTCAAGATCCAAACTCTGAAATGAATATCAATATAAACCTTGAATCACAATTGGAATTCAAACTTGTATCTCAGAAGGGGAATGCTCTCAGAAATGTTAAGAGATCTATTGAGCCGTCTTTGCTTTTTTCTCTCTATCTGACATGGTACAATTAGTGTTAAAAGTCAGTCCACTCTCAGAAAATGGAATGACTGATTGATTGTCAAATTAAAATGGCAAGTGACTTTGATTTGATCTCTGAAGCTGTTGAAAATTGCTTAGATGGAGGTCAATAGTGACTCCATTGATACCACTCTTGTCGATGAGTCACAGGGTTCAGGGCTTAGGTCCCACTCCAGGCCAGAGTTCAAAAATCAAGCCTGAAATTCCAGTTTCGGACTGGGCATGTGCTGCTCTGTTGAAAGTGTCACTCTTCCAGATGAGATCTTAAACAATCTGCTTACATGGCTGGAGGTGATCCCATGGAACTGTTTTGAAGATGTGAGCAGATCGGGGCATCACCCCCTGGGAAGGAGTTCACCGCAGGTTTACAAGGCTAATATCTGGACTTCAGAGGGTACATTAGAATAGAATAGAATACCCACAGTGTGGAAACAGGCCATTAGGCCCAACAAGTCCACACCGACTCTCCACCCAGTCTCTCCTTCCTACGCTATCTCTGTAATCCTGCATTTCCCTAGCGTACACATCCCTGGAGACTGTGGGGTAATTTAGCATGGCCAATCCACCTAACCTGCCCATCTTTGGACTGTGGGAGGAAACCAGAGCACCTGGAGGAAACTCACACAGACACAGGGAGAATGTGCAAACTCCACACAGACAGTCGCCTAAGGCTGGAATCAAACTCAGGTGCTGTGAGCAGCAATGCTAACCCCCTGAGCCACCGTGCCGAAGAGAGATTAGACAAATTAGGTCTTTATTGTCTAGAACTTAGAAGATTATGGGGTGATCCAACCAACTTCAGGATATTCCTTCCTGAAGAAGGGCTCATGCCCGAAACGTCAATTCTCCTGCTCCTTGGATGCTGCCTTACCTGCTGCACCTTTCCAGCAACACATTTTCAGCAACTTCAGGATATTAACAGGGAAAGATGGTAGATGAAGATAAACTATCTCCATTGGTTGAAGATTCTAGAACCAGGGCATAATCTAAGAATTTCAGGTTTTCAGAGGGTGCTAGTGGGGTTTGTGTGTGGGGGTGGGTTGATTTTCCAAGCCTGGCACACCCCCTTGATGGCTCCAGTCATAGTTGGGGGAATTGGTGTCGCTGAGGGCAAAATGAAGCTTTATTAATTTGCGTTCCCCGCTTGATTCCGCTTTCCCTCTCTTTTTATTCCCGTTCTACAGGCTTTGAGTTTTTCGAAGCAAGCGCCAAAGAAAACATTAACGTGAAGCAGGTTTTCGAACGCCTAGTTGATATCATCTGCGTGAAGATGTCTGAGAGTCTTGATGGCGATCCCACACTGATGAGCAACAACAAGAATTCATCCCTCGCTGAGAACCCCCCCTCACAACCAAGCAGCTGTGCATGCTAGAAAGCCCTGCCCTCTGACCTCTTGCTCTCGCTAAATCATCAAACACAGAGAGCCCACAGATTTGGGTTGGTTGATGGGAGGGGGGGGGATGGAGGTGTTTGCAAAGGGAGTGAAAATAGGCTTTAAAATGTATTTAAGATTCAGGGCTAACACGTGTCAAAATATATTTCATTTTTTAAATTAAGAACTTGGGGAGATGGTGGGTTAGTGCCAACGTCGCTGGGCTCGTAATGCAAAGGCCCAGGTGGGGACAATGGGTTCAAATCCTGCAATGGTGGAATTTAAATTCAATTAATACTTCCCGAATTGAAAGCTAGTCTCTGTGATGTTAACCGTCAATTGTCGTAAAATCATGTCTGGTTCCTTAATGTCCTTTCGGGCAGGAATCCTTCCGTCCTTACCTGGTCTGGCCTGCATGCGACTCCAGGTCCACAGCTAATGGGGTTGAATTGCCCTCTGCAAGGACTGGGGAAGTCACTTGGTCCAGAGCAGCGAGGGATGGGCGACAAATGCTAGCCTTGCCAGTGGAACCAAGGAAGAATAAAGGGCGGTGTTCTCATCTCGGACTCACGAAACAATATGTCAGAGCGCCGAAGGAAAATACTTGTGTGAGAATGATAGGTGGGTGCTGAAATCCACCGCCCATCCCACAGAGCTGTTGGTTTCAGCACCTGTTCACACAGCTCCACATGGCTATTGTTAAACCCACTGGCTAACGCTGGGCAGTGGGAATTGGTGGGTCTGGTACACGTTCAGCCCTGGCATTGACAGCCAAGGGGTTTGTACCTTCCTTCGTTGGGAAGGAATGTGGCAATTTGGGACCCCGTGTCGGAATAAACCATTTTTATTTTTCAATAAAGTGACCCCAAATTTAGAGTTTATTTTTCTTTTGGAAGGGAATTCAAAGACTGCAGATATTAACCAATGATGATGACAGATTGGAAATTATAGCACCACTCCCTTGTATCTCAGTAGGTTCTTGGTGGGCAATGGTTTAAAAGTGGAAACAGACATTGCTCAGTGAAATCCCATTCTCCATCAATCTTTGTTCCTACCCCACAATGTGGGTGATACTACGTTAGAAAGGGAGCCTATAATTTTGAGTTTTCTGCTTTTCTTTGAGTCCTGGTGTTTTTGCAATGAACCATGTGAAGCATTAATGCCAAATTTGCAGCGGTATTTTGTATGTGCATGTTGCCATGTTCCTCTGCCCTATAAGTATAAATTAATTGTTTCGGAATTGGTGCACCAGTGTTTTATTGGCTGATGTCTGTATGGTGTGGTTTTAACTTCTGTTCAAGACGTTGACTCACTTGGAGGAAGTGAAGCCAGCATTATATGGACTGGTCATGAATGCATTTCATATTTTTGACTACCAGCTGCTTACATGTTCATACCTGACTTGTGTCTCATTGTCTTAAACTGGACTTGCTTCATGTGTATCATCTTATATTGAACATTGCCCCAACATAAAGCCAGCAGGCGCAGTGTTTGTTTCTGATTACTAAACCAGCAAAGGCAGCATGTCCATTATGAGTGATGTTATATTTCTGTAGAATTCAGTGAACACAAACAGCCATTCGTCCCATTTTACACTCCACACAAAACTTCTCCCACCTTAATTCACCCAAACCAATCAACGTAACCTTCAAGTACCTTCTCCCTAATTTATGTATCTACTTTTTAGAACATTAGATCTAGGAGCAGGAGTCCTTGGAGCCTGCTCTGCCATTTAATGCAATCATGGCTAACCTCAACTCAGACTTCAACCCCATTTTTCTGCCCGCTCTCCATAAACCTTCAACCCGTTACTGATTAAAATCTGTCTATCTCCTCCTCAAGCTTATTCAGTGTCCCAGCATCCACCGCTTTCTGGAGTAATAAATTCCATGGCCCCTGAGATAAGTAATCGCTCCTCATTTCTGCTTTAAATCTGCTGCCCCTTATTCTAAAACAATGACCTCTCGTTCTGGATTGGCTTACACCTCTGCATTGTCATACCCTTTTGGCACCTCAGTAGATCTCCTATACTTCAATTCGATCTCTTCACATTCTTCTAAACTCCAATGATCCTAAACTGCTCAATCTCTTTGCATAAGACAAACTCCTCATCTCTGGAATCCACTGCCCCATATCCTTTTTATGAAATGGGGACTGTGTGATTATTGTCAGGTTCACACGTTTAATATTAGAATTCTTTTTAAATGTTTTGAAAGATAAAGTTTCTGGTTTCTGAATTAAGTGAATTAGTAAGAGTGTTTGAAATCCACATGGAGGGATTGGAATTACTAAGTCAGCCAAGTGCGGCCTGTGTCTCCTCCATGGACCTTTCTCTAATTCTTGACCAGGTTCTGCATATCTATCATAAGGACTTTCTAAGGAAACATGAATCCATGCAGAAATCGACTCCCAGTTCACTGGCATTCAGGAGGAAGTGATGGTGTGGTTATAACTGATTTCTCTTCACCGGTGGTGTCAGAACTGCTGAGCTTTTCCAGCATCTTCTGTTGTGTGTGCTGAAAATGCTACTGGATTCATAATCCAGTGACTCAGGTTAAGCACAGCTGAAGGTTCAAATCCTACTCTGGCTATTGGTGGAATTTGAATTCAGTTTGTAAATCTGGTGACCATGACAACTGATCTCCAGACCCACATCAATGTGGTTGACTCTGAAATGGCCCTAGCAGGCCACTCAGTTTAAGGGCAATTTAAGGGTGTGCGTGAAATGCCTTGCCAATGATACCCATATCCCTTGAAAACATAAAGGAAAAGTGACATTGAGCACAGCAGTTAGTGAGGTGTCTGTTGTCTGCGTTTCTTCAGAGTGAGAAGTTGGAAATGGATATTCTTTTCGATTTGCCCTAGTGTTGAGGGAGAGGTGGGATTATGTTTTGAGTTCTGATTTGATGGTGACATTACCACTTCACATCACCAAAGTCCAGAATGCCACTGAAATAGGAGCAAGTTAACCTTTCTCCTCACTCTTTCTGAGGGTATTCAGTTTACTTGTTTGTTGTTGCACTGTGCTAGGATGTCCCTTGGTCCTGAGGTGGTCTTTAATGCCAAACAGCAGCAGACAACAATAATCTTCTCTGTCTCACCCAGTAACAGTAGATGCCTCTTAGCTGTAGTGACTAATGGAAGAGAATCCAGTTGTCTTCTGATGTATCAGTGGCATTTTTGCAGGTCTATGTTCATTGTCCATCCCTAATTGCCCTTGAAGGTGGTGGTGACCTGCTTTAGAACCACAGAACTGTAATGGCAAAAAAAAAGGCCCATTCTGCCCATCCCATCTCCCTCAACAGTGGGGCAAATTGAAAAGAATATCCATTTCCAACCCCTCACACTGAAGAAACTCTGACAACAGACACCTGCTGTGCTCAATGTCACTTTTCCATTTTGCTTTTATGGGATATTGGTGTCATTGGTAAGGCATTTGGTACACAACCTCAATTGCCCTTAAACCGAGTGGCTTCCTAGGGCCAGGCGTGGAGGAGAAAAAAAATAAAAGGCCATTCTACCCCCACTTTCCAGTGCCTGGTCCATAACCTGCCAGACTTTAGGTTCAGATGCAGGTTCCTGATATACAAGTGTTAGGGGTTTGTACCTCTTTGATACACAGGGGGGGGAGAGACATAAGTGCCAGACCCTCACCGTCCTCTGGGTGAAGGTTTCCCTCCTGCCCTCTTGAAACCTCCTACCATTCATCTGCGACAATCTGTGAGGTGTAGGGGGTGAAGTGTTGTTCGTGGTGGAATTCCACCCAGCGACTCTGAAGGAATGGTGACAGATATCCAAATCAGGGTGGAGAGTGGCTTGGATGGGAACTTGCAGGCAGTGGTGTCCCCATGTATCTGTTGCCCTCCTTCCAAATGGTACGTGCCACAGGCTTGAAGGATGGTGTTGAAGAAGCATCAATGTGGCTGCAGGCTGAAAGACTGATTAACACTGCGAGTCTCGTATTTACGGTGATTTGATATTATATAGAGCCTGAGTATTGCTGAAAAAAATGATACATTTTGTTGAAGCCTTTTTGATCAGAACAATTTGCAAGAACACAACTAAAGGAGAAAACCAACATTTATTTATTTATTTTTCTCGTAGTGCTTATTTATTCCCCAGCACCCATGTTGTGTGTGTGCAGGTATGAGACACAGTGAAAGACACAAGGTGCACGAATCTTTATTCAAGCCAACATTTTTTTTCCCCTTTTTCCCTCAAGAGCCAGCTCTCAGTGTGAACAGATCCCCTGACAGTCCTGTTTATTTTATTTTTTTCCTTTTTTTATTTTTTACCCCCACACTACCACCTAACTGCGGAAGTGCTTATTTTTTTCCCCAGCACCCATGTTGTGTGTGCAAGCCAACATTTATACAATATAAGAGGAGACCACTGATTGGTTGGTTGGCAAGTGGGCTCTAATTGGTAGAGACATTTCCACAGAGGATGTAATAGTTAATAATTTCAGCAGTATTCCAGCATTTATATTACATCATACATAGGAAAAAGAGGAACTTATTTAATGTGTTCCACCACTGTTCACTTAGATCATGGCTGATTTATAACCCAGCTCCACTCTCTGGTTGAAGCCATTTCTCCTGGTGAATTTTTAATAAATGTATTAATCAGTTACTGTCTTACGTCAAATTCAGGGATCACAAATTATGATCTCTACCTCTGACATATGGATTCACTGAATTAAGAGGGAATTTTTTTTTGAGGGAGAAACAACTGAGGTATTAAGTGGTAGGTGCCAAATGGGATTCAATGAATCCTACAGATCGGGGTGGGGTGGGATGGGGAGCGAGAGAAATGAAATCCTCTCGCGATTACTTTTCTGAAATGTTGAACTCTGGAGCAACTCAGCAGATCTGTGGAGAGAGAAAAACTGGCCTGACTCCTTCAGTGGAAGGAACTCTGAGGCACAATCATTCCCAGTTCCAAAATGTTCATTCTGTTTTCTCCCTCCACAGGTGCTGCCAAACCTGCTGAGTTTCTCCAATGTTTTCTGTGTTTGTGTCACATTTCCAGCAGCTGCAGTGTATTTTATTTTGATTTTTGCTGGTGTTTCAGAAATTCCCCTTGGTTTTCAGTCTGCGCTGAGGCCTGGAGGGGGAGAATGGGGTCAAAATGAGCCGCAGTTTTGTCTAACTGCACTGCATTCCCGCTCCTGCTTACAGCTCTGCAACAAACAAACTCTCTCGTCTCCTGCACCACTTTGAGAGGAGGTTATGGCAAACCTTTCAACTGAATGTTGTTGAAGAAGAAAAATTGAAATGTTGCCCTCAGTTGCTCGGGATCCACAAATTGGTGTCACTTGCGATAAGGTAAGTATCCTGTTCCATCTCCTGTGTCACAGTGATGGACAGCAGCTGAGGAGTGACTAGTGAGGGACATCTCTAAATGTTTTGTCCTTTCTCTGCCACCAGTGCCAATAATGTTGCAAGTGCCCGAAATTGAGAGCTGGCTGTACCAGGGAAAGGGTCAAACTGTTGACTGATAGTGTCTTCAGCCTTTGGGCCTGGATGGAAAACAAAGAGATTGACTTGTTGTTAGACTGATGTCTTAAGTGCTGAAGATGCAGGACTTCATGAGGAATCAGTTCAGCAAAATGTGATTCGGGACAAAATTAAGATAATGTACTGGGGATTGTTGGATGACTACAGCACTGTAAGCAAGGGCTGGTGTGGGAATGATTACTCATAGTAATATTGCCTTATCGTTAGGAGGAGGTTGATACGAGAGATCTTAATGAAGGCAGGAAACGGCTTTAATCGCCATTGTGAAGGGATAAAAATCTTCTATAATGGATTTCCTACCTGCATGAATGTATAAGAGCTGTCAATAATGTATGTGATGAATCAAATTCCACAAGAGTATTTCTATTTTACCTGCAAATAATAATTTGCAGAATTGTTTGCCAGGTTTGTCTGGGGGAGGGGGTGTCTAAATATATTTAAAAGGGCTCTTAAGATTGTCAGGTGTTCCATCTTGTATGTGCACTATTTTTTTTGTTGAGCTGTCAGAAATAACTATCTTGTTGGTGTCGCACATTTTCTGTGTTCACTGTTGGAGAAACCGAAGTGAAAAAAAAACAATTAAAAAATAATATTCAAGTTACATGCTGTGTCTCTGTTCTTCAGATTTCACTACATTTGTCCAGTGAGAGGCAGCGAGGGTGAGAAGACGCAGGGCACATCCTGAAGCTCTGGAGGGCAATGTTTTGAAGTGTACAGTACTCCCTGTTGTGATGAAGCAGCTACTTTGTGTTTAAGGAGAGCCATAGACAGCAATGCGATAATGACCACACTTGCTATTTATAATCGTGCTGGCTGAGGGATAAATATTTGGCAGCTCAGTGGAAGTCAGGCCAGTCTATTGCTGGCTCCACTCAGGAGCTAATTTTCCCATTCCCACCTACCTTCATTGTACCTATTCTTCCTAGTCCTCATGTTTATCTACTTCCTGTTGGATTTTCCTGATTGACTTGGCTTTCAGAGCGACGCATGGTCTTTGTATTCTATAGGTTAACAATACCTTCTTCTCTACCAATCAATGCTCTGACTCTGAGAGTAGTCATGATTCGGAGATGCCGGTGTTGGACTGGGGTGTACAAAGTTAAAAATCACACAACACCAGGTTATAGTCCAACAGGTTTAATTGGAAGCACACTAGCTTTCGGAGCAACGCTCCTTCATCATGTGATTGTCAATCACCTGATGAAGGAGCATCGCTCCGAAAGCTAGTGTGCTTCCAATTAAACCTGTTGGACTATAACCTGGTGTTGTGTGATTTTTAACTCTGACTCTGAGAGGTTGTCTTCACAGTGGTTAGCACTTCTGCCTCACAGCGCCAGGGACCCGGGTTTCATTCCACCCTCAGGTGACTGTATGGAGTTTGCAAATTCTCCCTATGTCTGCATGGGTTTCGTCCAGGTGCTCTACTTTCCTCCCACAGTCCAAAGAAGTGCAGGTTAGGGTGGATTGACCATGGGAAATTGCCCATAGTGTCCAGGAATGTGCAGGTTAGGCGGGTTAGCCATGGGAAATGTGGGGTTACAGGGAGGAGGGTCTGGGTCGGATGCTCTTCAGGATGTTGATCTGGACTTGATGGGCCAAATGATGTACTTCCACTCTGTAGGGAATCTATGATTCCACTTCCTGTAACTTCCTGATGAGGTTGTACCTGCTGTAGTATGATGAGAATTGTTACAGTTCACAAAGTCAGCACCCTGTAAATCGTACCCTGCTATTCCTGGAGTCATTAAAAAAAATTACAACCTTCAGAAAGTTCTGTAAAATTCCCCAATTTCCTGTCCTTTGGACCTAGGTTGTCCTGGTTACTGAACTCAACAAGGATTACTATTCATTCCAAATAAATAGATTGTAACTATTGATAAAATAATTATGAACCATTGGCACCATTAGTTAAAACTCCTCCCTCTATATGCACAGACACAGATTAAAAGAAAAGTCGGTGTTATGGGTGTAGGGAAAGACGGGGCAAACGATTCAGTGATCCCCAGCCACATGGTTTGCTGAGATCATCCTTTTGCTGATTGCTTGACACTTCTTGATCCTTCCTTACTTGCACTTATTTTTGAAGACCCAAGTTGGCTGGTTCTCCTTTATAAAGATCTTTGACTTATCAATGGGAAGGCACAGTTTACAGGGGCTGGAAAGGGGAGGTCAAACAAATTATTGTCAGGCTCGAGATGATGATGTAACTTTCACATTAACAACCACATGCTATTGGGATCCTGAGAAGAGAAGTATGGAAGGGACTACATTAAAGAGTGCTGTACTCTGTATTCTGAACAGTATGTACACAACATAGTTTACTGGAACTAAACCTGAACTCAGCAGGTCTGGCAGCATCTGTGGGAAGAAAGCAAAGTGAATGTTTTGAGTCCAGTGGCTCTTCACTCAAACTATTAGTAGCTAGAGAAAGCTGATATTTTAAGTTGAAGCCAAATCAGTGGGTAGGGTAGGTTAGGGTGAATGTATAGAATAGAATAGAAACCCAACAGTGTGGAAACAGGCCGTTCAGCCCAACAAATCCACACCAACCCTCTGAAGAGTATCCCACCCAAACCTGTTCCTCATTACTCTACCCT
Source organism: Chiloscyllium plagiosum (assembly GCF_037043375.1). Classification (NCBI taxonomy): domain Eukaryota; kingdom Metazoa; phylum Chordata; class Chondrichthyes; order Orectolobiformes; family Hemiscylliidae; genus Chiloscyllium; species Chiloscyllium plagiosum. Next base: position 9,395,802 of record NW_028270183.1, read on the forward strand.
TATCCCTGACTAATACACCTAACCTACATATCCCTTAATACCATGGGCAATTTAGCATGGCCAATTCACTTAACGTGCCCATCTTTGGACTGTGGGAGGAAACTGGAGCACCCGGAGGAAACCCACGCAGACACAGGGAGAATGTGCATCATGCAGACAGACAATCACCTGAGGCTGGAATCCCTGGCACTGTGAGGCAGCAGTGCTAACCACTGCGCCATCATGTTGCCCCAGGTGAGGGGTGTCAGGGCAAGGGGTGGGATGGGATGGGTTGGCGTTTCAGGGCGTAAGGACAGAGGTGCAAGGGGAGAGGTGACTGGATAGTTGGAGACAGAGCTCAGAGAGAGAGAGAGAGAGAGATATGAAAGGGTGGGTAAACAAAGAGACAACAGATTGCAAGCCAGGACAGAATGAAAGCTAAAAAAGTGATAACAAGAGCTAAGAATGCGAAAGTGGATTAGCTGTGACAATGTGATAATGGGCCTGGGAGTAGGTGGGAATGGGTGATTGTGCTAAAAGGAACCCACCTCACAACAGGCCTGGGTGTGGGAGTGGGTAAAATACATGGCAGGGTGGAATCAGGCTGTAAAGTGGCAGCCAAACGGGGGGCAATTCTTGCAACATTGCAGTGTTGGTGCAGGTTAATGTTAGGCTTCATGGTATAGACTGAGATTTGCTCTTAATATTCCCTCCCCCCCCCCCCCCCCATCTCCAAAGAAAATGGCATTGTACTTCAGGGCCCACATCCAAGACTGATGGACGAGGGCAGAATGGGTTTCTGCCTTGGAGAGTCACATAAAGAACCACCATTGTCTTGAGGTGACAGAAGATTGATGTTGTCAGCAATGCTCGAACCTTAAAAGAAAGGAAGTTGATCAACTTTGGAGAGTGGCTATGACTCAGTTCACTTTTGAGATTAAACCCAAGTGTTTCTGTTAGTGCTAATGGATTGTTCTGTGATTCACTGCAGGATATAAACTGAAGTGATGTGTCATGTATTTCTCTAGGGCAGACCGAGGTTCAAACCTATCAAGTAGATTAATGAGGTCTTTACTCACAGTCAGAAAAAAGCATCTGAATGGATTGGACCAGCTGCCTCAGTACTGGCACCTCATCATAATGTATTTACAGTAATAGAGTCATAGAGATACATGGAAACAGACCCTTTGGTCCAACTTGTCCATGCTGACTAGATATCCTAATCCAATCTAGTCCCATTTCCCAGCACATGGCCCTTATCCTTTTAAACCCTTCCTATTTATATACCCATCTAGATGGCTTTTGAATGTTGCAATTGTACCAGCCTCCACCACTTCTTCTGGCAGCACATTCCACACACGCACCACCCTCTGCATGAAAAAGTTGCCCCTTAGGTCCTTTTTAAATCTTTCCCCTCTCACCCTAAACCTATGTCCTCTAGTTCCCAAGGAAAAGACCTTGACTATTTACCCTATCCATGACCCTTATGATTTTATAAACCTCTATAAGGTCACCCCTCAGCCTCCGATGCTCCAGGGAAAACAGCCCCAGCCTATTCAGCCTCTCCCTACAGTTCAAATCCTACAACCCTTACACCATCCTTGTAAATCTTTTCTGAACCCTTTTGAGTTTCACAACATCCTTCCTGGAGGAGGGAGACCAGAATTGCACACAATATTCCAAAAGTGGCCTAACCAATGTCCTGTACAGTCGCAATATGACCTCCCAACACCTCCATGTAATGCTCTGACCAATAAAGGCAAACATACATCCTATCTATCTGATAGGGGGTGAGACTATCTGAGACTCTACTTTCAAGGAACTAAGAACCTGCACTCCAACGTCCCTTTGTTCAGCAACACTCTCCAAGACCTAATTTGCCTTTCCAAAATTCAGTATTTGAGAGAGAGTGGAGGAACCAGGAGAGGGCAAACAATTCTGGAGTTAGCAAAGGTTGCATGAAGAAGTGTGGGAGCAGGCTCAAATGAAGCAAGACACCAACATCGTCAATTGGTTAAACAGCCAGATTCTGTGTTGTAAATACTAAGCGTAGTGGGGAAGGTGCTGGCCTGATGGTATTGTTGCTGAACTTTAATCCACTGATTCAGGTAATGCTCTGGGGACCAGGGGTCAAACTCTTCCATGGTAAAATTGGAATTTAATTAAAAGTCTGCAGTTGAGAGTCTCATGATAACCATGAAACAGTTGTTGGTTCACTAGTGCTCTTTGGGGAAGGAAATCTGCCATCTTTACCTGGCCTGGCCTGTGTAACTCCAGACCTACAGCAACGTGGTTGATGTCAGACTGCCCTCTGGGCAATTCGGGATGAACAATAAGCGCTGGCCCAGCCAGGAACATGCACATTCCATGAATTAATCTGAATAAGTAGGAGTTGAAGGTGCACTGACTGGGAGCTGATGGGTGTTTATTTTTGGGAAAAGCTAAGATAAAGTTCCAACTCTTGAGAGGTTCTCAGTGATTTCTTCTGGAAAGTTCTGATAACCAGTTGATTGAGGGCTTCAATATTCTTCAAAATAGCAGCGCAAGGACTTTTCATGTCTGCCAGACATCCCGGTTTAGCATCTCCTCAGAAAGCGTGTAGCACTCCCTTATGTATAACACCGGGAAAAGTATATGGATTTTTGGCTTGTTTGATTCTGATATATATGAGCAATATTTAAGTTGGATCCAGCTGAAACAAGAATCTTGCAGAAACGAAGGGAAAGGAGTACAATCAGAAAGTGCTGGAGAAACTCAGCAGATCTGTCATCTTCTATGGAGAGAGAGAAACAGAGTTAATGTATGAAGTCTGACATGACATTTTCAGAACTGGGAAATAGAACTTGGACTTTAACGCCATCTGGTGGAAGGCTCATGACCTGATCTTGCGTTTTCTCAATCCTCCTCTTGAGCGGGATCTCTCTCAGAGGTATTATCACATTAATCTCAATAGGCAGGAATACATCAAATATTTTTCAAAAACTAGTTTATTCCCAATGAGAGTGAAGTTTTTTTTTAAAAAGCTATTCATTCATGGGATTTGGGTGTCGCTAGATGGCCCAGCATTATTGCCTGTCCCTTGCAAATGTGTTGGTGGGCTGCCTTCAGTACTGCTGAGGTCTATTTGACTTGGGTAACCCTACAATGCCGTTCAGGACGGAATTCTGGAATATTGACTCAGTGACACTGAGGCGACAGCAATATATTTCCAAGTCCGGAGGGTGAATGGCTTGGAAAGGAACCTGGAATAACCTTGTATCATCCTTATCACCAGACCTGAAGAAGCGTTATGCCTGTTATGCTCCTTGGATGCTACCTGACTTGCTGTGCTTTTCCAGCACCATTCTTTGTCAACTTTGTATCATCCTTATCCATGGTCACACTTTCTCAATATGAACCTTATCATTATGGTTTTGATTTTCAGCAAATAAATCAATATTATTAAGGATTTGATTTTTGTTTTGGTCAGCCTAGTTTCTGACATGAAGGAAAACTCATCTCTATGCTGTCTCCAAGGAAGATTCCTGATGGAACTCTGCACTTTTCCCAGGTGATATTTTGGCACCTTATGCTTGTTACCACCTCTGTTAGTACACAGCACTGAGTATGGGTTGTTTGACGTGGTTTGTTACCGCTGAAAATGTGTTGCTGGAAAAGCGCAGCAGGTCAGGCAGCATCCAAGGAGCAGGAGAATTGACGTTTCAGGCATGAGCCCTTCTTCAGGAATGAGGACAGTGTGCCAAGCAGGCTAAGATAAAAGGTAGGGAGGAGGGACTTGGGGGAGGGGTGTTGGAAATGCGATAGGTGGAAGGTGGGGGTGATAAGGTGAGGGTGATAGACCGGAGTGGGGGTGGGGGTGGAGAGGTCAGGAAGAAGATTGCAGGTTAGGAAGGTGGTGCTGAGTTCGAGGGTTGGGACTGAGACAAGGTGGACGGAGGGGAAATGAGGAAACTGGATAAATCTGAGTTCATCCCTTGTAGTTGGAGAGTTCCTAGGCGGAAGATGAGGCGCTCTTCCTCCAGCTGTTGTGTTGCTATGGTCTGGCGATGGAGGAGTCCAAGGACCTGCACTCCTTGGTGGAGTGGGAGGGGGAGTTGAAGTGTTGAGCCACGGGGTGGTTGGGTTGGTTGGTCCGGGTGTCCCAGAGGTGTTCTCTGAAACGTTCTGCAAGTAGGCGGCCTGTCTCCCCAATATAGAGGATGCCACATCGGGTGCAGAGGATGCAGTAAATGATTTGTGTGGAGGTGCAGGTGAATTTGTGGTGGATATGGAAGGATCCCTTGGGGCCTTGGAGGGAAGTAAGGGGGGAGGTGTGGGCGCAAGTTTTGCACTTCTTGCGGTTGCAGGGGAAGGTGCCGGGAGTGAGGTTGGGTTGGTGGGGGGTGTGGACCTGACAAGGGAGTCACGGAGGGAATGGTCTTTTCGGAATGCTGATAGGGGAGGGGAGGGAAATATATCCCTGGTTTGGAGGTGGCGGAAATGACGACAGATGATATGATGTATATGGAGATTGGTGGGTGATAGGTGAGGACCAGTGGGGTTCTGTCCTGGTGGTGATTGGAGGGGCGGGACTCCAGGGCGGAGGAGCGGGAAGTGGAGGAGATGCGGTGGAGAGCATCGTCGACCACGTCTGGGGGGAAATTGCGGTCTTTGAAGAAAGAGGCCATCTGGGTTGTTCGGTATTGGAACTGGTCCTCCTGGGAGCAGATGCGGTGGAGACGAAGGAATTGGGAATATGGGATGGTGTTTTTACTGGGGGCAGGGTGAGAGGAGGTGTAGTCCAGGTAGCTGTGGGAGTCGGTCGGTTTATAGTAAATGTCCGTGTTGATTCGGTTGCCCGAGATAGAAATGGAGAGGTCTAGGAAGGGGAGGGAGGAGTCTGAGACGGTCCAGGTAAATTTGAGGTCGGGGTGGAAGGTGTTAGTAAAGTGGATGAACTGTTCAACCTCCTCGTGGGAGCACGCGGCAGCGCTGATACAGTCATCGATGTAGTGGAGGAAAAGGTGGGGGGTGGTGCCAGTGTAGCTGCGGAAGATGGACTGTTCCACATATCCTACGAAGAGGAAGGCATAGCTGGGGCCCATGCGGGTGCCCATGGCTACTCCTTTGGTTTGGAGGAAGTGGGAGGATTGAAAAGAGAAGTTGTTCAGAGTGAGGACCAGTTCAGTTAGTCGAAGGAGGGTGTCAGTGGAAGGGTGCTGGTTGGTACGGCGGGAAAGGAAGAAGCGGAGGGCTTTGAGTCCTTCGTGATGGGGGATGGAGGTGTACAGGGACTGGATGTCCATGGTGAAGATAAGGCATTGGGGACCGGGGAAGCGAAAATCATGGAGGAGGTGGAGGGCGTGGGTGGTGTCCCGAACGGAGGTGGGGAGTTCTTGGATTAAGGGGGACAGGACCGTGTCGAGATATGCAGAGATGAGTTCGGTGGGGCAGGAGCAGGCTGAGCCAATGGGTCGGCCGGGGCAGTCAGGTTTGTGGATTTTGGGCAGGAGGTAGAAACGGGCGGTGCGGGGTTGTAGGACTATGAGGTTGGAGGCGGTGGATGGGAGCTCCCCTGAGGTGATGAGGTTATGGATGGTCTGGGAGATGATGGTTTGGTGGTGGGAGGTAGGGTCATGGTCAAGGGGGCAGTAGGAGGAGGTATCTGCGAGCTGGCATTTAGCCTCAGCGGTGTAAAGATCGGTGCGTCAAACTACTACCGCGCCTCCCTTGTCTGCCGGTTTGATAGTGAGGTTGGGGTTGGAACGGAGGGAGTGGAGGGCTGCACGTTCTGAGGGTGAGAGGTTGGAGTGGGTGAGAGGGGTGGAGAGGTTGAGGCAGTTAATGTCGCGGTGGCAGTTGGCTATGAAGAGATCGAGGGCAGGTAAGAGGCCAGCACGGGGTGTCCAGGTGGATGGGGTGTGTTGGAGAAGGGGTCGTCAGAGGGTGGGCGAGAATCCTGGTTGAAGAAGTACCAATCTTGTTACTACCAATCCTGATTTATCTTTGCTTTGTATTGGCCATACCTAGTGTCGAGCACTAAGGATACATTGCCATGGAGTGTCTCGACTAAGTCACTGTTCTTAGATAACAAGATGGCTTATTGCATGATAGCAATAAGTACAACCATATTTGATCAGGCATAATGACTAGACCTTAGGGAGTTGGTACAGATACATCTGCTCCCTCCTTCAGCTGAAATAGAACACCTTGTCTCCAAATTGTGTGTGACCTCAGTAGAATTGGTGGAGCCAGTGCAATATGAACAGTAACCCCTTCAATACCATTGCCTTATACAAAAGAAACCATGTAAGCAGAGTTTTTTTTTTAACAGAACATAGAAAATAGGTGCAGGAGTGGACCATTCAGCCCATTGAGTTCATTCTGCCATTCAACATGATAATGGCAATCCTTCCATCTTTATGTCAGATGGCGTGGTTACTCTTGGTCTGTTGGTGAAAACTGTGGTAGTTTCACTTCAGTCCTTTCTGTTTGCAGATGTTCTTTATTTGCTGGTTTATTTTATTTATGCTTTTGGGCTAGGCTTTGAAAAGGGCGTTTGTTTTTAATCAAGGCATACCGTTGGAGTCAACTCACACTGAGGAATCTCTCTCAACCCTAGAAGGGCATTGTTACTTGTTAGATATATGCAAATGCACACAGTCTTCCTTTTGGAGAAAAGAGGGTGTCTTTGCAACAAGCTGCATTAAATTTAATGAAATGGTTAGAAAGAATGTAGCCTTTTCATTTTCTTCTAAATATCTTTTTTAACACGAGAAAGGTAAGTCAAATGAGGCGCAAAGTATCTAAACGGTGGAGACTAATATGGGAAAATATGTTTGGCATGGACTGGTTGAATCAAAGGGTGTTTCTGTGCTATATGACTCTATGACTATGTGTACTTTGGTACGAAGAGTAGAAAAATAGAATATCATTTAAACGGAGAGAGACTGCAGAATGCTGCAGTGCAGAGGGATCTGGGTGTCCTTGTACATGAATCACAATTAGCAGGTTCAGAAATTAGTTTGTAAAGGAAATAGTTGGTAAAGATTTGCCTTAAATGCTTAGGAGATAGAATATAGTAGTGAAGCCCTGCAACAACTGTACAGGGCATTGGGATTACAATGTATGTTTTAGTCTCCTTATTCAAGAATTGATACAGTTAAATTGGAAGCAGTTCAGAGAAAGTTTGCCTGGTTGATTCCTACATTAAAAGAATTGTTTTATGTGAAAAGGTTGGACAGTATGGACCTGTGCTGTTTGGAATTGAGAAGAATGAGGGGAGATCTGTTAAAATATATAAGGTTTTGAGGGAACTTGACATGGTAGATGTTCAGAAGATATTTCCCCTCATGGGAGATCCAGAACCCAAAGGTTCTGTTTCAGAATAAGTGGTGTCCCATTGAAGACAGAGCTGAGAGGGTCATTTGGAATTCTCTTCTCTAGAGAACAGTGGAGGCTGAGTCAGTGAATATATTCGGGACTGAGTAAGACGTCTTTCTCATTGACCAGGGAATTCAATGTTATGGGGACAGGGAAGATTGTAGCAATAATGCACTGATCAGATCAGCCATTACCTTATTGAATGGCAGAGTGGAATTGAGGGGATGAGTCAGCCACTTCTTCTGATCTTATGAACTGTCTGCATAAAAACAAATGAAAAAATGCACCTTTTCATTTCCTTGTAAATACATCCGTTGTCTTTTTTTGAAGCATTTCATTTGCTAAAACATTCCATAATAAGAAAACAGCTCCCATCTCACATTCAGCAGGTAGCACAATGAGAAATGACAGTCTCTGAAAAAGGGTCATCAACCTGAAACATTAATTTTATATACCTCTGCAGGTAACCCAAAGCATTGGCACAAGAATTTTTTTTTTTGTTGATATATCAGAATTCTTAAAATTGCTTAAATGTGCATGATTGCTTCACACACAGGGAGGCTATTCCCAGAAACTATAACGTCGCATAGCAACATGGAATATAGGAGTAGGAGTAGGCCAGCCGACCCATTGAGGGCTGCGACACCATTTAATGACTGATCATTAGGCTCAATGCCTTAATCCTGCACCCCTCTGCCTATGCCCCCCCACCAACCACCCCCACCACCATCACCACCACTCCAAATCCCTTGTTCCTTTAGCAGCAAAAGCTTTATCTACCTCCTTCTTGAAAACACATAATGTTTTGGCTTCAACCACTTTCTGTGGGAGTGAATTCCACAGGCTCTCCATTCTCTCGGTGAAGAAATTTCTCCTCATCTCAGTCCTAAAAGGTTGACCCCTTATCCTTAAACTATGACCCCTAGGCTTCCCCACCATCGGGACCATTTTCCTGCATCGACCCTATCTTGTCCTGTTAGAATTTTATACATTTCGGTGAGGAAACCCCCTCTCAGTCTTCTAAACTCCAGTGAAGACAATCCTTACTGACTCAACCTCTCTTCATACGTAAGTTCTGCCACCCCAGCAATCAATTTGGTAAACCTTTGCTACTCTCACGCTAAAGCAAAAACATCCTTCCTCAGATAAGGAGACCAAAACTGCACACAATATTCTAGGTGTGGCCTCACCAAAGCCCTGTATAATTGTAGCAAGACATCTCTGCTTCTGAACTCGAACCCTCTCGCTATGAAGGGCAACATAGCAATTGAGTGCTTGCTTTCAGGGACCGGAGCACGAGGACACCCTGGTCTCAGTGCGCTTTCCCCCTCTCCATTTACAGCCATTCAGCCTTCCTATCATTGCTGCCATTTGCCCACTCGCTCAGCCTCTTCAAATCCCACTTCCTCCTGCAAGGAACATATCTGGTGGCTCCTTGAAACCTTAAAGATTTATTTTTTGAATGTGGAACATCACTGGCTAGGATAACAATTACTGCTCATCTTTAACTGCACCTGAGGTAGTGGTGATAAGCTATCGAGAACTTAAATCTGATTGGTGAGTTTTAGGATTTACCTCTGTCTATTACTTGCAGTTCCATTGTTTGGCACATGAATAAACCTTTGAGGAGAAAGTGAGGTCTGCAGATGCTGGAGATCAGAGATGGAAATGTGTTGCTGGAAAAGCGCAGCAGGTCAGGCAGCATCTAGGGAACAGGAGAATCAACGTTTCGGGCATTAGCCCTTCTTCAGGAATGAGGAAAGTTGGTCCAGCAGGCTAAGATAAAAGATAGGGAGGAGGGACTTGGGGGAGGGGCGTCAGAAATGTGATAGGTGGAAAGAGGTCAAGGTGAGGGTGATAGGTCAGACTGAGGTGGGGGCGGAGAGGTCGGGAAGAAGATTGCAGGTTAGGAAGGCGGTGCTGAATTTGATGGATTTGACTGAGACAGGGTGGGGGGAGGGGAAATGAGGAAACTGGTGAAATCCGAGTTCATCCCTTGTGGTTGGAGGGTTCCTAGCCGGAAGATGAGGCGTTCTTCCTCCAACCGTCGTTTCGCTGTGGTCTGACGATGGAGGAGTCCAAAGACCTGCATATCCTTGGTGGAGTGGGAGGGGGAATTGAAATGTTGAGCTACAGGGTGGTTGGGTTGGTTGGTCCGGGTGTCCCAGAGGTGTTCCCTGAAACGCTCCGCAAGTAGGCGGCCCGTCTCCCCAATATAGAGGAGGCCACATCGGGTGCAAAGGATGCAATAGATGATATGTGTGGAGGTACAGGTGAATCTGTGGCGGATATGGAAGTTTCCTTTGGGGCCTTGGAGGGAGGTGAGGGGGGAGGTGTGGGCGCAAGTCTTGCACCTCCTGCGGTTGCAGGGGAAGGTGCCGGGAGTGGAGGTTGGGTTGGTGGGGGGTGTGGATCTGATGAGGGAGTCACGGAGGGAGTGGTCTTTACGGAATGCTGATAGGGGAGGGGAGGGAAATATATCCTTGGTGGTGGGGTCCGTTTGGAGGTGGCGGAAATGGCGGCGGATGATGCGCTGTACATGGAGGTTAGTGGGGTGGTAGGTGAGGACCAATATGGATATGTGGAACAATCCATCTTCCGCAACTACACTGGCCCCACCCCCCACCTTTTCCTCCGCTACATCGATGACTGTATCGGCGCCGCCTCGTGCTCCCACGAGGAGGTTGAACAGTTCATCCACTTCACCAACACCTTCCACCCCGACCTCAAATTCACCTGGACAGTCTCAGATTTCTCCCTCCCCTTCCTTGACCTTTCTATTTCTATCTCAGGCGACCGAATCAACACGGACATCTACTACAAACCAACCGACTCCCACAGCTACCGGGACTACACCTCCTCCCATCCTGCCCCCCGTAAAAACGCCATCCCATTCTCCCAATTCCTTCGACTCCGCCGCATCTGCTCCCAGGAGGACCAGTTCCAAAAACGCACATCCCAGATGGCCTCCTTCTTCAAGGATCGCAATTTCCCCCCCGACGTGGTCGACGATGCCCTCCACCGCATCTCTTCCACTTCCCGATCCTCCGCCCTTGAACCCGCCCCTCCAACCGCCACCAGGACAGAACCCCACTGGTCCTCACCTACCACCCCACTAACCTCCATGTACAGCACATCATCCGCCGCCATTTCCGCCACCTCCAAACGGACCCCACCACCAAGGATATATTTCCCTCCCCTCCCCTATCAGCATTCCGTAAAGACCACTTCCTCCGTGACTCCCTCGTCAGATCCACACCCCCCACCAACCCAACCTCCACTCCCGGCACCTTCCCCTGCAACCGCAGGAGGTGCAAGACTTGCGCCCACACCTCC